>NC_136507.1:65133737-65173737 GCF_053919585.1 Euprymna scolopes
ACACACACACACACACACACACACACACACATATATATATATATATATATATATATGTATAACTACTTCATTTACTCACATAAATTTAATATACGAAAGTATAGATTTATGCGTAAACTTTAAGTATTTACTTCAAAAGTGCTCAATACGTAGGTAGAGCTAGTTAGTAATTTATAAAATATATATGGCGATTAAGCTACACTGAATATTCTGCGTTTCATCCACTATAGGATTCGTCAGGCTTATGTGCGAATTTTGTGGTTGCTTCTTGTTTTTTATATATGTTGAGGATTTCTAGTTAGCCAATAGGCTTTCTAGTATCCACCGCGCCCCCTCCTATCAGCCAATGGGCATGCATTTTATCGAACAAAGGATCTGTTTTAGAACTAGGTTAGTGGTTTAAGGTAGATCTTTTCCTTCCTTTATATATATATATATATATATATATATATATATATATATAAATATACCTATGTGTACACACATACATGCGCATATATATACATATATATATATACATATATGTGTGATCGTTTATGTATATTCATGTTTATTTAATTTATTTATTTGTTTGTTTTCTATTGTTATTGTTAGTTTTAAAGCTATTTTGTATCGCTATCCAAGTTTTATTTTGTGAACACAGTTGTTTGCTATTTCTCGTCTACAGTTTAATAGATTTTGAGGTTCTTTAAAGTACAGGATATATATATATATATATATATATATATATATATATATATATATATATATATGTGTGTGTGTGTGTGTGTGTGTGTGTGTGTGTGTGTGTGTGTGTGTAGGGGTCCTATCAAATTTTATTATTGAATTTTTTTCATTGTTAGAAATAAAATTATTAAATTTTGTTTATTTTTAAAAATGGACTTTTTATGTTTATTAAACGTATTTTAAGATATTATTTTAGTTTTGAAACTTCTTATAAGTTATTTCTTCATAGGGTTGTTGGTAGCTCCTCTTCTTTAAATGTTTACTTTTTCTCGTTTGAGGTACACTGTCGTTTGAGGTATACTGCCTTCGTTCAGTCTCGAAAGACAAAGGATACCCCCCTGTAGGGGCAGCTAGGAGTGTAATTGTGTGGGCAAGGGTTGCGCAATCACCAACCACGCCTCTCCTGAATCGGCACTGTCTGAACCCAGTGGCAAGAGAAATCCAGGACGACTGGAAACAATGCCGAGATAAGCAGAGAGCACGTACGGCACCTGTAAGTCCCGAATGGTTACCCATCTAATACTAGCCAGATTCATCGTTGCTTAACTTTGGTGATCTGACGGGAACCGGTGTATCAAACGTGATTATACATACATACATACATACATACATTCATTCATACATACATATATACATGATGATTGCAACGTCTTGTCAGACGAGTGCCACTCCCTCAGTCACTGAAAGTCCATGAGCCCGAAAATAACCCCTTTTTTTTTTTTAATCCTGCCAGCGGATTCACACGCTCAAGCAGACATGACATTGGAGACGGTCCTTGGCATATATATATATATATATATATATATATATATATATATATATATATATATATATATATATATATATATGTATATATATATATATATATAGATATATACACATACATACACATACATACCCATAAACATACACACATGCACACATCCATACATCCATACATACACAATATAATATAACACATACATACAAACATATACATACACACATGCACGCACATATACATATATATGCATACACATATATACTATCATATACAAATACATACACACATATCCATACATATTCACATACATATACGTACACATGTATGCACATATACATACACATAAAGTGACCTACATATACGTACACATACATATAGATGCACCTATAGGCATACATATATATGCACCTATACGCATACATATATATGCACCTATACGCATACATATGATGATTGCAACGTCTTCTCAGACGAGTGCCACTCCCTCAGACCTTTAAAATCCATGAGCCCAAATGTCCAAGGGAGTATCTATACAAATATGATGTTACAGAGTCTTAGCTTTGTACGACAGCTAAGTCTCTCTCTCTCGGTTCAAAATGTTGAGATCCAGCAACAAGCAAGAGCAAGATAGCCAGCAACAAATTAAACTGCAGACCAGCTTAATGCGGGTACTGGTCTTCCGCTTTATGTTTTTTTTTAAATCAGAGATTTGCTTCTCCTAGAAAGGTTGCCTTCACCACGGCTTACGGTAGCCCTCTCTGGCATACATATATATGCATATATACATACACACAAATATATATATATATGTATATACAGTGATGATCATATTTATTGGCACGGTAAAATAAAAGTTAAATTTTGTCTAATAAATTCTAAAAAAGGGATTAAATTAAAGAAAATAACAAAGTATATTATGTATTTTTAACTGGCCTTTCCGATGCAGCAATGGGATTTTAGAAAAAATAAATAACAAAGGAACAACAAACATAATTGCAAAAAACCCTTGTTCAAAATTATTGGCACGATTTATTTAATAATCAATTGTATAGCCTTTGGCCTTGATTACCTTCCTCAGTCGCTTTTCATAGTTTACAACCAAGTTGTTGCACTCTTCAGTAGTAATTTTAGCCCACTCTTCCTGACAATAATCCTCCAATTGAATAAGATTCTTAGGCTTCCTTTGCATTACCCTCAATTTTAATGTTCTCCATAAATTTTCAATTGGATTAAGGTCTGGGCTTTGTGATGGCCACTCCAAAACATTAATATGATTGTCCTCAAGCCATTTCTTAGTCAGTTTAGCCGAATGCTTTGGGTCATTATCTTGCATGAACCACCAACAACGACCAAGTGAGAGCTCTTTAGCAGAGTCTTTCAGGTTTTCATCCAATATTTTAACATAATCTTCCTTTTTTATGCTACCTGTGACCTTAACAAGTTGCCCTGGTCCAGAGGCAGCAAAGGATCCCCAAAACATCAAACTGCCTCCACCGTGCTTCACTGTGGGTATGGTGTTCTTAGGCAGGAAAGCTTCGCCAGATTTTCTGTAAATATAAGACACTTTATTATGGCCAAATAACTCTATTTTCGTTTCGTCAGTCCATAGAACACGTTTCCAGAATGCAACATCTTTATCAATATGACGTTTTGCAAAGGCTAGCCTTGCTTTCAGGTGCATAGGCTTCAATAAGGGAGTCTTTCTCGGACGACATGCTTTTAAACCAGCTCTCTTCAAAACTCTACCAACTGTATGTCGAGATACATTCACTCCAGAGGTGCTCTGTTCATCAACAATCTCCCCAACAGAGATCCTTGGGTTTTGTTTTACTTGTCGAACAATTTTCCGTTCATCTCTTTGGGAAAGAATCCTTTTTCTCCCTCTACCCTCTAAACTCATAACGTAGCCTTGCGATTTGAACTTGTTTATTAGGGCTCTAACAGTGGATTTGGGAAGGTTTAGCTTCTTTGAAATCTTATCATAGCCCTCCCCATTGGTATGGCATGCTACAACAAGCTTCCTGACGTCTTCGCTGTGTTCCTTAGTTTTAACCATGGCGATTGAAAATTATAATTTAGTCACTTATAATAGTTTAAATAAATCGCTATCTAAAAATTAACTGAAAAAAATTATTCACTGAATTAGCGTTAAACAAGCATAATATGGCTATAAAAAAGTTCAGAAAGCACGTAAACCGGAAATTGATTGATATTATACTGATACTAAAAGAAAAACAAAGCCGTGCCAATAATTTTGAACAAGGGTTTTTTGCAATTATGTTTGTTGTTCCTTTGTTATTTATTTTTTCTAAAATCCGATTGCTGCATCGGAAAGGCCAGTTAAAAATACATAATATACTTTGTTATTTTCTTTAATTTAATCCCTTTTTTAGAATTTATTAGACAAAATTTAACTTTTATTTTACCGTGCCAATAAATATGATCATCACTGTACATACAAACACACATAAACATGTATACACAATAAATAAATAAATAAATAAAAATATATACACACACATATATATACATACATATACAAATAGGTATACATACACATACATACACTAGTACATATATTAACATACATACATACATACATACATACATACATACATACACACACATATCCACATATAGAATGATGGCAGATCAATTATTACATGCTTCCAGCATTTCAGGGCTACACACGTGACACTTTTTCCATCGTCACGGACAATTTTTATAGACAAATGCCTGAGGAAGTATCTATACAAAGATGATGTTACAGACTTTTAGCTTTGTACGACAGCTAAGTCTCTCTCTCTCTCTCTCTCGGTTCAAAATGTCGAGATCCAGCAACAAGCATGAACAAGATAGCCAGCAACAAATCAAACTGCAGACCAGCTTAATGCGGATACTGGTCTCCCGTTTTATGTATTTTTTTTTTAAATCAGAGATTTGCTTCACCCAGAGGGGTTGCCTAAACAGGGATTTTGGGAGTCCTCTCCACCTCACACACATATCGAAATAAAGATATACACGTACACATGCAAGCATGCATACAAACAGATGCACGCAAACATACATACGCAAGAACAAATACACATGACAACATGCGCATACACTCATACATTCATAAATACACGCATGTACATACATATGCACACACACGTACACATACACGTACATGTAGAATATATATGAAGGAGCATTTATCATGACGATGATGATGGTTGTTACGAATAGGTGAATTCAACATGAATAAAAGAGTAAAACAATCCCAAATACACAGAAGATAGAATAGAGAGACGTTCGCTTCGCCGGTTGTACAGTTTTTAAAATGAAAACGCGTTTATAACGGCACAAATCAACAACGTTGATGACGACGACGATGATGGTTGTTACGAATAGGTGAATTCAATACATACATAGATACATACATAGATACATACATACATGATGATTGCAACGTCTTGTCAGACGAGTGCCACTCCCTCAGACACTTAAAGTCCATGAGCCCAAATGCCTGAGGGAGTATCTATACAAAGATGATGTTATAGAGTCTTAGCTTTGTACGACAGCTAAGTCTCTCGCTCGGTTTAAAATGTTGAGATCCAGCAACAAGCAAGAGCAAGATAGCCAGCAACAAATTAAACTGCAGACCAGCTTAATGCGGGTACTGGTCTCCCGCTTTATGGTTTTTTAAATCAGAGATTTGCTTCTCCTAGAAAGGTTGCCTTCACCACGGCTTACGGGAGCCCTCTCTACCCCAAACATACATACATACATACATACATACATACATACATACATACATACATAGGTGCTAGTGCACTTATTGGTCCACGCTATTTTTAAAATAGTATTTTCAAGTTTAATTAAAGTTTTATGACATCTGTTTTTAATAAATTGTTAGGTTAAAGTACAGAATAGGTACAAAACACCCTCCGCTCCCCATGTTAAAAATGTTCTAAATAATAACGTTATCATTTCAGCATGGATCAATAAGTGAACTAGTACCCATACATGATTGCTTTATCTTTGCAGATGATTGCGGTCCTGCTGAACAAAATCCCCACCAACAGCCCCCTATTCATATCCCGTGCTCACGTAAGTGGCTCTTCAAACCAACAGCCGACTTACATGGAATGAATCAAATATAACACATGAAGTCGAGTGGCTGCACCGGGTTAACTGGACCACTTAGTGGCATATTGTCCTTGTGCACAACCATACGCTTCTTGACATATTGACATACATACATACTGGCATACATACACATATATACATGGTGTGCAGAAGAGAAAGATATGTCGAGAGAGGACAGAGGGGGAGACGGTAAGAGTATGAGAGGGAAAAGAGAATAGGGGAGAGCAGAGTAGAGTGATAAAAAGAGGAAGAGTCGATGTTTATGCTCAGCATTTTACAATAATTCCATAAACTAGACGAGCATGAAAGCTGTTCCTCTACCGCCACCGCCACCACCACCCACAGAATTTCCTCTTCGTTCTCCATCGATTAGCTTCCACCTCACCCGCCACCAGCTTGCAAACGTCCTTCAGCCGCTGTGCATATGACATCGGCGGCTCGTGGGGGTTGGGTGGAAGAAGACAAGGGTTAGCAGAATGACATAAAAATGACCGGGTGCCGCCAAAATCAGAGGCTCGTCTATATTGGCCAAATGAAGCGATACGTAATTTCTCCCTTCCTTCTTTCGTTCTTATCCACCGACTTAGCACCCCTCCTTTTAGAAGCACCCGTACCACCCATAACACACGCACACCCTTCGCTCTATGGTAAAAAAAAAAACAACTTCTAGAATATTCCTCTGTTTTCGCTTTTATTAAAACGCCTTTCTTCTTTTTTTCTGTTTTAATATTTTTGTTTCCTTTCCCGCCAACTAACTTGCAACGCCACCTGGCGAACGGACAGGTAAAAAAATAAAAAATAAAAAATACGAAAAGAAATCATTTTTCTTTCTTTCTTTATTATGAAATAAAAAAAGACGTTGAAAATACTAGGCAACTCAATGAAGCATGTCGTAGCTGCCATGATTTTCCATTGACCATCTTTGGCTTTTTTTTTCGTCTTCCCTTAACTATTTTGCGTTCTCTTTCCCTTTTCTTATCTTCTTCCTACAATATTTCTATTAAAATTCGTTCTAAACTTTATTCAGTACTATCACCCACTTATATATATATATATATATATATATATATATATATATATATATATATATATATATATATATATATATATAGTCATCTACATACAGTACTGCTTCGCTGTTCATCAGTGCGGCTAGACAAGCAACCACCTCAAGCCAAGATCGAAACCCGACCGTCCATATGACAGTCAGAGCTTCAAACCGTTGCGCTATTTGGCTGCTATGCAGGCAGTGAATTAACAATTGTTTTGACCTTGTCCAAATACCTAAGCTCAATTTGGTTACACAAAGACCATCGATTCATATGATAATGGTAATTTGTATATAACTCCCCAATATGCTCAACTCAAGATAGGGAGCATTATAGTCATCCACATACAGTACTGTTTCGCTGTTGCACAGCTCCTTAGTGCGGCTATATATATATATATATATATATATATATATATATATATATATATATATATATATATGTATATATATATATATATATATATATTTCAATAAGGGAGTAGTCACCAAAAATGTGGATTTTTTAACATTATTTTATTATTCCGTGTCTTGGTTTTTCATTGAGAATTATGTTTGGATCATTGTAATAATGTTTCTAAGTCATTGTATCGTTTTTACGCGCGTTTCAGACGGTCTGTGATGCGTCCTCGTCAGAAATTATTCTCATATATATATATATATATATATATATATATATATATATATATATATGTATATATATATATATATATACTTACATATATATATATATATATATATATATATATATATATATATAAACAACCACTCTGTGAAACAGTACTGAGTATATATATATGTATATATAAGTGGGTGTGTATATATATATATATATATATATATATATATATATATGCATATATATATATACTAGCAAAAGTACCCGTTGTTGACTGGGTTCAAAAACAGCCTACAGAAAATGAACTCTGATTTATGAAAGTAAGATAGGTTATGAAAAGGAAGGGTTGTAAATTTGGGTTGAATTTGGGGGTATCAAAACCAAAGCAAAATATGATGAAAGTAAAAATAAAATAGATAAACCCCATAATTTATTATACCATACCTGTTCACAATGAAACACTTATCACAATATTCTGTGGATCTATATTAAAAAAAATAGGTTAAACTTTGTGACATATTTCCATTCTATGGAGGTCAGATGCGAACGAACACCCCATAATTTTATTATACCATATTTCTTCAAACTGAAACATAATTAACAAAGTATACTTACGCAGATACATATAAAAGTCTTTATTAAAGTTTGTGCCTATTTCCATTCTATGGAGGCCAGGCGCGAACGCAGACCCCACAATTTTATTATACCATCCCTATTTGAGTTAAAATATACTTATCAAAATATTCTTATGTACATCTATATCAAAAACACTTATAAACATTTATTGTTTTACTTTTTTAATTTTTTATTTCCATACTTTGTGGACCAGGCGCGAACCCAGACCCCACAATTTTAATGAACCGCCGTTCTGCCAGATCAAACATACCCATACCTGTGTCTCGATACATCTTCTATCATTATATGTAATCAGTTTTTTAAAATAGTCAACCATATAGGAGTCTATTCGTGACCAGACCCCCCACACACACAAACACAGACATTCAGCTTTATATATATATATATATATATATATATATATATATATATATGCTTACAGAAATAATACATTTTAACTAAAAGGAAAACAATGGATTCATGATATTCTGTGATTGTTAATTAATAAATACTAAAAATTTCATTAAAATTGGTGGACTCCTGAATTTTGGTGAATTTTTAAACGAATGGAGACATTAAAATTTTTAATAATATATATATATACGGCATAATCGCGTTGACACACCGGTTCTCGTCAGATCACCGAAGTTAAGCAACGTTGAGCCTGCTTAGTACCAGATGGGTGACCATTTGGAAATTCTAGGCGCTGCATGTGCTCTTCGCTTATCTCGGCATTTGTTGCCACTCGTCCTGTACTTCACTTGCCACTGGTATTTAACAATGTTTAATCAGGAGAGGTGTGGTTGGAGACTGCGCACCACCTGCCACAGAAATTTCAGTCGCAGGCATCCCTTCGTGGGTATCCATAGTCTCTGTCAAAGACTGAAGGAACCCGTTTATATATATATATATATATATATATATATATATATATATATATATATATTTTTCTTTTTACACAGTGATCACCACTTATCAAGGCCCGGAAGCCACTCAGGGATAAGGGTTATTGCAAGTACATCACGTTAGTGAGGAGATTTTATGAAGTGTTTAATTAGGGGGGCGGTTCATTAGGAATTTGTTAACATTAGACTTGAAGACATCCAAGTTGTAGTCCGGAGGGAAGCAGGCAGACGGAACAGAGTTCCACAGGCGTGCAGTTCTAAGAAAGAAGCTTTGCTCATGAAATCCGCGTTTTGATTTAGGCACAGATATTGAGTGGGGGAAATTTTTCACAGTGGATTCAGCTAGACGGGTGTTTTTCGTGAAAATTTGGCGAGGGGGGACCAGGGATTGGAGTTCAGACGAGCACCTGCCATGAAAATAACGATAAAACAAGGATAGGCTCGCAACGTCTCTTCTGTGGGAGAGGGGTTGCAGGGTAGAGAAAAGGGCATCCCCCACTAAACCACGAAGTCTATTTTGTACTCTGTCAAGGCATGATAGGCTGTTTTTGGCAGCTCCTGCCCAGATATGGCAACAGTATTCCATCCTTGGCCGTACTTGGCTTTTATATAGATAGAGAATTGCATCAGTAGTGAGATATCTTCTGGAGCGGTAGAAGGATCCCACCATCTTTCCTGCGACCTTGGCAACAGACTTGATGTACGTGTTCCATTTCAGATCAGGAGTAAAGGTCAAACCCAGAAGCTTGTCAAAACACGGGGCCTCACCCAGACGAGAGCCATCCATCACAATTGATGCCAGCTGGGGATCAGAGCGTTGATGATGTAAGGATAGGAGTTTGGTTTTAGATGCATTAAAGGTAACTAGCCACATCTTCCCCCACTGAACCACGCGCTCGAGATCAGAGGAGAGAGAATCCGAGAGAACTTCGTCATTTACAGCCTTTGATGTGTTGCCGTAGATGGTCGTGTCATCAGCATAGACGTCAACGAATGATTTAAGTATGTGTTTAGGGAGGTCATTGATGTAGATCAGGAAGAGAGTTGGGCCGAGGATTGACCCCTGAGGGACTCCAGCATTTATATTGCAGGCCTCCGATTTTTGTCCATCTACCACTACTCTTATGAGCCTATCGGAGAGAAATGATTTAATGATTGAGAAAACATTTCCAGTTATACCGTAGCTGGAAATCTTGTGAAGTAGACCCTTATGCCATACTTTGTCAAAGGCCTTTGATATGTCAAGAGCAATTGCCCTAGAAAGGAAGCCTTTGTCAAGAGATTCACTAATCCTGTGGGATATAACCGTCAGCACATCTGCGGTAGATCTTGCAGAGCGGAAACCATATTGTGTGTCACTAAGAAGGTTGTTTCTGCTGAGGTTGTTGACTATTTCTCTATTTAATATTGATTCCAGTAACTTACTCATAACACAGAGAAGACTTATTGGTCTGTATTGAGAGGGAGAGGACTTATCACCTGAATTCTTAAATACAGGGCAAACTGATGAGGTCTTCCAGGGGGTCGGAAAGCACTTCTCCTTAAGGCAACGCTTAAATAGTTTCGTAAGTATGGGAGCAAGTTCTGGTTGAAGCTTTTTTAACACTATAATTGGGATGCCATCAGGGCCAGTTGCTTTACTGGAATCTAGGTTTTTTATTAGCTTGGCGACCTCATGCACGGATATTTGTATGTTATCTAGCTTGTTCTGTGTTATAGGAGGAAATATGGGGAGTTGATGGCCTTCGTCGCATAGGGTAGAATTAGCTGCAAAGTTCTTTGCAAATAGTTTGGCCTTATATATATATATATATATATATATATATATATATATATATATATATATATATATATATATATATATATAGTCTAGAGAAGCCTTGAATAAAAAAAAATCGAAAAATTAAGAATGCAGTTTAGATTCCCGGAAGGGGAAAAATATTAATTTTAACCTATCGCAGACTAAGCACCTACATAATCCAATTTCTAAAATGTTTATAATGGCCAAAGAGAATTCATTTACATATGGATGAAAAAAAAAGGCCTTAACTAAAATTGTTAAATAGAAATAGACTTAGCATTTCCATAAGCCGATTTCGCAAAAGTCTTCAATTTTAAAACAGAATTTAATTACATAAGGATGAAAAGAGAAAACCTTAACTAAAATTTTGTAAATAGAAAATGGGGATCATATATATATATATATATATATATATATATATATATATATATATATATATATATATATATATATATATATATACAGGGTGACCAAAACAAACGGGCCCCAGCTCTAATTAGGCCCCGTTTCTTAGTGTTTTTTTCAAATGAAATGAAACTTTGGTCATAATTAGTTTATTATATTCAAAACATCACATCAAAACACTAGGGTCTTTGAATGTTTTTCTCCGTTCTACAGCATACGTTCTAGATGGACTCCATTTAGCTTCTTTTTTTTTTAGGTCACTCTTTCTCTCTCTCTCTCTCTCTATATATATATATATATATATATATATATATACACACACACACACACACACACACACACACACATATATATATATATATATATGTATAACTTTGGAAGGATGAGATGTAGGTAAAATATTTTCCCATGTTTTTCCACATAAGGAAAATGGACTCCATACTGTTCATTATTAAAGTGTTATTTATTTAATACGTCTGACGAAAAACTGTGCTTGTGAAATTTTTCAAACAACATAATGTTTTAATTTGCCCGAATATTCTTGAAAAAATTGTAACTAACGATGAAATACAGTATTTGTTGCTATCAGTCTATTCCTTGATGGCTCGGTTTTGTTAAAATAATACATGAATGCTCAATTATGAAATATGATAATTTTGTAGCTCATTAATTAAGAATTATTAAACGCACAATTCAGACGCTGACATTAGACAATCCAGGGTGCTCAACAAGTCGGAGTAGTGAACGTTGCATAAAGATTATATCCCTCAGACAGTGTTCATTCTTAAGTTTTCTTTAATAGACTTCATAATTATAATGAAATAATAATTATTCTTTTGTATCAAAAATACTAGTTCTTCATACTAAGGCATACCAATCCCTGCCGGTCGGGAAAGTCGAATCCAGTCAATAATCAACGTTTGACTACATTTATGTATATCACTTCCTAATATGCTCCACCTAGGGGGCATCAAACGTCATCCACATACAGTACTGTTTCGCAGCTCATCAGCGCGACTTGACAACCAACTACCTCAAGCCAAGATCGAAACCCGACCGTTGACATGACAGTCAGAGCTTCTAACCGTTGCGCTATTTGGCTGCTGTTATGCGGGCAGTGAATTAACAATTGTTTTAAACTTGTCCAAATACCTAAGCTAAATTCGTTTACACAAAGAGCATCACTTCAAACGATAATGGTAATTTGTATATCGCATTATTACAAATTACCATCTATCTATCTATCTCTCTCTCTCTCTCTCTCTCTCTCTCTCTGTATCATCATCATAGGCCCTTAACGTCGAGGACGACGATTGGCAAGGCGCTTCAGTCTTCTACAGTTCAGGAAGTCTGTGTATTGCTGGCAGGATCTTTTGGCACCAGATCTTATAGCAGCTTGCCACTTTGCTCGGTTGCCGGCAGAGGTTTCCCAAGTGTTGTGAGGGATGCCGAAGACCTGGAGGTCACGTTTCAGGACATCCTTGTAGCGGAGGCGTGGCCTGCCAGCACAGCGAGGGGCATCAGCTATCTCTCCAAAGAGAAGTGCTTTTGGTAGCCGGCTGTCGTCCATGCGGCAGGTGTGGTCAGCCCAACGTAAGCGACGGATGCGCAGCACTGTGTACATGTCAGTACTCTTGGTCGTGGAGAGGATAGCTGTGTTTGGTACATGATCCTTCCATGTGAATCCAAGAATTGTGCGCAGGCATCGGAAGTGGAAGGCGTTCAGACGGTGTTCGTGTCGGCGGTAGGTGCACCAAGTCTCACTGCCATACAGGAGAGTGCTGAGGATGCAGGCCTCGTAAACCTTGATCTTTAGGTGTAGCGAGAGGGACTTGTTCTTCCAGACTCTCTCACTAAGCCTGCCGAAAGTTGTTGATGCCTTTCCAATGCGGGAGTCCAGTTCACAATCAAGACTGTTGGTGTTATCAACTGTAGAACCCAAGTAAGTGAACTTGGTGACGTTTGACAGTACATGATTGTTTACGGTTATTATGGGTGAAAGCCCAGCAGGCTGGGCAAAGACCACCGTCTTGCCTAGGCTGATTTTGAGACCAAACTCCTCGCAGGCAGAAGCAAAGGAGGAGCACATTGCCTGAAGCTCAACCTCCGAGTTGGCGATGAAGGCAGCATCATCAGCGTACAGGAGTTCACGGATCTGTACGCGGTTAACCATAGTTTTTGAGCGTAGCCTGGCCAGGTTGAATAGGCCTCCAGTACTGCGAGTGTGAAGGAGCACTCCAGTTGGGTTTGGGAAGGCTCGGCGCAGAACAGCTGAGAAATATATTCCGAACAGAGTAGGAGCTAACACGCAGCCTTGCTTGACACCACAAGAGATGGGGAACTCTTTAGAACGAGAGCCCTCAAACTGTACTGTAGCCTTCATCTGATCGTGAAATTCTTGTATGGTTTTCAGGAGTTTGGGAGGGCAGCCCAGTAGACGGAGGACTAGAAATAGCCCTGATCTGCTAACATAATCAAAGGCCTTCGTCAAGTCAACGAAAACTGCATAGAGAGGACGGCCTTGCTCAATGCATTTCTCCTGGATCTGACGAACAGAAAAGATCATGTCAGTGGTAGAGCGGCCAGGTCGAAAGCCACATTGACTCTCAGGAAGAATTCTGTTGGCAATAATCTGGAGACGTGGCAGGACTAAGCGGGCATAGATCTTTCCAGGCTGGGAAAGTAGAGATATGCCACGGTAGTTGTTGCAGTCGCAGCGAAACCCTTTGTTCTTATACAGGGTAACTATGTTGGCGTTACGAAGTTCATCGGGAATAGTACCTTCATTCCAGCAGATTGAGAAGAGATGATGGAGTTCCTCAGTTAGTGAGTCACCACCGCATCTGAAGATTTCTGAAGGTAGCCCATCCACGCCGGGGGCTTTGTTGTTCCTCAGTAGCTTGATGGTCTTGTGTACTTCATCGATGGTGATGTCGTAATCTAGCTCATGGAGGACTGGTAGTTGGGGAACAGCAGCTATTATAGCAGCCTCACTAGCTGCTACAGGTTGAGCATACAGAGAGCTGTAGTGCTCCACCCAACGGTCAAGCTGATCATCAGGATTGGTGAGTAGTTCTCCGGTCAGAGATCGCAAAGGAGATGATTTCTTCACAGGAGGACCTAGAGCCTCTTTCAGAGCTTGGTACATGCCACCGGTGTTGCCGGTGGCAGAGCAGTCTTCAGCACGCTTGGAGATGTCACTCCAATAGTTGTGTTTAGCCTCTCGAGTTAGGCGCTGCACTTTTGAGCGGCTCTGCTTCCAGAGGCTAGTAGCCTGAGGAGAGGGGTCCTGCATCACAGCCAGTCTTGCCGCTCGCTTTTCTGCTAGTGCTTGATGGAGTGTGTCCGCGTGGTGTCTGAACCAGTCCGGCTGCTTTACTGTACGTCTACTAAAACTGGAGAGTGCGCAAACTCCAACAGTGTCACGAATCCGCAGCCAGGCAGAGGCAGCATCCTGAGGGGGTGCAGACTGGCCAAAGGTGGATTGTATTGAAGCTTGAAAATGTTGGCATTTCTCCTTGGACTTAGTAGCAAGAACATTGAGCGTTGAAAGTGGTTTTGAGCAAGACAGGTGGATTTTCTTTGGCTTTAGTTTAAGCTTACAGCGCACAAGTGAGTGGTCTGTGTCACAGTCCGCAGAGTGCATTGTCCTGCAGTGGATGATATCCTGGAGGTGCTTCTTTTGAGTGATCACATGGTCCAGCTGGTGCCAGCGCTTAGAGCGTGGGTGTTGCCATGTCATCTTCGACCACGGTGAGCCCTTAAAGAAGGTTGATGGGATGCACAGCCTGTGTGTAGCACAGAGTTCCAGAAGACGCTGTCCATTTTCATTCATAGAGCCCACTCCGTGAGGACCCAGGACATCAGGCCAGTCATTGGTGTTACTGCCTACTCGAGCGTTGAGATCACCCAGGATGATTATGCGGTGACCGCGGTCGATTTTGGAGAGGGTCTCACTCAGCTGGAGACAGAAAGCATCTTTCTGGTCATCCGGCGAGGTGAGGGTTGGGGCGTAGGCAGACAATAGGGACACTGGACCAGAGGTGGTGTGTAGCTGTAGTGACATTAATCTGGGAGAGATGGCGACGGGAGTTTCGACAAAGCTGAGCAGCTTGTTGCAGATGGCAAAACCCACTCCATGTTTTGGTCTCTCCAAGTCAGGGTAGCCAGTCCAGTAAAATGTGAAGTTAGCTTCACGTATGGAGCCATTTCCAGTGAGCCATGTCTCGCCTAGTGCTGAGACATCCACCCCCAACCGGAGTAATTCCAGGTCGATAACAGCAGACTTCCGAGGATGAAAACTGTCAAGAGAGGAAGTCACCCCAAGGGAGCGGACATTCCAGCAGGCCAGGTGTAGTGGGGAGGCAGTAGCAGGATGTCGACCGGGGCGCGCCTGCCTAGAACGCGGGCCCTGCCGAGCAACGACAGCACCCCCGACTGCAGGGGGCTCCCGAATTGCCAGTCGCTGAGAATTTATTCTTGACATATCCATAGTAGTTGCCTGAAACGTCAAGCGCCGGGGCAGGGAAGTAGTGGATGAGTGCATGCCCAGAACAGAACATCCACCTCTGGACCCAACATTGCGGACCCCAGCGGAGCACAGGAGTGCGACAGCTGGAGCAGTGGTAGGTTGCCCCGCAGTACCCGCTAACTGGGTGTTGATCCCTGACCGTTGATCGTTCTTGATTCATCCGCTCAGTGATCCGCCATGGGAGACCGGTGGTTGAAAAATATATCAGCTGCGCTCATACCATGACTGCCAACTCCTGCTGCCGAGATGACATTTTGCTATTTGACCACATAGCTGGGGTCTGGATTGGTGTAAGCCAGGGCGTGTCCTCACGCCGGAGGGCCATGCACTCAACACCTCTGGGGCTCCAGACTACTCCGAGATCCCACATACACTTAGCCTGGGGCCGCAAGGTACCCAGTTAAACCGTGATGTACCACGAGGAGGTGGCATGCGAGTCTTGACCAGTGAGACGCTCTAACCACCAGTGGGCAGGGCTTACTAAACTGCCTCCCCTTCACTCTTGCGAGTATAGGTGGCGGTTACAGCTGGAAGCAAGAGGAGCAAAGCACCTGAAAGCCAAGCAGCTAAGCACTCTACACATTCACTAAGCTACAACACTACACGCTCAAAGGCCCTGTGTGCAACACACCACATCACAATATATATATATATATATATATATACATACATACATATATATATATATATATATATATATATATATATATATATATAATTTAGTAATATAAATTTTATGATTTGAAATGGTTAAATTTCAAATCTAGAATTTTTATTATATTCAAAACAAAGAATACATTTTAATAAGTATATTTCCTTAACCCATGAGAGGAAAATAATATTAGCAAATATTATAAATGGTTTGCACCTAATTTGCTAAATGGGATTGTCTTTATAAAATACTACATCCAATAATATTTTGTAAGACCGAAAATCACTGGATTTGCATACCAGTAGGGTTATTGCATTACATTAATCTGAAGTATATATATATATATATATATATATATATATATATATATATATATATATATATACATATACATATATATATATACATATATATATATATATATATATGTATAAATGAACAAGTTTAACTGTATTGAATTGAAAATAATCGTGTGTATATATATATATATATATATATATATATATATATATATAAAGTTCAAATTGTGAAAAAGAAATTCATATTACTTATTAGTTCATAAAATATACACAAATCGAAGAATATAAAAATAACATAAAACATATCACAATATAAAAAAATTATAAGAATGAATAATAATTTTCCTTCTTTTTTCCATATTATGAAAAAAGAAGATGAAACTACTATGCAACTCAATGAAGCGTGTTGTGGCGGCCATGATTCTTCAATCGACCAGAAATTGAATTCCATTTTTTATGAGGCCAGCACGCATGCGCCACGCTTTTCTCTCGACATAAAATTGTTTCCATATGATATTTTTTTTTACTTTCGATTTCTTTCTTTTTTTCTTTTTTTCCATGTTGTTTTCTTTTCTGTCATTTCTTTAGCCTTTCTTCTTCTCTTTGATTTTTTTCTTTATTGTTGAGGTTTACAGCTTTCAAGCATAATAGCCGAATTTTTATTTTTTTATTTTGTATGTTCCCATCTTTTTTTTTTTTATCTTTTGTCTTTCTTCTTTTTCTTTCTCTCCTTTCATCACCTAGTTTCCTTTTCTTTTTCTCTTTTCTTGCTTTTTCCATTTTGCTTTTAATTCATATATTGATGCGACCCTTACACACACACACACACACACACACACACACACACACACACACACACACACACACACACACACACACATATATCATTAAGGGAAAAACTTTTAATATTTATGATTAAAAATAAAATGCGTAAACCGAATTTTCTTTTTAAAAAAAGGGAGAAGAAATAGAAAGAAAAATAAAGAGGTTGTCAGTTGATCGGTTTCGCCCTCGCTTTATCAAAATGTATCTAGGAATTTAAAAGGAAAAATCAAAATATGTACATTATTAAAATAAAGTTACGTTACGTTCTGTTCATAGGTACAAAAAAAAAGAACAGGAAAGCGATTAAAAGAAAGCATCTTTATGTTATTTTCTTAGATCCTAGAGGTACATCATTCTCTCTGTTTACAGAGAAAAGGCCTCCTCAACCGAACGTGAATAGTCTCCAAGACCTTTAGATGAAATGTGGAGTGAGCTCGACTAAGAATGAAAAACAATTGCTGCACATGACGGTTTTTTAATGAGATGGCCAGTTATTGAAGACTTTTATGTTTTGGTAAGTACGTTAGATGTTCGGTATGTCCCATTTCTGATTACGTGCTGTTGGATTCTCCCATCCAATCTCAACATTGTTCGACGCATGTAGTTGGCACCGCAACTACACTTAAAAATCTAAATTGCATTATTATAATGTTATTATTACCCCCGTCACATTAATATATATATATATATATATATATATATATATATATATATATATATATATATATAGTCATCGACATACAGTCCTGTTTCGTTGTATCACAACTCATCAGTGCCGCTAGACTAGCATCTCTCCCAAGCCAAGAATTTAACCTAGAACTGTCGTGTTGACAGTCGGCAGTTCTCCCACTCGACCATGGAATCGACACCCGTAAATGACTCGTCGGAATGTCTATTTAAATAGACACCCGCCACCACTTTTATAGTGCTCAAATCGCCTGTTCGTAAACAAAAAAAAAACAACGAGCTTCGCATTTTATTTCGCATTATTACAGAGCAAATGTTCTATTGATTGTTATATTGTACTTAATATTCAGTATGGCCACCCAGCATGAGCCGTTCATATAATACGTTTAAATATGATATTTCAGTTTTTGCAGATTTTGAATTTATTATTATAGTGTCAATTCTCTATTGATTGTTATAGAGAAGCAAACATATATGAGTGATTTTTAAAGTAAAAAGGTATATTTGCTTTGCTGTAAAAAAAACAGCAAAAAACAAAAACGAGATGCAAATAATAATAATAATAATAATAATAATAATAATAATAATAATGATATTAAATTTATAGATAAAAACTCTCAGCTTAATCCCCATTACAAAATGAAATATTACTTTTATAGGTGATTACGTTTGAAACCCTATAAAAACTTGTAAAGCTGTTAGGAATTAGAGCTGAAGATTAGTTTCGAATATAAATTTAACGTAAAATAATCTGTAATTCTTTTTTGAGACGACAGCACGCCAGTACGCCAGATTTCAATCCGCCATTCTGGTTCTCACAAAAAAGTATGCCCAAAAGTACGCAAGTGCGCCTAATTTTATTCCATCATAAAAACAAACTTCTACAGAAAACTTATTAGTACATTTTCATCTAGCAAATAAACAAAAAATTACACATGAAAACCATGTTTATTATTTTTTAAATCCAACAACGGAACCGAAGCCGATGTTTTTCTTCTGGGACAAAACTAACTTTTTTGATGAAGCTCTGTGTGGCGCACCGGAAAAATTTTTTCTACAGAATAAAAACGAATAAAGTTTATTTTTACAATAATCCTTATACATTTATCGAGCCAATACACATAAAATTACGTATAAAAAACCACGTTTATTATTTTAAAAAAATCCAACTGATATTCTAATACCCCTAAAAAAGAAAAACACGATTCTCCATTTTTAGGCGATTACATGTTACAGCTTTAAAAATGTAGCGCACTGGCGTACTTTTTAGCGAACTAAATTGGCGGATTGAAATCTGGCGTGCTGGCGTGCTGGCGTCCCCAGAAAGTATTACCCGACGATTGTTATGCAAAATAAGAAAATAGTGTAAGAAAAGAATAGTTAAGAAAGCATGTTCCTATATCAAGAATACATTTCTAGATAATAACCTACTATTTACAAAGGCATTCTTAACATTAGGAGGGATTTCTATTAACTATTCTGTACTTTCCCTCTTTGAAAAATGCTATATTTTTTCTGACAATTATAACCCATTTTATTGGATTGATTTGTTTTTTTACTGTCAAAGAAAAACAAATTACAGATACTACTAATACTACTACTACCATTACTACTACTACTGCTGCTAATAATAATAATAGCAACAGCAAATATATTAATTGCTTTAGCTAAATCACTTCCCCAAAATGGGATTCTAAATTTTTTTAAAATGTGGTGAAAAGAAGAAAAAAAAGACAACTAATTTAAAATTTCGCGTAAGAAAACTGTTTCGCACATAAAATTCACGTAAAATGATACTCATTTCCTGCCTATTTTTGCTTAATCGCTCAAAAATCGAAAATTAAACAAAACACTTATACAGCATAACATTATCGATCGATTGTGAACATTTATTTATGTGTTTTTTTTTTACAGCGTTTGTTTGATTTTCAATTTTGAGCGGTTATCAATGGTTATTCTGCCGGGGTATTTGGGCAGCCAGTTTTTGAATTCTAACTCAAAGAGGAGACATTAAGTTTGTTTCGAATCAAAAACACACTCTAAAAGAAGATTAAACACAAATAAATGTATTCAGGTATGTAACGTTTATTTGTTTATCATTTCCTTTCTTGTTCTGTTAATTACAGTAATAAATGCCCCAATCATATTCTTTTTATTAGGTACATGTATCAGTTTAAGTGTAGATATAATTTCTTTTTTAATTAAGAAAATCTTCAAAATGTTTTACTCTTTATGTATCTTATCCACGATTTTGATAACCTCATTGTTAGATTTTTATCTATATTTTTCACTTGCGTCCAAAGAAAAGTGCCATAAAACTTTAATTGTTTCAGAAAAAGCCGATAACAGACACGCCCAGTGTACAGCTAGCGCTAACGAAATTTAAACACCCCGTCCAGAGCATTTAAAACCTTTTAATAATCAAGTTAACTCCTTCGGATGGGGACATATAGACAGCGAATAAATGCAAAATGTTTACGAAATGAATAGGCAAGTTATCTATTGATAAATGGCCAATAAATAAAATAAATTAAACTCTGAGAATCCATTTTAAATCTGTAAATGAGATTCATAACCAACCGGTTCTGTGGCCCTTTTCAGTCTTATGTTGTAAATGAACAACTTCTAATAAAAAACAAACAAACAAACAAAAAATCAATTTGTGTTTGTTTCATTTTTTAATGTAAAAAAAAAATAAAGAATATTTTTGGAATCCGAAATCAGGCTATAATTTCAGATTCCGATGCCGAATCTGACTAATCATCCCAACACTGTTATATATATATATATATATATATATATATATATATATATATATATATATATATATATATATATATATATATATATATATATTTAAAGGAAAGCCGAAATCTAGAAGTTCGTGGAAATAAACTATTAGAGTAGAAGTCTTTTCGGCATATAGGGAGCCTAACAGTGAAGGGGTGGGATTCTGCTGCGTGTCAGGTTAGTTGGAAATATTTACGTCCAAGAGACACGCGTGCTATAATCTCATCAGAGCACATTTCTTCTTCTTCTTCTTCTTCTTCTTCTTCTTCGAGAGAGAGAGAGAGAGAGAGAGAGAGAGAGAGAGAGAGAGAGAGAGAGAGTCTAGTGATAGATGTACCAACCCAGACGTGGAAACAATACTCCATACATAGGCGAATGGTGGCTTTGTAGTGGTATAGGATACTCTCTCTTGTGTGTTTGCTTCTCATCTCCCGTTCTCCCTATTTTTGTTTATCTCTCTCTCTCTCGTTCATCTCCCCCATCTCTTTCTGTGTCACAACGTCTGATTTCGTTAGATTTTGATTGCTATTTGTTTTCCTTCCCTATTTCAATCTCTATTAATATCCCTATCTTACAGATTTCTCACTAATATCCACCTTCGTCTGGCAGCGCACAAAAGCAACAACTGGCACAATTCTCCTATTCGAGAGCACCATTAGAGTTCATTATTATGCATGCTTGTCCTGTTGTATTGAAAGTTGTGTTTGATCGGCAGATGAAAGCTTTCAACACGTTAGGAATATTAGATGCGATCAGCGCTGCGCTGCACAATCCATATTCACCGCAATGCTCGAATCAAGGGCGTCAATATACAATTGTTAATAATTCAAAGACACGATTTCACTCATTCTAACCGTATTTTGCAGGGATGGAATGTGTTGTTGATCTATGTGTTTTTTGCATAGATTAAACGCATCACCGTAGATTTATTTACTGAAAGAAAATAAACGTATTTATACAACACATATACAAAGACAAACAGAAACCCGAAAGAACAGTTGGAAATGACTTCTATACCATACATTACGACCATTACGGCAACCTACCTTGAAAATGCTGCTGTGAAAACTGACATAGTTATATGGAATAAGTCAGAGAGAGTTTCAACCTTGGTTGAAGTGAGTGTTCATAATGATGGAGGTCTGAACAGAGCTGAAGGGGAGAAACAGACCAAATATCAAGGTCTCATGTATGATATGAAAAGAAACTGGAATCTTAGGGAGATACCAATTATACCAGTTATTATAGGTGCCACGGGGCTTATGAAGAAGAACCTGAAGTCCTACCTAACTAATATTCCTGGTGAACCAAGTGCAAACGAGATCCAGACAATTGCACTTAAGGGAACAACGAGGATACTAAAAAGAGCTCTCGGTTCGTTTCAATAAGAAGCAGGGCAATGTTGGAGGCTGGTTTTGCTGCCCCATACCCAGCGTTACAATCTTCAAAGGAAGAAAATTAAAAAAAAAAAAAAGAAACAAGTGCATGTCGTGTCACACAGAAGTAGAGAATGTGAGCCACCTGACATCCAGTTGTGATGTTATGTTGGGGGAGAGCTATTATACAATGCGATACAATGGAGAAAATCTGTAAATACTTTAATATCCAATGTAGTAGCAAATCCTAGGAACATGTTTACCAGAAACAACAGTTTGAAATAAGTCATACACCATCCACTATGACTACGAAATTCCTACAGCTACATACCTAAAAAATTGTGGCTATTAAGCCTGACATAGTGATATGGGACAAGAAGGAGAAAGTAGCAACCCTAGTTGAAGTCAGTGTTCCTAATGATGCTGGCCTTAACAGAGCAGAGAGGGAGAAAATAACAAAATACCAAGGACTTGTGTACGACATGAAAAGAAACTGGAATCTTAAGAAGGTATCAATCATACAAGTCATTACAGGAGCAAACGGGCTAATGAAAAAGAATTTTCTAACGAATATAATCGGTGAACCAAGTGCAAAAGAAATGCAAACAATAGTACTTAAAGGGGGCGGTGAGAATCTTAAAAAGATCTCTCGGTTGGAGTAACTAAACTAATGGGAGAATGTTTGGCATCCGGTAGAATGCCTCATATCCAGCAAAAACAAAGTGATAAGAACATTAAAACAGAAACACAGAGAGAAACACACACACACACACACACATGAACACACACACACATGAACACACACACAAGTATCCCTCCCCTTTAAACCTAGTCCGACTGAATCACATGTAGTTGTCGAACGCATTACTATTTTATTTGTAACGGAAGTTCATTTCAGCAGGGTGCCGGAGAAACCATGCTGAGGCGGAAGTTAGAAAAAATGCAACATGGGTGAATATGGACGTTGTCGTCGCTAACATTTTATTTCTCCCCCCCCTCTCTCGCTATCTATCTATCTCCCTCTCCCTCTCTCTCTCTCTCTGTCCCCCTCTCTCTCGCTTTCTTATGCGCATATATACTTTCTATATCAATCCACCTATCTCTCTTACTTTTGTACTTTCTTTTCTATTTACTAATTTTTATACACATTCCCTCTTTCTCACCCTCTGTCTTTCACTCACTTTCTCTCTCCCCCCTCTCTCTCTCTCTCTCTCTCTCTCTCTCTCTCTCTCTCTCTATATATATATATATATATATATATATATAGTCTTATTTGTAGTATTCCGAATTATACTGGGTTTATATAATTCAGTAATCGTTCACATACCAATAAATTTTAAACCAAAAAGAGATGATTTCAACTGTAAGTTACAAAATTATCATATTTCATAATTGAGCATTCATATATTGTTTTAACAAAAACCAAGACTTCAAAGAATGGGTTGATAACAACAACTAGTGTATTGCATCGTTTGTTACAATTGTTTCGAGACTATTCGGACAAATTCAAACATTATGTCGTTTGAAAATTTTCATAGGAACAGCCTTTCTTCAGACTTATTGAATAAAAAACACTTTAACAATAAAACTTTATAGAAACCATTTCTCTTATAAGGAAAAGAAAACAAGCGAAAATATTTCACCGATATCTCATCCCTGCAAAGTATTTTTAAAAGATTTATATATTTACCTATTTTCGTATGTCCATTTAAAAGAATCTTCAAACAAAATATCGTACAATGTTACCACTAATTACCTATGTCCATTCAATATGTTTTATTAATACTATTCATTGATTTCTTAAATTAAATTTCTTTATTTATTGATTCGATCAAGATTATTTTTTCTAATCTGGACTAATCAACTGAGTTATATTGTTGCGATTCTATATTAGTTTCATATCTGGAATTTGCTTTGTTCATTTACAAAAAATATAGGCTAAACTATTTATGCGATTTTGTTTAAAACTTATTCAATAAGGAAAGAAAGTTTAACATCAGTTTCTACTTAGTTCATTCTTATTCTTCATTTAAAATTAAGGATCTCAATTTATTTTTTATTTTCTTTCGTTCCTTTCTATTAAGATTTACGATTATCAGATATTTTAGATGCAGAAAGGGAGGTGACTCTATACGTTCGAAATTTTAAAGGTTTAGTTGAATTATAAGTCACCAAAATCCTAATATGTATCCATAACGATGGAAGGGAAGTAACTCAAGCCGTTCAATGTTTCTTGGATGTTGCCAGAGGTTTGGGGCAAATATATATATATATATATATATATATATATATATATATATATATATATATATATATATTTATATATATATATAAATATATATATATATATAAATATATATATATATATATATATATATATAAACAAATGATTAATAAAACATGTTAAAAGACATCTTGAAAAAGAGTTAAAAACATATTTAATTTTATAAAAGGAAGCACAAGATAAGTGGATATCCTTAATCCGCGGAGTTTCGAAGAAATACTCTCCTTCTCATCAGAGGGCAGGAATTAGCAAAATGCGGGATCGGATTTTGCATATAAAAGTATTTAATGAAACTACAAGTAAGTCACAGATCTTACTTAGTTAAAAAAAAAAGTGTGAGGTAAGGGGAATAGGGGTAAAAGAAAAATGATAAAAAGATTTCACATGAATGGATAGTCCGGGGTAAACTTATTTTATATATATATATATATATATATATATATATATATATATATATATATATATATATATATATATATATAAATTTCCCCCAATCCTTTGGCCTTAATGAAGGAGAGACTAAAACTTTTTTTTTTTACACAGGAGTCACCACTTATCAAGGCCTGAAGCCACTCGAGGACAAGAGTTATTGAATGTACAGTAGTTAATGGGATAATATCGTAGTAATCGTTAGAAGGGGAAATTTGGTCGATTGGATTACTTAAGGGGACGGTTCATCAGGAATTTGTTTACGTCGGACTTGAAGACTGCCAAATTGTAGTCATCTGGAAAGCAGACGTGCAGTTCTAAGAAAGAAGCCTTGTTCATAGAATCTACGTTTAGGTTTAGGCACAGATAAAGTGTGTGTGAAATTATTGATAGTGGTTTCAACTAGACGAGTGTTTCTCGTGAAAGTTTTGGGAGGGAGGACCACAGGCTGAATCTCAGACGAGCACTTGCCACGAAAATAACGATAAAGCAGAGACAGGCTCGCAACGTCTATTCTGTGGCAAAGAGGTTGCAGGGAAGAGAAAAGGCGCTCCTCACGAGACTAGGAAGTCTAAAAACTAATACTTGCTGCTATGGTTTCAAATGATCTGAAATAACAGCAAGGTATTAATGTAATTACTATGATTTACTATTAATCGTAACACTGATTTTCTATATAAAAATACTATTTGTATATATATATATATATATATATATATATGTGTGTGTGTGTGTGTGTGTGTGTGTGTGTGTGCATATATATATATATATATATATATATATATGTGTGTGTGTGTATTGTTCTTTGTTACAACAAAGGATCTGATGGTTATTTATCAATCTTAATACAATGTGCATATATAAAAACGCACACTAACATCAATTTCATGCATTAGTCTGACGAGTTCTTACGAGGAAAAATTCTGTATAGCTTAATTGCCATATATATATATATATATATATATATATATATATATATATATATATATATATATATACAACTTACTACCTAGCTAAAAAATACATAAAATACTATAGCTACTTCTTAAATGTCATATGAGATGGCCTTGATGGAGGGAGACTAAAACTTCCTGCTTGGGTTTCAAATGATCTGAAATAACAGCAAGGGGAGGCTTGATTCCAAATATTTCTCATATGTTATTTCTCCCTATTTTGAAAATAGGGTACGATTATGAATAACTCTACTATCAAATAATCTTAATATATATGTATGAAAACCACCCCCTTAATAAGACATTTTATCAAATCTCAACACTGACGTACTGTACACGCAATAACCCTTATCCCCGAGTGGCTTCCGGGCCTTGATAAGTGGTTCCACCCTGTGAAAAACAAAACAAATAGGGGATATATAACATATGAGAAATATTTGGAATCAAGTCTCCTCTTACTGCTATTTCACATCATTTGAAACCATAGCAGCAAGTTTTAGTCCTCTCCTCTATCAAGGCCAGAGGTTTGGGGGAAATGTCAGATATTTTGTAATTCATATGCAAAACTAGGAAAACAAATGACTATGATTGAAATATTGATAAAGGTGCAGTATCTTTCCACCCACAAAAAGCCATTAAAATAACCATTAGCATGTTTTCGAGGGAGCTGAAAACAATAGTTAAAATCCCAGGAAACTAGTAATTTCAATGAAATGAATAAATTGTAGTTTTAAAAATGGGGGATTCCTTTTCTATATTAATTTAACGTCCAATAAACACCCATTTTATAGCCAAAGTGGATGCTCATTTTACGTTGAATCGATATAGAAACGTGATCCCCCACTTGTTTAAACAATAATGTGCGATCTTAAGGGTAAATGTGACATTGCTCACTACACAATTCAGGTCATTAGCTTTCAAACGAACATTTATTTGTTAAATTCTGATCAATAGTCACCGAGATTTCGGACTTATAAATTACCAAAAAGTGGGCTCTCTCTCTCTCTCTCTCTCTCTCTCTCTCTCTCTCTCTCTCTCTCTCTCTCTCTCTCTCTTTGGATCTTACTTGTACAAAAGGAAATTCTTTTAACTTTCTTGAAGTTATACATTTGGATTTTACCGTCACTGGATTTTTTATCTTCCACCAGACTATCCATTCATGTGTAATCACCTTTTTCTTTACCATATTCCCTCTGCTTCACTTCTTTTGTTTTCAAGTAAGATCTTTGACTTACTTGTTGTTTCATCAAATACTTCTGCATGCAAAATCCGATCCCGCATTTTGCTAATTCCTACCCTCTGATGAGAAGGAAAGTATTTCTTCGAAACTCCGCGGATTAAGGACTATCCATTTATCTAGTGTTTCCTTTTCAGATTAAATATGTTTTTAACTCATTTCAAAGTGTTTTTAACATATTTTATTAACTGTTTGCTCATATATATATATATATATATATATATATATATATATATATATATATATATATATATATATATATGCGTGGCCAAATTTAGTATTGAAATGATCATATCTTTGGTTCTATGGGACGAAACTACATAAAAATATGCAGGCTTCGTGAAGATACTATTGTATGGTTAAAATTTTATGACAATTGGTAAAAAAGAATCTGTATTTTCAAACCAATAAATTATGCCCAAATTTACCTACATTTGTATATTATAGTGTCCTGGCAGGACAGCTTTAGTTTTGCTGCTTCTGTTATCTCCCCTGTGGCCTTGCCAGGCCAGTAATATATATATTTGTGTGTATAATTCACATGTATAAATGATTCTTATTTCTTATTTTCCCTTTCTTTCTCTTCATGTCTGTATGTCTCTCACTGTCTCTCTCTCTCTCTTCTCTCTCTCTCTCTCTCTCTCTCTCTCTATCTATCTATCTATCTATCTCTTCTTACATTTCATTAAAAAGCAAAATAATGAAAGGACTTGTAGTATTTATCGTCAATGTTCGGGTCTCACACACCTGACCGAACTGTATTGTAATTAACCACGCTCGTGGAACGAGCGACATTATGGGCGACGCGGTAAATCGGAAACGCGCTATATTCGCTTTTTTTTTTTTTTCTATCGTGCTAATCAAATGCGCAAACATTCCACTGCTTACCACGTTGTAGTAACGCAGCGTGATCTACAAGGGCGGAAATGTGATAATCGCGCCAAACCGTGTCGATACCGCGGCTTAGGCTTTTACACAGATTTAAAAGGAACTCCCCTTGCTGCATTGCCCCCCCCCCTCCCTACTAATTTCCTCTTCTTCTGTTCGGGTCGGTACTGGCCACTTCAAAGTGTACAAAATTCATTGCGAAAATAATTTAGCCATTATTAGAGTTGCTGTTGCTTTTCGAGTTATTCCGATGGAGTAAATGGCGGAACGGCTGAAACTTGTTCGGCAAAACTAGTAAGTCGATATTAAGGCATTACGAAATCGGTCCCAAATATATTTAGAGAATACCAGTAGTTTTTTTTTGTTTTTTTTAATGTTTAATCTCTTTATGGAGTGGGACAAGAAGCGATGATTAAAGATAGAAATAGTTTATAGAGTGAAAGAGGAGATAGATAGATAGATAGATAGATAGATATATAGATAGATAGATAGATAGATAGATAGAGAAATAGATAGAGACATAGATAGAGAGAGAGTGGAATAAAGAGAGAGGGGGCTCGGGAGAGAAAAGAGACAACAAAGAGAGAGAATGAACAAGGAGAATAGATAAAAGTAAGCGCAAACTGTTTTCTCTGTACAAATAAAACGCTAATCTCTGACTATAAACACCTAAGACAGATAGTCCGCTTGGTTTGAACTACTTTTATTTTCAAAGGTCCATTGTATGCGATTAAAGAGGCATTTTTGAAGGTGAGAACAAACCCCAAACTAGAGATTTATTCTCAAGGAACAAAAGTAGTTACCAGATTTTTTACTTTATTTAATTTAATTTTTTTTCTGTGTATATGCGACTTTTATCAAGGCCTGGAGGCCAACTAAATGGTAAGGGTTAATGAGTATTACATAAAATAACAGTGCGATGATCAGTTATTGTAGAAACTAATTATTAAAATTTGTTTACATTGGACTAGAGTATATATCCCAACTTGCATTTAGGTAAAAAATACACTTTCGTAAACAATTGAATTCATTTAAAACGTATCGCAAAAACAAAAACAAAAACAAACAAACATCTAAGTAAATGGCGATATATCCAAACAGTCGTGCGAGATGGACGAGCAGTAGGGGTTAGGCTCCTTACTGTGGGGTCCCGATTTCGAATCTCGCTAGAGTCAGCCAATCTGATGAGTCGTAGACGACGAAACACGTGTCAGTGGATAATTATATTTTCAAAACAATATATATGCCGCTCCCCATATGGGGGTACCAAATTGGTTAAATGGAAAATTATTCCCAACTCGCATTTAGGTAAGAAATGCAGTTTCGTAAATAAATGAATTCATTCAAAACTTATCGCAAAAACAAACACAAATAACACACACACACACACACACACACACACACATATATATATATATATATATATATATATATATATATTCAGGCAAACATTATTAAAAACAACAGAGATACCTTGCTTAATGATTCTTTTTTTTCATTTTTTCGATCTTTCGTAAGATTTTTTTAACTTCAAGTAATTGTAAAAAATTAAAAATACTTGAAGCACTATATATAAAAACCCAGCACCCATCTATAAATAGCATTAATTTTGAAAGTAGCAATAATGTGCTGAAATGTTTAGCATAACCAGTATACGACTGGTTTTACTAACATTGCCTTTTATCATCCTAATTTTTAATCGAGTTTTTTATCACTTGTAAATGTATATTTTAATCGACTTTTCATTGACTCTTTTTATCATTCGTAGCTATATATTTCACTTCTATTTTTAATATTTTATCTCCACCTGATGATGATTCAAGAAAGAATCGAAAGCGCTCATGTGAACCATGGAACATTTGTAAATACCTTCCACCTTGAAGTAAAAAAAAATCTTACGAAAGATCGAAAAAATGAAAAAAAGAATCATTAAGCAAGGTATCTCTGTTGTTTTTAATAATGTTTGACTGAATAAAGGAATGCTGCCTAAATACACTAATATATATATATATATATATATATATACTAAGGCATATACATATTATAGACTCTCCCGTCGATTTCGACGTATGATGTTCTCGCAACTTCGTCCATTTAACCCTGTGGCTGAGTCGCAGATGGCATTTCAGTTTATCCTATGATCTACAAAGAAGCCGACAAATAGTGCAAGAATATTAATTGCTCGAATGTATTCATTTAGACAGATAGTTCGTTTATGTATTGTTATAGATAGTTCGACACACACACACACACACACACACACACATATATATATATATATATATATATATATATATATATATATATATATATGCTTTGAATCGACCTGTTACGCACACCATTTGAAAAGGGAAAATTTTTCCGAAATTAATAATGGAATACGTCGCATGAAAACAAGTAAGACATTTTACCATACAACTGAATAAATATATATAAAAAAATAAATAAAATAATAAAAAAAACATATATATATATATGTACTTATTGATTTGTAAATCGCCACTTGTTCTCGTCTCCTCTTACCAACAGCGACTATAATTCATTCCTCGCATTGTGACAGCCTTCTAAATCTCTTTTACACACATTATATATATATATATATATATATATATATATATATATATATATATCTTCTTATAATTATAAATTTTCCTAATGTCTGTCTGTCTGTGTGTGTGACGCGGTTTATCTCAGCCTACAGGCAATCCACCCAGGCAAGTAGGGTATCGAAATGAAGCTTATGACCCAGTGGATATTTATATCCATGTTTGGTGTATTGAAATGCAAAAAAAAAAAAATGCAAAACATGCAAAAAAATAACGATTTACTAAAGAACGTTTTATTTACTGGATATTTTTCCGGTATTCACCAGAAGTTATTATCTCCCTTAGTGAGTTCGATTTATTTTCTGTCTGTGAGTGTCTGTATGTGGGTGTGTGACGCGGTTTATCTCAGCCTATCGACAACCCACCACGGCAAGTAAGGAATAAAGGGTGTCGTCTGCGACAATGTCAATGAGATTAACTGAGCTCTTATTAATGACAAGGTAATTTATAAGTTATTGTCTTGTTTTTCTTTTTTTTTCCTGCATGTCAATGTACCTTAATCGTACTTATGCTTTGCATATCATCTGTATATATTATTAAAATCAACTTGTGTATGTTCGTACGCACGCATGTGCGTGTGCGTTCGTGTGTGTGCGCGCGTGTACAAAACGGTGTCTGCCAATTTTTCATCTACAGACTTAAAACTTGATATATCAAAGATTCAGACCTGAGAAACCAATTTAATTTGGGTTTTAGCCGCTAAAAATGGCTACTAGCGGATGAAAAGTAAAGAAAAATAGGACTTCAAATGGGTTAAATCAATTTAAAGTGCCCATATACGCGTGAGCAAATATACATTTATACGTTGTACTATGTTAATTTTTAAAGTTTTGCTTTCCATCTGTACTTTGGTCATATGAAGAGCTTAATGTCTTGGTTTCGTTTCTAGCTGGTGGCACGTTCCTCATATCTTTTTAAATTTAAAATCCTTAAGATATATTGGGTACAATATAATAATCAATAGACAGTTGGTTCTATAATAATAAATACAAAATCTGCATAGATTAAAATATCATATTTAAGCGCTTTTTATGACTGGGAAGCACCGGTTGACCTGCTGGTTATTAATAAACGTTATCATATTGCTGCATTAGTATAAACATTCTACAGCTATATTTAGTCTTTCTAAAACCGTAGCCATTAAGCAAGGCTTACATTACCGAACCGAAGCAGCACTAACCCTAGATGGGTTGGACTGGCTACCTGCGAAGGAGGAAGTTTCATGGGAATATGAAATTCAAAAACGGTCTCCAGTCGCATGTATATCCCCGTCAACGTTAGGTTTTTGCGACTCTTGCAGGAAGGTGTTGACGTCTTCCTACATACAGCACCTGGTATTATCAATGGTTACCAATTTGATACTGATCAAGCTCAACGTTGCTTGACTTCATTAATCGAACGAGAACGTGTGATTATGTCATTATATCTTCTTTTCTGTTGTCAGTCTGTAAAACTTGGCGCCATTAGTTTTGCAGAAATGGCCGCGTTGATCTCCACACCCAACACCTGGTATTGCCAAATGGTCACTCATCTTATTCTGATTAGTCTGGTCGTTAATTAACGTCGATGATCGTGTTACATGATAAGGGCTGTCCCCTGTTCATGTAAGTATAAAAATAGAGAGATTAGTTAAAATGAAAATAAGAGAAAGCAGAAATCGAAGCCTGGACATAAGTTTTAAAGAACAATAGGTTTAAATGGAATGTCCAGTAAATTGTTAATTCGGATGAAATAAATAATAAATAAACTATTCAATTGTTAAAAGAATGTGGATAATAAAATATGGGTTAAAAAAATTAGATATGTAGGTTGAATTCCTTTGTGGAAACAACACAAGAAAAAATAGGTTATTGGGAAATCAATGTCGAAAACGTGCAAAGTCGCGCATGTTGAAACACGTGAATTTTGCTCACGTGGCCGGGATGCATGGATTTCTCAATATAGGAAGTGAGAGTTAGTTGGTCGGGGAGACGGTCAGTGAGACGGTCAGTGAGAAAACTCAGAGACAGGCGGACGTCTGAAGCGAGACGTCACTTCAGAAACTAAAAAGTGAAACTTTGAATTCTTAATGAGAAAATCACGACCGGTCGTAAGGAAATAAATACATGATGTATTTTGTGATAAAGCTCATCTTTGTGTTTGTGATTTCTACAAAAAGGTAAATTGTATTGTTATTATATGTCTGTGTTATAAAATGTCATTACAACAACATCTCTCTCTCTCTCTCTAAGATACAACATCATATGTAATAAGACAAGAACTCTCACTAAGACTCATATCTTTACTAATAAGAACTCACGGAACATACGCGCACAAGTGGTATCGTCTAATACTAATAAGAATAACTATATAACAATCGAATGGAAACAGGTGTGCTAAAGTAACTTAGTCGTATATATATCAAGTTATTAGGAAAGGTTTTTAACACCACATATTTTCATTAAAACATCAGGTGGTATTTGTGTACATGTTTCCCTTGGGCTGCTTCTTCCAATATTCCTATACTTTCACGAAAAGAACATAAGGCTTGAAAAGAGAGATGAGAATTTTAATACAGGAGCAACTTTTCTTCGGGATTTTTTTTTCTCGCAGAAGATACGCTGCCCGACAAACGATTTCAGCATTCCAGTGGGGTCATTCCAAATGGAGGTCGACGCTGATAATGGTCGACAATAAGTTCCAGTTTCAAATACAGTGCCAACTAGTAAACGCTAGTAAACGCAGCTAGTGACTTCTGCTAGCTGCCACTGGCAGACAATGCTCAACAGTGGAAGTCAAATGATTTCATTTGGACCTTGGCCGCCAGTGCCGCTACATTCCAGGGCAGACAGCCCCCCCCCACCACTATCAACTAAATTTAGCTTTTCACCGCACTTACATTGATATTAAAAGCCTATGTTTCCTATTTAAAATTTATAAAAACGAACTTCTTAATATACTCAGTCATGGGTATGCGAGCTACTAAATAAAGATTCATTAATTTGCATATTCTTTAAAAACAACGAACCTTTATTTCTTAATTCATTCTTTATATTTTTTATTGGATATTTGGACTCATATAACTTGCGCTCAGTTCTTTTTATGCATATTTTCTACATCGTGCATAATTGCGTAGCATTTAGAATATAAAACAATTCTAGCAAACGCATTTCTTGCGTTTACTTTCGTTTATTTGGATAGGGTTTACTTAGGAGAGAGAAAGTAATGTTATCTTAATAATTATTTATTTCTTGAACAAATGAAAATGAGTCATGCAGACGGACAGAAATATCTGCAACATTTGCTGAGATTATTGATTTTTTACATAACTGTCCGTGTTTTGTTCGCACAGATTTCCAGAGAGAACTGATTTGAAAACATTATTTTTCTCTATTCGAAAACATGACATCATCCGTGAATCGTCGTCGCTCGACTATGCTTTGTCTACGGCGTTTGGCCTGTTGACCCCCCCCCCCCCCCGCTTTGTCACCCATCTTTCATTCAACCCTGGCAACGATTCTGTTTTACAGATCTGATTATGATGCCATGTACTTAATGTGCTCCTTGTCAAAGTTCACACTATTTAACTTAATTTTTACTGACTCAGTATCCTTAATATGTAACACAGGAAAGGTTTGACCTAGAGAACATAATGCATCGATGCAGAAACAAAGGCGCCATGTTCATTGTGTTGCTTTGCGTCTTTGCTTGCCTTATGTAGAGATAGAAATGAGCAGCAGATGAAGTATCTTGATGCATTCTTCTTGAATTTTTATTAGTGTTCTAACATCAGTATTTGTTACTGGCGATTAGTGCTGGTTTTGGGACGATTTCTTGCGTTTACTAGCGTTTACTAATGGTACTGCCTTTGAAACTGGAATTCACTGTCAACCATTATCAGCGTTGACCTCCATTGGAATGCTCATTTTAGTTGATAGTGAAAGGTGGGGTGCTGTCGGCGGTGGAAGATATTCGCACTGGTGGCGTTGCCATTACTCTTAACACGGTAAAAGAAAGTTAGAGTGGGGGTTGTTTTGACGTCAAAGATTTTGCTTTAATTGCGTGGCTAATGCCATAGTTTACAAGTTGATGAAATGAAGAAGACCGTATTCACCTGTTTTGCGTTTCACAACATCGACAGTGAAATTAGATGAACATGGTTGAAAAACTAGCCCCCCTCCCCATTCCAAGGGAGAACCTGGAAAGGTATACAAATAACCTAGAGCAGAGCAATCGGTATTTTCTAGCAAGAGCATCTCAATCGGCCAGCAATAAACCAATTATTCCATTCCGAAAGAGAATGATTATTCCTGGTGAAAAAAGAACTGAATCATACCCCATTTCGACACGAATGATCCTTTCTGATTATCAGAATTTGCGAAAAATTACACAGATTCTTATTTATTTGCCTCGCCACAAGGGTTGAGTTAGCCACAAGACCGGATTTTAACTTGGGGAGAAATCAGCTTCCAAAAAGGTGCTCTGGATTGGAACAAAACCATAGAGCTTTACCTTTTTCACTGACCGAAGACAAAAAGGATTAGGTTTAGTAGCAGAACAGGCACTATCATTTGCTCCTATCCAAAGGAGGTTAACCTTGTTAGATATGAAGGAGGTCGATGCGTGTTAAATAATCGCGAAATATGTGGACACGTTGCGTTGGCGCGATTTATTTGTCATGTGACCTGGGTCGCTGTGTCTCTTAACAAATTAGGGTAAAGAAATCAGGGATGGAAGTGGGGTCCGAAGGTACAGCTGAATAAGATTTTAATGCGGAAGGTGCAGAGAACAAGAGAGAGGAAGAGATGGAGAGGCGGTGGGCTAAGGGGTGAATTGAACCGCGACGGATTTGGGGCTAATGACTGAAAAACAGCGTTAAGAACATGTTGCTATGGTGCAATGAGTCGCTTTTTATCTTTTCTGTGTTTTCTTTCTTTTACTTTATTGCGTTGTTTTGTTAAAAAGGGGAAAGATGGAGTTTTAGTTACGAAGGCAGGCCTGAAAAGAAACGCTGACAACAAAAAAAGTCTTGTCGAAGGTTTCTTGTCTCTGATTTTGCTGGCGTCACTTAAAAAGAAACTTTTACGCTTCACGCTTGGTTTTCTTCATTGGTCAAGGGCAGACAAGTTTGAATGGAGAGCAGCGAGCTGAAGTGGGCATGGGTGAGGGTTGGAGTTGCGGTGATAGAGAAAACGAAGGGAGAGAAAAGGGGCAAAAGGGCTTGGAAATAATCATAAAAGAGGGTGTTTTACAAATTTACTGTAAAAAGAGAAAGTAGGCTCCCTTTCTCTCTCTCTTTCTCTCTCTCTCTCTCTCTCTCTCTCTGTCTCTCTGTATTTATTTTTCTCTCTATGTATATATATATTATATATGCATTATATATATATATTATATATACATATATACTTTAATTTTTACCTTCACATATTACGTCTACATGACGTTACACACACACACACACACACACACACACACACACACACACACATATATATATATATATATATATATATATATATATATATATATATACATACATATATGTATGAAAATTATGAAAATAATATTCGGATGTAATGGAAAGATGAGAAAGGAACATACCAAATTATATGCCCTCAACATTCCGTCTTGAAGTCTTGAAATAAAGAAAAAACGTCGATGAACATATAATTTAATTTATTCCTTGTTCATTTCTCTGTCCCGTCAGAACATTATTTCCATAATTTCCATCACACACACACACACACACACACACACACACACACACACACACACACACACACACACACACACACACACACACACACATACACACACACACATATACACACACATATACACACACATATATATATATACATACACAAACACACATACACATATATATATATATGTGTGTGTACATAAACGTATATATACGCGTATAAAGTAGGCTGACCTAAATAAAATTAACACATTAACATATACATTAATATAATATTACAGATATACACACACACGCACACACACACACACACACATATATATATATATAATATATTAAATGAAAATAAAGAATGCAGTTTAAATTCCTCCTCCCCCCCAAAAAAAAACAAATTACATATATAACCTATCGCAGATTTAGCCCCTACATGATTCGACTTCTAAAAAGTTTACTATTATATTAAATAATTCAACTATATAAGGGTGGGGAAAAAGAACTAAAATTGTTAAATAGAAATGGACCTAGCTCTCTCATGAGGCGATTTTTCAAAAGTCTACAGATATATAAAAAAAAAAAAGTATTCCCCTGTATAAGGATGAAAAAAAGGAAACCTTAATTAATTTTTTTTTTAATAGAAAACGTTGATCTTCGGCTGCCTACCATGTAGCCGTTTCGGAGATTTAAAAACGGGGCAGCTGTTAAATACATGGCTTTCCAGTGGAAAAAGAAACACAACAATACGGTTACCATTTATACTAATATATAAAAGATACAAAATAAATAAATACATGAACTGTTAATAATATATATAAGCAAATTTAATAATCAGATGACAAGATCTCTTCTGTCACATGGTAACCAGCATATAAATGCATAAAAGCTTAAATACGCCGGGTAGCAGAAAGGCAATATATATATAAATGCATATATATATATATATATGTGTGTGTGTGTGTGTGTGTGTGTGTGTGTGTGTGTGTGTGTGTGTGTGTTGGCGTATAAAGTAGTAAGTTTTTAGAATCACTTAAAGGGGAAAACATTCCAAATCGTTTTAGAAACGATTGTACGCCACATACTTGTTGCGTTTGAATTTTTAGAACGTATATAAATTATGTATTGATGTTATTCATCTCAACCTACTTAACAATAGCTCTGTTTGATCTATATAATCAACCTTTGAGCTAATATTAATAACTGAGGATTTGAAGTACACAAATTTTTATAATTTTTACTTTACTGACATTTACTTCAGGCGAGTAATTTTACTGCTCATTTACACTCTACTTAAATCAAAGAATTTTCATTTCAATATATATATATATATATATATATATATATATATATATATATATATATATATATATATATATATATATACGCAAAACATCACGTTAAAATCATAAGATCACTCTTGGATGTCTTGAATGACATTTAGGCTTTTTTAATAATGTTGATTTCAACTACAGTTCTCGCCATGGTTTACGTTCGCCGGGCGGTTTATTCCTTGCTAATCGGGTCGCAGATTGTTCCGGAGCCGGTTTTGAATCTCCTGACCAGCGGTAATTGTGACTCCCTGTGTTAAAGAGCATCTCTCCCCCCTCTCTGGCTTTCTTACTCTTTCTATTTTCTCTCTGTGTGTCTCTATTAGAGAATAGAGAAAGAGAGAGGGAGAGGGAGAGAGAGAGAGAGAGAGAGAGGTGAATAACGTGGACAGTGGACACGTTTGCAAAAGAAGGGTCAGCTGACCAGATGACGTGGTATCATGTGATGAGGTTAGCTGATTCTTGCTTGGCAGTTGGGTTTTCGGGTGTTGAATAAGACAGACGGCTTTTCAGCTGTCCCCCCCCCTGGGCTGGGGAGGACGCTGACGTGCATCATCAAACAAGCAAGGTTCACCTCCATTCTGTGTCGACCTTTGGAAGGTGAATAAAAAACATAAAAACCTTAATTGTCATCTTGGAGTGAATTCTTCATCCAACAGGCCAGCTCCCCTCCAAGAGACAATGAAAACCAGAGGAACAACCGACGACACATGAATAAAGGTATGTTAAGAAATGCATGCACACAAACACACACCCACGAAGACATCAAAAATAAAACCATTAGAAACTAGACGATCACGTACACGAATCTCCTTGACAAAATCTCCTTTATGACTCCCCCGAATATATAACATATTCGTTTTGGTGCTCGTGACTAAGTTCACATCATCGATGTGAAGTCGAACCTGTGTTTAAGAAATACGACGTGGAAACAGGTCCTTAAAAGGGAAAGGAGATTTTAAGACAAGAAAAAAACAAAAAAAACAAAAAACAAAAAAAACTATACAACACAATAAAATGTCTGGAAGAAAAAAAAAAGAGAAAGAACATTATTAGAAAAAAAGAAGAAATACAAATCAACACACACACAACGATGGTCCGTTAAAACACTAAGTAATAAGGAAAAATAATAGTAAAGAGAAAAAAAAGAAAAGAAAAGAAAAAAAATTCTGTGAGAAAAACAGTAGAATAACTTGGAAAAAAACAGCTATAACGAAAGACAAACTGATAAAATATTGTTAATTTTGAATTAAACAGCAAATGTAAAACAGAAGGACAGAAAGAAAGAAAAAGAAAAAGGAAATAGAACATATGACTTGTTAGCTACAACGTGTGTGTCAGAAATGAGCCTGTCACCTTACTAAAAAAAAAAAAACATGTCAATCACGAAAGGTTTGTTGTTAATAATAATTTTTGTTGCAATTTTGGACTGCGAAACTTCATGTGCTTTTAGTGAAAAGACAATGATCATGTCCTGTAAAATGATTTTTTTTTCTTTTTCGCTGATTGTGCGATTTTTTTCGTAGGAATTTTTTTTTGCTGACGTGGACAAAAATTTGTTGTTTGGATTTTATTTATTGCTGAGATGGGACTTTCTGAATGCTTATAGGATATTTTTGTATTTTTGTCATTTATTTTCTTTATGTAATTGATGTGTTCTAAAATGGTATTGTGCAGGATTTTCTTACTCTGTGACATGTATTTTTTTTTTTTCGCAGAATGGGGAGGTGGAATCTTGCTTGTGGGGTCTATGGAAAGAATGGTTTAATAAAAGAAAAAATGTGTTTTTAATTAATTAAATAGTAATAATAAAATAGGGAGAAAGAAATAAGATTTAAACAGTGTAATAAATGATTAAAAAAAAAAAAAAAAAGTTTCGGAAGAGTCAAAGGTTCAGTCGGTATTAATTTCAATTTTCGAAAAGTAGAATAAATGTTCTATTCGACATGAGTGACGTTTTGACCACATAAGTAAGGTAAAAAAAAAAAAAAAAAAAGAATAAATATAGGGTTAAATAAACTATATGAAGAAATGAAAGAAAAAAGTGGGGCGTGAATGGAATTTAATTTCTGTGGCAAGCATGTTAGAATTTTGGAGAGGTGTTGAATTACATGGGTAGTTATTAATTTCATTATTCTCGGGAAATGATTCGAATTTTTATTTTTTTTTTATCGTGATTTCTGTTGATTTCGAGTAGAATCAACATGGAGCAAGTTTGAGTACTTCATGTGTGGAAATCCGATGTTTTCCTTGAAGCTATGTGTCTTCAAGGCAGGTTGCGCTTACCGACTTTGAAAAAAAAAAAAGAAAGTTTTTTCTGACATAGCAGTGAACGGAATGTATTCTGTCCAGCGTGAGCGGATCTAGTTGTAATCAACTTCAGGGAGCAAATGAAATGCCCTCTGACATGGTGTAAGGGGCAGAG
>NC_136507.1:65178737-65221237 GCF_053919585.1 Euprymna scolopes
TGAAGAAAATTCAAGTAATGTCTATATTTTTTGTTAGTAAAAATGATTTCCTCATTTTATCTAGAGAGACATGTAAAGTTCAATCTTCCATTTTTCAATTTTCAATCGAACAATGGTTAATTGTATTTGCGTTTCGTAATTCCTTCTTGTCCCGACGTTTTAATGAATCACCTTGTTCTGCTTCATACCATCATCAGATGATAACATTTGATCCCGACGGTAAATAAATGGTTGTTTAATATTTTGCTTTTGACGATATTCTTTAAATAAATATATTGTTATTGCCGGCATTTAAAAACCACCCAAAACAGTGTGTTAAGGCACGGCACATTTCGACGGTCAAGGTCAGGTAAATGAATCCTCCATACGGTCAGTGTTCTCTCATTTTAGTAACTAATAGAATGAATCAGAACAAATAGGAATAAAAAATACACGGATGGCAACGTTTTGTCTAATAAGACAATGACATTCTACATCTATTCTGGTGCACTGCAGCATTTGCTGTAGCTATACAGCTCGAAGCTGGAATTGACTCTCAGATGCGGGCCTGGGCGGATGATATGGAAACCTAGATTTGCCGAATTACAAGCCGCCCCCCCCCTCTCTCAGTGTTTCAGACAAAGTCCGATGGAAAAGCAAGCCAATACGGTCGGAGCCAGCGCAGCTCCAGAGGTTGCTGGAATATCGTTGCAGTGCTTCGCCATCTGTCTATCGGAATTCTAAACCTATTTTTTTTTATCGGGGTTTACTCGTTTAGCCTTTGCCAAGGCATCCACAAGACAGTGGAGTTATTGGCCCATGGATCATGAAAATCTGAATAAATTTCCAATTTTTTGGCGAAGGTAACGGAGATAATCTTAGTAGTTATGGTCGCATCAAAATGAAAGCGAAATCCTTAAACGATTCTTCTTAAAAAGTGTTGGGTTAAAGAAACGCGAATTGCGTAAGAATCAAGATTTAGAAAATATTTCCAATTTTGACGAAAATAATGGAGATCCTCATTGTAGCTATGGTTGTATGAAAAAATACAACACATTAATTATTTTTTTTTTTTAAATATTTTGAACTGTTGTCTTCATTTTAGTTGTTATTATCGCAACAGTTATTCTTCAGCTTTCGTCATGTTCCTTTAATTATGTGAAACCTTAGCAAAATTTAACACAGGAAAGTGTATTCATTCTTTTTATGGTAGAATGTCCACATTTATCGTATAGTGGGTTTTAAGTGATATACAAATTACCATTAGTGTATGAAGCGATGCTCTTTGTGTAAACAAATTGAGCCGTATAGCGCAACAGTTAGAAGCTCCGACTGTCGTTTGGGCGATCGAGTTTCGATCCCGGCTTGAGGTAATCGCTTGTCTAGCCGCACTAAGAAGATGTGAAAATGCGAAACAGTACTGTATGTGGATTACTATATATATATATATATATATATATATATATATATATATATATATATATATATATATATATACATAATCATCATTTATATATATATATATATATATATATCGCTTTAAAAATAATACACGGAAAAAACATATCAAGAAACTCATCAAGAGTTAATCGGTGGTATCACACAGAAATACAAAGAAAGAAATATTATCGCGAAAGAGAAAATACTCAAGGATATTCGAGTAAAAAACCGAATGGGAATTCGTATAAAGTATATACATACAATTATATAAAATGCATGTACAAACAAGGTGGGGTGGGGGGCTATGGGAACGATTAAAATATATCTCCGAGCAAGTCCAATGATTTGATAAATTCCTTCTTTCCACAGAGGAAAGACCTACGTAAAATATTCGAGACTTACCCCAAAATCTTTAAATGATTTTGGAAATCAGCCCGGTGGAAAATTTTTAAACAGTCCATTTTATATGCAATAGCACAAGCTGGATTTTCGATTAGCTGTTGGTCAATGGCAGATTCCTAAGGAGAAGAGGGGCAAGAACGATGTAAATGGCTCAGTCTAATTTCTGCTGGAATATGTTGATTAATGCGTATCTGCAAATTTAAGGAAGTTCGACCCATATAGCCAGCAGCGCACTAGCAATTGAATTCATAAATAACATTGCTTTTTGTGATGTAACGCAAACTATCCTTCGTGACCAGAGGAAAGGCAAATTTTACACCAAAACTAAACGCAACACAACGAGAAAGAATTTGATGCAGACTGCCCAAACACTGACCAGAATCTTAAATCCAAGGCGTTTTAAATAAGGATACTTGCAGGGACCCAGTGCTATATGAGAATTTCATTTTTCTACTTGATTATTGATAATATAATTAACTAAATTCTCCAGATAACCATTATGAATGAAAATGTCTTTGACAGTATTCAATTTGTGTTCAGTTTTGTTCGAAGAACAAATTCTAAGTTTTCTATATATTGTCTGATTAAGCATTTTTAGTCGCGTGCGGTCAGTCGGTTGGTCTGTCGGTCGGTCTGTCGGTCCGTCCGTAACACTTTTGTGCTTGGCCTTTTTTGTTAAGATCAAAGGTCTGTTGAAAATAGATACTGTTCTTAGCTTTTTAAGCTTTTCTTGGCCTTTTGGGGGAAAATTTAACAACAGCTCCCCCCGAGGGCGACTCCCCCGAAGGGGAGCGAAACCAAAACGGTCGTAGCATCTCACTCCGACCACAAAAATGAGGAAGGGCCAGACCAAAAGGACAATAAAAGGGACAGCGCTCCCCAGGAGGGCTACTCTCCCAAAAGGGGAGCAGAACAAGAAAATGAGGGGGTATACCGCCTGGACCTCACAAACGAGGAAGGCGCAGATGGCCTCCAAGTAAATAAAAAAGATCATGCTCCCCAAGAGGCCGACTCCCCAAAACGGGAAGCTGCTCCAGAAAAAGACTCTAACCAAGGAGAATCAGGCCCAAAAGACACTAAAAAGGGAGCCGCCCCCCAAAAATGCGACACTCCCACAAAAGGACAGACCAAGAAATCTGGGGAGGCAGGAAGCGTCGCCAATAAGCAGGCAGGGGCGACCTCCATAAAAGACTAAAAACGGTCTAACCCCCACCAAAGACCCCATACCAACACCAACACCACCAAGAGGGTCTGCGTGGGGGAAGACCGTAGAAAAACAACTGTCCCCTCAAGAGTATAGAGACCTGTACGTGACAAAGTGCAGACAATACATAGAGGGGGCAGATATAAAACCCATACTAGGTGCCTGGGAGGCGATTGAGGGCAGAGTCCTGTCCTTTGCCATTTCCGATATACCGAAAAACCGCCTCCTGGGGATGAAGAAGGAAGACATGGCGGGGCTCCTCCACAAACTTAACATCCCGGTACTATACCTGTACCACAGGAGCTTTGCCATGTGGAACATCCTCCTACACACCAAGGACGATGCGGACAGACTCTCCCTCCAAGAAATAAAACATGGGAGAGTCAAACTAATACCCGAATACCAAGGCAAGAGAAGGACTCGGGTGCAGATATTTAATGTGCCAACCCAAATACCTGCGGAAGTGTTAGGATGCCTCTTCAGCCAGTACGGTGAGGTGGAACAGGTGACCCCAGTACGGTCAAAAACTGGGAATCACCTGGGCTGCTACACAATAGCAATTAGGCTGAATAGGGAGGGTGTTCGAACGATACCACCGTTGCTAACATACAAAGACGCCAGCATAACAGTAGTGGTGGAGGACCGTCGTCCACACTGCTGGTTCTGCCAAAAGCAGGGCCACATGGCTAGGAGCTGCCCCCAAAGGGTAACCCCTAATCAAACAACCCAAATGGCGATCACAACCCCTGAGACAGCGCCCGCGCCAAAACAGGCGGCAATAACCCCTGCAACTGCAGCACCAACCCCAGCTCCAAGGAAAACCCAAACCACCCGGGAGGTCAAGGGGGAAGAATGGAGCACGGTAGTGAGACAAAAACGGAAGCACATAATCCCTTCTGCCACCGTCCCACCACCAGCCTAAAAATCGAGGCAACAGCCTCTGCAAATGCAGCAACAACAACAGCCACTGCAGCCAATGCAGTGGAAACAACTGCAGCAACAACTACTGCAGCAGCAAAAGCAGCAAGTACAGCAGAGGCAGCAGCAGCAACGACACCAGCGAGAGCAGTAGCAACAAAAACAGCCGCAGCAGCAACTAGAGGAGCAGACACAACCAACGGTCCCCACACCAATCGAGACGGGGATCAAGCGGAGAAAAGACTGCTCCTCTGAGGATGAATCCGCAAGTGAGAGGGAGAGGAACTCAACCTCACCTCTCCCCGGTTCATTCGAAAGAATAAAAAAGAAAAACAAAAGAAGAAAAGAGGAAGAAAAGGTGGCCTCCACTCCCTGTGAACATACACCACCCCTAACAACAAAATCCACTTCCACCCCCAAACCACACACTGCACCAACACCAGACACCGCACCAACAACAAACATGGCACCAACACCAACACCAGAAACCGCACCAGCACCAACACCAGGCACCACACAAACACCCATCCCCACACCAATCCAAACTGAGCCACTACCCCAAAAAGAAAAGAAAAAGAATGAACCGAGGGAGGGGAGAGACTCCTCTGCCTCTCGCCGACCAACCAGATTAAAAGTCCTTGCCCCTGAGGAACTATGTTATGTGAACCCTCTATCTGTGACCACAGACATTTCCCATCGGCAGAGGAAAAACTTAAAACCTCTGCTCGATTACAAACAGATAGAGGGGAAAGATGTAAATATCCCCTCAAATTTCCCGGACGCCCCACTCCTAATAACTTTTGTCAGAACTCCAGAGGTCTGCAAGACCAACTTGTGGACAAGGCTGCAGGCCGCTGAAGGGGTGATTCCGGGAATCGAACTGGTGAAATAAAATTACCCTTCTCTTGATGAACTGTCAAAACAATGCAAGGGAAGGGTTCTAGTGTTGGTCAATCCGTCACTCTACAGGGCCATAAAATTAATTTCTCCTTTGGACGTCGGCGGCATTGCGAGAGAAGGTCAGGATATGAAAAACCTGACCACCTTGAGCATGGCACATAACGTCGGCGTCCTCTCCCCAGCTGACTTCGGTGCTGAGTGTGACACACCCTAAGGTAGGTACCATGGCTTTGAATTTGGCTAGTTTGAATGCGAGAGGCTTGAGATTATCGGGCCGGGCGGCTCGCCTCCGGCACGACCTCTTGTCCCTGGGAGTGGATGTGGCTGCGATTCAGGAGACGCATTTCGTTTCCTCTGTGGACTGTCAGGTGCTGGCCCAAGATTTTGAGGTTTTCTCAGCATATGGCAGCCCGCGGGGGAAGGGAGTTTCCGTGCTGGTAAAATGTACCCTGTCGGCGACGGTCGATGTTGTTCATAGAGATGCGGTGGGCAGGCTGGTTGTGGCCGATGCTGCCATAAAAGATTCTGTGTTTTGGGTGATCGCGGTTCATGCACCCAGCACCGCTCGTGAGAGGGTCTCATTCTTCAGTCAGCTTGAGGCGTTTGTAGATTGTCGGAAGCGGGTAGTGTTAATGGGAGATTGGAACGCCATCTTAGACCCCGAGATAGATAAGGTAGGAGGCGATGCTAGAGGATCGGAGAGGTGCGAGTCCAGCTTGGCTGATCTGATGGCTAGATGCGGTCTGGTCAACAGGTTTCGGGTCGAGCATCCAGGGCAGGAGATATGGACGTGGACCAATAGTGTTTCTTCTTATCCAAACACTTACTTGGACAGGATGTTAGTTAGGAGACGCGAAGTAGACTTCTTATCTTGTCCCACGTTCACTTGGCTAGGCCTAATGGATCATAAACTAGTTATGGCCCGGCTGAAGCTAGGAAATAGGCCTAAGTTAGTGGCTCACTGGAAGTTAAACACTTCCCTTCTGGAGATACAAGACTTCCAAGAGAAGCTAATAGAATTAATTCAAAAAAACACTAGTGGGGGCGGTTACCGGTAGTAAGTGGTGGGTAGGTCTAAAAGCCAAAATAAGAACCGTCTCCGTCAAGTATGCCCAGCGCTTCGCACTAGATAAGGCCAAGACGAAGAAGAAGCTAGAGCAGAAACTAGTCCGGGCTACAGGGAGGGTGATAGGGTTAGTCAGGAACTAGCTAAGCAGGATCTTCTGCATGAGAATAGCGAGTGTTATGAAGGTAAAGTAGTCAGAGCTAGGCTTAGAAAGATAGGCAATGAAGCAGTCAACTCCAACACTAACGCGCGTCGTGAAATTTCTAGGCGTGGCTCGGACAAGTACATTGCAAAGGCAAGACATCCAGATGGACGCACCCTTGAATCGACTCGGGAGATCTGCGAGGGGTTTCGAGAACATTTCGAGGAGCGTTTTACGCAGCAGCCCGATCTTCAAGTCTTTGAGTTTAGCGACTATTTGGCCGACTCTCCCTGCCTCAAGGCGGCTAGAGCGGCTAGTTGTGAGGGCCAGGTGACGGAGTGGGAGGTTTTTACTGCGCTGAAGCAGGTCAGCTGTGACAGATTGCCGGGACTCGATGGTCTGCCATACAAACTGCATTTGAGGCTGTCGCCCATGTTTCTGCCTCTTCTGACGGATGTGTTCAACCATTGGTTTGCTCAGGGATCCATCCCGGGGCAAGTCACCAAGGGAGTGATAACATTGCTGAGGAAAGGTGACGGGTATGGTGGGAAGAGTAAGACGATTACAGGCCCATAACTCTGCTAAACACAGAGTTGAAGATTTCGGACAAGGTCCTGTCGAATCGGCTGCAGGTTGTTATCAGCGAGTTGAACAGAACTACGCTGTGAAGGGGAGATCGATTCAGAACAATTTGCACCTGATACGCACGATCCTAGAGGGAGGCATAGATGACGACACGGAAGCCGCGCTGATCAACTTAGATCAATCCAAAGCTTTCGATAGGGTCGACCATCGTTTCTTGGCATCTGTCTTAGAGGCCGCCGGTTTTAAATCGGACTTCTGCAAGTGGATCTCCGTAATGTATCAACAGCCCACAGCCGTCGTGCAAGTCAACGGAAAGCGCTCAAAACCCTTTGTTATCTCTCAGTCGGTTCGTCAGGGTTGTCCGCTGTCGCCACTGCTCTATATCCTGGCTTTGGAGCCCCTGCTCCGCAAGCTGAGACGTTGGGGAGACAAATTCGGCCCTGCGCGGAATTGCAATACCCAGTGGCTCAGCTGGCAAGGTATCCGCATTCGCCGATGATGTCATGGTCTTTGTGTCGAGCTTCAGAGACATTGAGATCGTGTCGGAGGCGCTCGCTCAGTATGAAATAATTACAGGGACCCAGATAAACCGCAGCAAGTCAGTAGGACTGTGGTTGGGCGCCTGGAGTGGCAACTCCAACCTCCCGGCGCCCTTTAGCTGGAGATATGGCCCGGTTCGGATCCTCGGCGTGTGGTTCTGACCGGGTCTCCAGCTTGACAAAAATTGGTTGGAGGTACGGTCAAAGGTGGAGGCTGCAGTCAATTCGTGGCTTCCTAGGAAACTTTCCTTAAAGGGTAGAGCTGAGACGTGCGCCACTTACGTCTTTCCTCTCATCCTTTACCGACTGGCCGTACTTCCCCTGCCTGCACAACACCTAACAGTTCTTGTCGAACTCTTGTCCTCACTTCTTTGGGACAGAGGAAAACACTGGGTGAGCAGACAGGTCTGTATTCAACGTCCGTGTGAGGGAGGCTTGGGAATGTTGGACTTGAAGTGTCATCGAGACGCTGAGAGGCTGGCCTTCTTGAGCCACTATATGCAAGATGACCAACCGTGGCACCCCGGGGTTACTGCCGCCTTCCCCAACCTCGTTCTTGACCCTTCTATCGAGAGCCATCGCAGGCTGCAGGGAGAATCTGCCTACATGAAAGAGTGCTGAACCGCGCTAAAATGACTACCAAGGTCCAGCGACCTTGTGACTGCTACCCGTATGGAACTCCACAGGGATCTAGTGAGGGGGACTGCTGACGACCCGCTATGCGCGCGTTTGGGTTGGCAGCAGAGTGAGATCCGCTCCGCGTGGAGCTGGGTGCCAGGTTTGAGTCATCTGAACAATTCGGAGTTCTCTCTGACCTGGCGATTGGCCCGAAATGCACTTCCACTCAACAACGTACAATGTAGTTCCGGGTTTTTGGAGTCGCCTGATTGTCCCCGTTGTGGGACAACGGCCGTAGAAACGACTGATCATGCTTTCTTCGATTGCCGCGAAATCCGCCGGTACTGGTCGTATGTCAGTGAGGTGACGGCTCGCATCGATCCTGAGCATCCTCGCCCAATTACCGTATCCAATGTCGTGGACAATGTGAGGCCACCGTGGGACCGGGAAAGACAAATGGTCGACATTACAATCCTGGCCGTGGCGAGAATGGTGATTTGGACGTCGCGTCTGCAAGGTTGCCGGGGGGTGTTGTCTTTTTCTGATCAGGATCTGATCGCTTTCTTTAAACACCAACTACAGGTGAAGATCAGATGTGATAGAAGAAGGCTGCATCGTGCGGCATTTGACAGAAGATGGATACAGATAGCAAGTCTGTGTGTACGAAAAGGAGCCAAATTTGAATACGTGTTCCCCGCCTAGGTGTGGAACACGCAGTTCCGTAAAGTAAAATTTAACAAATAGCCTCTCAGCTAGCTGAGTGTGTGTTCCATCCCTCCCTGATTAGGATGCCTCCAAGATCCCCACCCCCTCTTTCTTACAAATTTTGTTTTTCACCCCCCTCCTCTAAATTTCACCGATCTTGGAGAGAAAGAAATACAAACTAACCCCCATTCTTAACCACAAAATTTTCTTTTCTCCATTTACCCCCATCTAGAGGGCATCCCCACTTAGAGACTGACCCGCAGAAGCCAGGTTCCTTTTGCAAACCTAGTGGAACGGGCAGTCTATCAACTAGACGGAGTTGGGAGGGTCCTACTAATCACCCCTCCCCCTTTTTTTTCACAGCCCTCGACACAAATGAATTATTGTACCATTTTATTGTTATCTTTTTTTTGTTTTTACACATCAATAAAAAATGTTTTAAAAATTGGGAGTTAAGTAGGATGTCCCCCAGTATGAAAGGGTGAATGCGGTATTATGGTGAAAGATACTAGCTGGGAGAAACTTTTGATTTTGTTTAGTTCTGGAGTGACAAGGATGACCAACAACACCCCCCCCCTTTTGAGTTGACCATGTGCCTAAGTTTTTTGTTCATTGTTGATTTTCAATGTATTTTTAACATGAATAAAGGATTTAATATCTCAAAGTGTAGTATCTGTTCCGGCAGATACTGCAAGCAAAGACCATATGTGGGGGCAACCCCACATATAAGACCTTGGTCAATGTAGGGGCAACCCTTCATACCAATTGTCACTGTCCAGCTCCCCTACTCCCTGAGGAGCTGGTCCCCATTTCCCCTTCACTCCTCACATTAAAAATCGGCCTTGTGCCTAATTTTCTCGGTGGGGGAGAAAATAAATACCTACCGCTTTTCTTGGCCTTTTGGTCAAGATTAAAGTGTAGTATCTGTTCTTACTACATGCTGTACTTATGTTTGTAACTTGTCCTTGGTCACATCGCTAATTTCACGTTTCACATTCCCTAAATCAAATAATTTTGTGATATAAAGTGGGGGATCACTTTTCTGTATTAATTTAATGAAAAATGATCACCCATTTTACAACCACTCAGTCTCAAAGCCATTCAAGTCATTTCCAGTTCATTCAAGTTATTTTTGCAGGATTCCAGTTATTTTTTTAAGCATTCAAGTCATTCTTAAGGTCATTCAATTCATCCTTAAGTTCATTAAAGTCATTGTAAGTCATTTACTTTTTATTTATTTAAGTCATTTCAGCCCATTTTTCGGTCATTTTAGTTTATCTTTAAGAATTTCATGTCAATCCTACATTCACGCATTCATTCATTACATGCGACTAATGGCTATCGGCCTTGTTTTTTCTTTGAGATAGGCATAAATAAGTGCTAATCCATATAAAGACTGGTAATGGTCGGTTTGCGATAAACTGTTGTAAGAAAAGAATTCTTACAACGTTCAATCAAAACACCAAGAAAAGGCATCTAGGACAGGTACGCAAACCTCATTCTCTTTCTCCATAGTAAACAAAAACAAAAGACAACCTCCACAAGTGGGGCCTAGACACCTCACCTTTATGTCCATGTGGAGAGGTACAAACGATGCACCACCTTAGGGAACACTGCCTTAAGGAGGCAAACAGCACCGCCATGCGATGGGTTAATTTCTATTGCGATAAGATATGATGATGATGATCCATAGTAAATAATAATGCTGTGTGGAGAGAATTAAGAGTGTCAAAAAAAGATTGTTGCTTCACTCTCAGAAGCAAAGGCTGCAAAAGTGTCATCAACGTAAAATGTATTGAGGGCTTCAATATATTACTAAATAGTACCGACTCATAGAAAATCACAAAACTATTCGCTAATGCAAGATCCAGGGGTGGGGCTCCCTATTTGAACCCCATCGATCTGACTGTACATTGTGTTACCAAACCTGAATTCTACTGATTTCATACTGATCAGTATGAGTTCAACAAATATATTCCCGGGAAAAAAAGGTTAGATTGCTATTATAGATTAGTAATATTTTGAAACTCTCAATAAACCCGTGATAATTTAATTAATTTTTTTATTCCGTGTTGGACCAACGATTAACTCCTTGTGAGTTTATTGGCGAAAGGGGCCCCTGAGGTTTTTTTCCGTGTATTATTTTAAAAGAACTCTATAAATTCTGTACCCTTAATATATATATATATATATATATATATATATATATATATATATATATATATATATATATGTGTGTGTGTGTGTGTGTGTGTGTGTGTGTGTGTGTGTGTGTGTGTGCATATATATATATATATATATATAATCCTTCAGGGAGACTAGCCGCCCTCCTCACCAAACAATCTGGTAGGAGAACCAGTTTAGTCGCCGGTGACCCGACCATGAGGCAGGTAGTACTAGGTTACATGGTACCAGTAGCATATGACATGACCTGACATAGTCTCCCTGAAGGATTAAAAACAAGACCTTCCAAAGGGCGAATGAACTTTTTTTCTGGGTCAACGGCCAACTAGCACCGTATATATTTATGTGTGTGTATATGTGTATTGGGGTGGAGAGGGCTCCCGTAAGCCGTGGTGAAGGCAACCTTTCTAGGAGAAGCAAATCTCGGATTTAAAAAACCATAAAGCGGAAGACCAGTACCCGCATTAAGCTGGTCTGCAGTTTAATTTGTTGCTGGCTATCTTGCTCTTGCTTGTTGCTGGATCTCAACATTTTGAACCGAGAGAGAGACTTAGCTGTCGTACAAAGCTAAGACGCTTTAACATCATATTTGTATAGATACTCCCTCAGACATTTGGGCTCATGGATTTTAAATGTCTGAGGGAGTGGCACTCGTCTGACAAGACGTTGTAATCATCATATATATATATATATATATCTGGAAGAATGCGTTTGTTATCATCCTTTACAAAAAGGGGGACTTGAGCATTATTAAGAACTACAATTCAATAAGTCTGCTTTCTGTTATTTACCAATTATTCTATCAACTTCTTTTAAACGGATGTAAGACACACTTAACCTAAACCTGTTCAGAAAATACGTTATTCTGACCCGAATGTTTCCTAATAGACCACATTCATAGTAAGTTAACCCCAAGAAAAAGTTTTTGGACATGATATATTGCTTTGCTTTGCAATTGTCGACTATGAAAATGCATTTAACTCCATAGAATTCACCTTTATATTCATAATTTAATAAGTTAAGATGCTGATAGCGCTTCTATCAACAGGTATTAGGACCTTTACAATGGAACTACAATAAAATTCTAACAAAATAATGAAACGATATCAATATAGAATGTGATTCCAGATAAGGTGCCATCAATGCACAAAACTTCTCTACACCCTGCCTGCAAAATTGGGTGATCTATACAATAGAGATAGAGGTATTAATATAAATGAAAATGTTACAATATTTTTATATAATTGAGGAGTTAGCCATAGGAAGTGACCAATCAAATAGAGCCCCGTTTGGTAGAAACCAATCAAAAACTAAAATTGCTCCATAAAATATTGAATCTTTTAGCATTCTAGCGCATCATTTTTTTCGTGTCCACACGAAAAATATCTTTGCTATTTTCTGTAAAATGTTAAAGTCAGTGACTTATACGGAACAGCTATCCACTGTAAACTCGTTTTCATCTGTAAGACTTGCACATCGTAAACTCTTCTAAACTTAAACATGGCTTTCAATTTAAAAGGAGAATACCTTTCATACATAGAATTTGCCCTCAATATCATTGTCACAAGCCATGCACCTCAGGTATTAGTAGAGATTCTTAACGACATTCACAATCTATCTCGAGAAGATGTGATGTAACCGGGTCTCTTACATTTTAAGACAGGCCGACGTTGTGTACAAAAAATTCATAAAGAAACAAAGGAAAGAAATTCCACACGAGTTTCTTTAGTTAAAAAAAAGGCATTTATTAACGGTCGTTTCATCATCAAACCACTGACACGTATTTTCCAAGCCAGGGTCAACATCACTGCTTTTCCTCTCAGGGTCAATTAATATTTTCCCAGCCGGCAACTCCATGGCATACGATCATCTGACATTTTTGTTAACAGTTTGGATTACATCTTCTTTTAAAAGTTCCTGTCGCACGTGCACGTGCTTAAAAATCCTCTCATGCCGTTACCTGGTTAAAAGTCTCTCTCCGCCACCTGCTGTTTTCTCTTCGCTTTTCTTTCCTACCCCTCGTCTTTCGCTTTGACGCCACCTCGCGCCACGGCTTGGTCATTGTCATACGTGAGACGCAGCTGTTGCTATATACGTGTCAATGGCCTCTTTAGAGTGAGAAGTGATGCTGATATCATGCTTGGGATCAAATGGAGAATTGCAAAATTAAACGCATTATGCTCGGCATTAGGCTACGTGAAAGAAAAAGAAACACGTAGATCAGATAGAAAACTGAGATACTGCGGAAGTATCACTCTGGGAGTGTTAGGAAGTAAACTATTAAAAAATGTGTTGGAAGTAAATAACCTAGGACATTGTTGTTGGAAGTAAATGATCTAAGAAGTCATTCACTAAATGACACAAAGGCGTTCGGAAATAATATATATATGAGAATGGACGAAAAGGCAAAGGTCAGTTCCGCTTATCAAACAGTGATGAGACAAAGACAAGATTATTAGGATTTTCGATCCCAGGTCAATAGATTTAGTAAGTTTACGGGCAGTTTCCAATTTGTGACAGTTGAAAACAGTTTGTGATTTTTAGTAGATCGGGAGAGCTTTAGCCGATCCACAGTGATGGCCCCAACATACAGCTATGGTATGAACGTTAGCATTTGGAGGGTCGTTTTTCGCGATGGTATAAAATACACACACACACACACACACACACACACACTCCTAGGATACAACTGATATATACAGAATATGTCGAAGTGTGTGTTGATTTTGTAAGCGTAAGTTGTTTTATTTTAAATTTGTAAGCCAATGCTCGTTCTTAGGCAAACGTAAATGTGAGAGATGATGACACGTCCAGAAGGAAAAGTGAAGATGAAAGAGAAGAAAGCTACAACATCCAAGAGATGCGGATGACTTCACATTCTTTTTTCTACTCTTTCATCGTTTATTCATTAATCTTGTTCTTTTTATTCTTTCTTCACTTTTTCTGTCTCCTCTTAATCTGAACGTTCTTTTTCTTTTATTCTTCTCTTTTCCTTCTTCTTTTTCTTCTCCTACTTTTTCTTTTTTCCTCTTTTCCTCTTTTCTTTTTGTTCTTTTTTCTTCTTTCTTTTCTTATTATCCTTTTTCTCGTTTTTCCTTTATTTCTTCTGTTCTTGTTCTTATTTTTCTCTTTCTTCGTGTTCTTTTACTTCTTTTTGTTGTTGTTCTTCTTATTTCTTCTTCTTTTTTCTTCTTCTTTTTCTTCTTCTTTTTCTTTTCCTTTTCTTTTTCCTTCTTCTTTCTTTCTTTTTCTTCTTCTTCTTCTTCTTGTTCTTCTTGTTCTTCTTTCTTCTTCTTCTTTTCTTCTTTTTTTTCTTCTCCTTTCTTCTTCTTTTTCTTCTTCTTTACTATTTCTTTTTCTTCTTCTTTCTTCTACTTCTTCTTCTTCTTCTTCTTCTTCTTCTTCTTCTTCTTATTATTATTATTTGTACTCACTAGGAGTTCTCGCATATATCATCATAACAAATCAATCAGTAACCGGTGGTGTTTCCTGGGGTCTGGGTGACCATAAGTCTCCCCAAATATTTAATACTCTCTGCCACTTTCGATAACCTTTCTCAATTAATTTGCATTATCCTAACAGCCGCTTGCGATCGATTTCTCACTTGCTTTCTTTATTATTTTTTTTCTTTTGCTTCTTTTCTGTTTCCGCCTACCTGAAAAATCTAATATTGTCGATTATGTCCTTATTCAACATAAACAATCATGAAACCCTTTTCTCTCCCCTGTTTGTGAAGGAGCAATTCGTTTACCTTTTTATTGCCCACCTTCTCTTGCCTCCTCCTCTTCCTCTCAACCATTGTTCCGTCCACGTGTGGTTCTAAAAGCCCCTAACAAAGGTGGTCCCTTTTGTCGGTTGCGGTTCACAAGCGCCATCGACTGCCATGGACGCCCCACCTCTGATACCATCGCCTCCGCCGCCGCCTCCGCCTCCGCCTCCGCCGCTGCCTTTACTGTCGTTTGTTTTTCATACGAACGACAAAAACCTTTTCTTTTCTTTATATAACAACAATTTTTCATGGCAATCGCGAATTTTTTACGGCTATTGAGAAGCTTTTTATGTTATGTAGGAGGAGGAGGATGTCATCGTTGTCCTCTCGACCGCCCAATTTGCACCCATCCATCACACAACAACATCTTCATTCACCAACAATGCAATCACTGATTTCTTTTTGTCAATCGGACGAAACAGAAAAAAATAAATAAATAAAAAGCTTCCACGTGTCGTTTCTATCTTTCTCGTTTCTCAATAGATCTTGGGTGCAACTACATTATAATAGCGAAATTCGAAAAACACAAAAGTCGATTAAAAATAATGTTTATTGATTTTTGTGTCAATTCCAACTAAAAGCAATTATATCTACTGGCATCTTATGAGTACTTAAATATTAAAAAAAAAAATGAGTTTTCTATTTTTATCGTAAAAAACTTCGCCATATTTTTTTGGAGGGAGGGACATGACAGAATGTGTCGAAGGTGTTTATTTTGTGAGCCTATAACAAGAAAAGTAACTCAGTTGTAGTAAAAACATGGCAAAACGCAAAATTTATTAAAACAAATATTTTTCTTTAATAATTTTTTTCTACAAAAATACCATGACGTTTTCACATGGGTGCGAATGAAGGTTAAGTCAAAGAAAAGTCAAAGCCTTTCGTTAGTCGGAAGATCTGTCAGTGAAATCCATTTCAGGAGATATTCACGTTAAAACTCTTGAACGTATTTAGTTAATCCCCTTGGCTGATCGACATCAGGTTACATAGATCCAGAAAGTAACAAGAGTATCCAGCAGAAATGTCCCATCATGCCGGGGTTTCATTTGCCTTGATAGTTGCTTTCCATCTTCGTAATTTTTTGTGGAATCTTTCTCCATGGTCATCACTCACTGCTCCAAGGTTTGGCAGGAAGAAGTTGAAGTGGAAATGGAGAAAATGAATCTTGAGTGATATTCGGCACGCCATATCCTCATAAGACTTTAGCAACTTCTCAACACAGGCTTGGTAATCTGGTTCACGTGTGTTACCAAGGAATACATTACAGACCGACTTGAATACGTCCCATGCTCTCAGTCTCTTTCCTTTAAGTTCAGAAGCTCCTCAAAATCAGCACTTCTCGGATCTGAGGTGCGACAAAGATGCCCTCATTGAGCTTAGCAGCACTAAGAGCTGGGAGCACAGTAGAAAAGTGTTGGAAAGCAGCACCGTTTTTGTCCAACGCTTGAAAAACAATTCTTTATCAAACCAAGCTTGGTGTGAAGACGAGGAAGAAGCACCTTATTTATGTCCACCAGAGGATTCTTCTTGAGGTTGTGTTCACCAGGAACAGAAGTGCTTCTAGACCCCTAGTCTTTCTGCTTGTAGGGCTGGATACAGCTCGACTATCTCAGAGAACAACAACAACGGGCCGAGATCAAAGTGTAGTATCTGTTCCGGCAGATACTACACTTAAGATAATTTGTACCAGTCAATGGAGGGGAAACCCTCTATACTGGGACAATTATTATTTTTGGTAACCAGAGTGACCCCTTTTAGGGGAGCTGGTTTTTACCTCACATTAAAAACGGCCTTGTGCCTAATTTGCTCAGTGGGGGAGCAAATAAATACCATCTCAGAGAACAACAACAGTACTTTGTGAGGCCTGCTTGCATACCCATAAGAAAACCAATGACCTTGAGGTTCACACACAGACTCCATTGATACTTGCCGTACTTAATAGCGTCTAAAAGAAGCTCCATAATGTCATATAACTCCTTTAAATGGACAGAGTGTGAAATAGGAATGTTGGGATACTTATTCCCGTTGTGCAGAAGAACACCCTTGAGACTTCACTTGGAAGAGTCTATGAAAAGATGCCAATCTGAAGGATTATGTGGCAAACCAAGTGACGTAAACAAGCCAGGTATGTTTGTGCAGTAGCCCAACTTGTTTTCCATATTGAAAAAGGAAGCAAGGTCTTTGTTCCAATTCCTGAAACTGGTGATCCTTACATCTTCCTGGACTAGGTTCTAATGTTTAAGAGTATTTTGGCAGATACAAATCACGAGCAAGATCATTCAGGTCTTCTTGCGTGATCCAATGAGACTTGTTGCCACTCGTTCCTGAGTATGTGGACTCAATATCTTCCAATGATATTGACTCGGCAGAATCCTCCCTTGAAAGTATTTCTTCATCTGATGAGGAAAGAAAATCCTTATTTACTGGAGGTGTGGGTACAGGAAGATCATTTGAATGGGGAACGGGTCTCATAGCAGATCGAAGGTTGGGACATTTGATCTTTTTTTTCTTGAGACCAGGTATAATATTTCAGCAAAAGTAACAATCACCTGCGTGGTTTCACTGCTCTCTCCAAACCACTGGGACTGCAAAGTTGAAAGCCGCTTTCTTGCCATCAAACCATGCAGTTAGTCTATTGTAGCAGGGTTTAAAATAGATGTGTGGAGCACAAGATTTGTCCTGATCACCAAGTTTACAGTCAAAATAATGAAAGTAGGCGGTTCTGATGGTTCGACAATGTGCAGCTGTTGTGAAGTCCCCATATACATAGCAGAAAGAATTGGCCTTGTTGAGGCATCCTCGAGCTTTTAACGTGCTTGAAGTCATTGGAGAATCAGAAAATACAATTAAATCATATGCAATAAAATGTGCATTTGAGAAACCTAAAAGATGTGTAACACGATAGTTTAGAAACACCAATCCCCAGCACCGCCTGCAAGCGAGACAAAATCTTCCAATGACTACCACAGCATAACTGAGTATGGATTGCGACCTGCGGCTTTAACTGCTAAAATCCGTCTTGATATATATATATATATATATATATATATATATATATATATATATATATATATATATATATATATATATATATATATATATATATATAAATGTAATTCTTGGTTCGTTATAAGCGAATAAAACCATATTTCTACGTTACCAATTTATTTGAAATTTTCAGACAACCCATCTTTAGAGTCGAGGGATGTTTTTATGTTATTAAAATAAATTTACCTCGCGAATTATTAAAATATTAAATAAAATAAATATATTTTCGTAACCGTTAGTGCGAACCTGTTCTGTTGATAAAACTGAACTTCCGGTTCGATTAATTTCACAGCCACGAATTGACGAAAAAGAAGTAGATTTCATTTTCTGTTTTCTCGATAAGTAAAAAAAAAAACAAAAAAAAAACATAATTAATTTATTTATCTTCCAAATTTTTTTATTTAAACATTTTTTCTTTATTATATAAGGCAAAAAAAAAAGTTTGTCGCTTGCTTTTTGATTTTTTTTTTTTTTTTTTTTTTTTTTTTGATATAAGATTGGTTGGTAAAAGTACAGTTTTTTTTACGGATTGGTAACTTGCTTAAATAATATTTGGTGCTAATGAAAAGAGTGGTCCGCGCTATTTTTTAAATCGTATTTCCAGGTTTAATTAAAGTTTTATTATATGTTTTTTTATTCAATTGTAAGGTTAAAATACAGATTAGGTACAAAACACCCTCCCCTCCACATGTTTGGAATGGCTTTTTAAATAATAACGTTATTATTTCAACATGGATCACTCTCTGCATGAGTACTGTACTTTCACCTAACAATTTAATAAACAAAACATGGTATTTATGCAGAGAAAGTACCATAATAATATAATAATAGAATAATAACGTTATTTAGAAAGCCATTCTTAACATTTTTTTACTATTCTATACTTTCACCTAACAATTTAATAAACAAAAGATGATACTTATGCAGAGAAGGTACCGTGATGAAATAACGCTATTAAGAAAGCCATTTTTAACATGGAAAAGGGAGAGTGTTCTGTAACTATTTTATATTTTCACCGAACAATTTAATAAAGAAAAGATAGTACTTATGCAGAGAAGGTACCGTGCTGAAATAATACCGTTATTTAGAAAGCTATCCTTAACATGGGGAGGGAGTTTTGCATCTATTCTATACTTTCACCTAACAATTTAATAAACAAAAATAGATAGTACGTATGCATAGAAAATACCGTGCTGAAATAATGTTATTTAGAAAGACATTCTTAACATGGGGATGGTATTTTGTAACAATTCTGTCCTTTCACCTAACAATTTAAAAACAAAACATGGTACTTATGCAGAGAAGCTACCCCGCTGAAATAATGACGTTATTATTTAGAAAGCCATTCTTAACATGGGGATAGGGGTGTTTTGTAACTATTCTGGACTTTCACCTAACAATTTAATAAACAAAAGTTAAACTTAAGCAGACAAGGAACAGTACTGAATCATTAACATTATTTAGAATAAAGACGCCAATAAAATGAAAATATGTCGTAAACTCCTACAAGAGTTTTGAAGATAGAACCCCATAATAGTATAAGTATATTTTTAAATATATTAACCAGGGTATTTAAATAAGTGTTTCAGCTTGGATGAAGGCGTCACAATAATATAGTGGGGTCCGTGCTCGCGCCGGATTCCATAAAATTAAAGTCCTTACAAAACACAGATGTGGAATTTCCACGGGTCCTGCTAGTAAGTAGACACCCAAAATGTTCATATAAGTTCACTTTAATAATTATCTCTGAATTTATAACATTTTCATTAGAGATTTAGGATTTGCGTTAAATCATATGCTTGTCCTTACGTTATCATCATTCACCCATAGTCATTGATACGGTTTTGGAATGCATCCGTTGATGAGGCAACAATTTAGGAACGTTGGGGGTGTACACTCACATCTTAATTAAAATTATTCCCAGGTGGGAAGTAGCTACTCAAATGTAAATTATTCCGAGAATCCTTGAGCAAGGTGGTATGACTACGTTTAGGTATAGGTTTACATCCAACAATAACCAAAAATCAATCTTTCCAGATCATTTCTTCTTCTTACTGGCGTTTCTGAATTTTTGAGATAAGGATTGGTTATTCGTATTATTTGGATTCATCGGACTACTGTTCTCATATTGAGTGTGATTTTCAAAACTCTTCGGTCGATGTAACCTCCGACCAATCTTTTGCAAAAATGATTGGTATGACACAAAGGTGTCTCCTTCAGGTTATTTTATCGAACTCTGGAATGTTTCTGTCGAACTCAGACGGAATTACGAACAGAAGCCTTTATTTACTTCACGAAGGTAGCGTGCTCTTGTTCCGTAAGTCATGACTGGATGGAGGTCCTGAGTAATTCACAATTGCATTTTTCGGTCGCCCACATTGAGGATTGAACCTTCAAGAGAATATCACTTTTTACAATTGATTTTCCAAGTACTCTAACCACTGCGCCAATTCTAGTACTCAGTTTAGAAGCCTTAAACCTATTTTAATTATTGGTTTGTGAATGTCACTATTTATTATTAATTATTACTCTCTCACTCTCTCTCTCTCTCTCTCTGTATATATATATATATATATATATATATATATATATATATATATATATATATATATGATTACTTCATTTAATCACATAAATTATTATAGGAAACTATAAACTTATGCGTAAACTTTAAGTATTTACTTCAACAGTGCTCAATACGTAGGTATAGCTAGGTAGTAAGTTATAAAATATATATGCCAATTAAGCTACACCGAATATTCCGCATCCACGCTAGGATTCATCAGGCTTATGAATCCTAGCGTGGATGAAACGCGGAATCTTCTGTGTAGCTTAATTGCCATATATATTTTATAACTTACTATATATATATATATATGTATATATATGTATGTATATATATATATATATATATATATATATATATATATATATATAGTAAGTTATGAACATATATATGGCAATTAAGTTACATAGAATATTCAGCATTTCATTCTCGTGAGAATTCATCTGGCTTATGCCTGATCTCTCACGAGTATGAAACGCGGAATATTCTGTGTAGCTTAATTGCCATATATATTTTCATAACTTCATATATATATATATTGTTTTTACTTATTACTTGTATATATTATCTATTGTTTATAATACACCTGAAGAAGGTCGGAGGTTACATCTACCGAAACTTTGTGAAAATCACACTCGAGACGAGACCAGTAGTCGGATGAATCCAAATAATACGAACGTCTTCTTCCTGCATTTCGAAAGTGTATCAATTACTCGAACTTTCTCTACATCTACCATACTTGGTATGACCCAAACGTGTCTTTTTATTCACTCTATACACAGCACGAAGTTATTTTGACAAACCTTAGGCAACGTGCTTTCATCCCACCGTAATCACAACCAAAACGTCAATCTTTCCCAGTACTTTCTAGGTTTTAATTTTTTCTGTTCGTCGTATTTCGACACCGTATCAATTACTTCAGCTTTCTCTACATCTAGTGTGCTTGGTACGATATATAACTGCATTCGGCCTTGAATACCCACTCGTGAAATGTAGAATCATCCTTTAATCGCCTGTAATTCTACGTCATCTCTGAATCCGAGGAATGATAGCACCTGTCAAGAACTCACCCACGGATTAAATGAAGATGTATCGATTGCAGAGTATTCATTCACAAAATGTACGTTTGCAAAACAAATGCTGGTGCTACCGGATCAGGCTGTCTGAAGTTATCGGCTTCTTTGATTTAATGTACCGAGCATAGATATTATTGTTTTTTTTTATACCTCCCCATTGCAAACTCAGTCATGTTCTGCAAAGCCAAAAGCAAAAACACCAGTTTTCGCTAATAAAACAACAAAATAAACCCCATAAATAAACATTTGAAGCAAAAAAAACTTTTGCAAGCATGATTGAACCCTAAAAGGTGGATTTAATGGAAAACGAAACAAGTGAACTCAACACCATGAATACATATTTGAAAATATAAAGAACTGGTAGTATAAAACCTTTTTTTTTTTTCAAAAAATATATTGGATTCGGCATTAAATAACCCGAAAGGGGTTGATATGGCATAAAACATAACAACGAAACCAAAGTAAACACCATCGATAAATATTTGAAGATATAAATAACTTGAAGCATAGTAGCCTTTTTCCATAATTACTGGATTCAACATTAAATGTTAAATAAGCAAAAATGGTTGATATGCCGTAAAACAAAACAACCAAACAATTTGCAAACAATCCGTATGGAAAATAGATTTTTAAAAAAATATTCATGAAGATTGATAATTCGTATTATTTGAATTTGTCGGACTACTGTTCTCACCGGAAGTGTTATCCACATAATGTTTCGGCTGATGTAACCTCCGATCTTCTCCAGGTGCATCTTATCGGACACGAGAATTTTTCTGTCCGATTCGGAAAAAAAGTTCACCTCTAAACCACACTCTTCTGGACGTTGAAAGGTTTAAACTTTCACTGCAGGCGATACTAAGCACAAAATTGCGAATTATCATAGAATTCTACCCGGTCATAAGAGTTTGTTAAGAATTCTATTTCATTTTGATGACCATTCGAATAGAGCTGATGTGGGGATAGGGCACAAATATAGATAGGTGAGATAAAAAATCTGTTCGAAATTCCGCATAGATTCCGAAATTTGATAAGAACCTAAAGAAAATTGGAGATAGCATCGGCCGAAACCTTGTAAAAATAACAGTAGTCCAAATAATCCAACTGACAATATTTTAAGCATTTGAAAATAACACGTTAAATCACATTACAAAAATCACTGGATTCAGGATTAAATACCTCTCAAACGGTTGATACGCCGTAACGCTAAACAATCAAACCAAATATCAATGTAAAGCATGAATAAACATTAAAAGATATCAAATATAACATTTATTGGATATTATGTATATTACTTTATGGGGAACGATATGTAGTAGATTTGGTTTTGAAATAGTGTGATATCTTGGAGGTGTCGAACCTACCGATTGTGAGTTGGAAAAGAAGTAAAAGAACTTTCATATCTGTCGACGTCGTTAAACCATTTTCTGTTTCTGTCACCCGAAACCGGGTACCCGGATTGGATATGTTATCTAGACACTCTCAAATCTCGTCAAATCTCGCGGAACGAGAAGTCGTCAGTTCAATTCGTCTACTTTACCAGCGTGTGTATCGTTCTAAAAAACGATTGCTTTTAAGAAACGGCGCTATTTCCTTGCTAGATCGTCGATAAAAGGATTCTGACAATATTTCTAGAATTATTATTGCGATTGTTACATAACCAAAGCTGCAAGTTTAAATAGACAAGTTGGAGTCAGACCTAGGGGTTAGAGGTGATCCACAGAAACAGAATTTGACAAAATCATGTGACTTCCGGGTAGAAAGAATTCTACTTCTTCTTGACGATAATTCTGAATAGAGTGCACGTGGGAATGGTGACACTAAATATAGCTAGGTGAAACGCGACACAAACTATCTATCTGTCTGCCTTTCTCTTTCTCTCTATCTCTAACATGAACATCTAGATATTAAAGTCTTGTATTTCGTTGTATCACTCTGGGATTATGAATTGTCTAAGTTATCCATTTTATTAAATCTGCGTCCGTTGTTTTTTTTTGTTTTGTTTTTTTTCTACAGAGGATCAAGGACTTTGGTTTACGACGACGGGCGTATATGGTTATACAGGTCAATGTGCTCTGTTATGCCATCTGAAGACGCCTTAACATTTTTCCATAAATAGTCGTCTTTTACTTTTCGGTTATCCTAAAGAGGAATATCGCAGAGAAAATTAGTGCAGACATATAGTTTTCGAGATATAAATACCTGCATTTGAAAATGTAAATCAATGGCGGTCATGTTTGAACAGGCGGCATATGAAAGCAGCAACCCCTCAGTTTTTTTCAACGCAATTCCGAAAGCCGTTCTTAACATGGGGCGGTTGGGTGTGTTTATTCCGAAAGCCGTTTTTAATATGGGAAGGTTGTGGATGTTTATTCCGAAAGCCGTTCTTAACATGGGAATTTTGGGGCGGGTGTTTATTCCGAAAGGCATTTTCTTATTTTCAACCTCTCCATGTTAAGAATCACTTCCGGAATAAACAGGCTGAAGAGCCAGTGAACATTGACCGAATTTTCTTGAATTTGAATTCTTTAGATAAATTTTTGGGTGGAATTAGCTAGAAATGACGTTGAATAAACGTTTGCATTTCGTATAATTAACTCCACAGTGCGTCTGCGCATGCTCACTGAACCTTTTCATTGAAACAACAAAGATGGCATGAAAATGACGTGAAATGCTTACATAGCTTTTCTGAAGGCGCACTTTGAACCATGGCTGAAGAAGAAAAGGTTGATGTTAAGAAAAACCATCATTTTTATGCATGATAATGCTCTCTCGCATGCAGCAAACAAAAGCAAAGAGTATTTGCAACAACAGGTGTTCTCTGGGCGACAGAAGATGGAGTGGCCTGCAAATTCACCAGATTTTAACCCAATTGAGAATCTATGAAACGACGCCTCTCTGCAAGTGGACGCCAATTTAAGAGCAAAGATGAGTTGTGGGATACTCTCCAAGAGGTATCGCGAGGAATAACTGTTGACGAAATCACAAATTTGACTAATTCTGTGGACCAACATCTTTTACAAGTACATTCATAAAAAAGGATCGCATATTTCCTACTAATTATGTCAAATTGGAAATTCTATTTAGCTATTGTGTTCTAAGACATTCAGACCCGTTTACATATGTACAAACTCCGGTTATATTATAGTTAGAGTAGATATCGCCTCAATAGCATTGTTTATACCATAAAGAAGGGCACAAGGGTATTTTGATTGAGCACTTGGTTTGGTTGTTTGGTTTTACCACATATCAACCCTTTTCAGGCTATTAATGAATAATCTGGTCATTTTGGTAAAAGCATTTTTCATCCAATTCTTTATATCTTCAAATATTTATTCATGGAGTTTGGTTTGATTGTTTTGTTTTACGGTATATGATCTCTTTCTGAGTTATTTAATGCTGAATCCTTTTTGTAAAAGTCTTTTATGCTTCAAGTTTTACGTTTTCAAATATTTGGTCTTGGTATTTGGTTTGCTTGTTTTGTAGATGAACTTATTGTTCTTGTTTTTAACTTTGCGGAACATAATGAAGTTATGCAAAGTGAGAGGTAAAAAAAAAAAAATAATACCAATGCTTGGTGCATTTTAGGTCGGAAAACCAATACCGCCTGGTCTGGTGTCACCATTGAGCACGTGGTGTTAATCGAACCCAAACTTAACGTCTTGCCAAATATTTTCCTTTGTGAAACTGCTTGTAAACTCGTTTTATTACAACGTTGCTTTGGTTGAGGTAAGGCTTTTGGCTTTTGGAATCACAATTCCCTATTTATGGACGCACAATGCACAAAAGCGAAAGGCAGGAAAAGGAGGGGGACCTGAACGAAGGAGGGAAATGGGGGAGTGGCACAAAGCGCGGATGTCGCAAAGGCATGAACTTGTCAGGAACAATGAAAATGAAAATCACGAGCAAAATTAACGAAACGTACTCGGTACACAGAAATTGGTGGAGCGCAAAAGATTTTCATATACCAACAAATTGAAATAGACGGATGCCCAGGTGCATGAATGCCCGGGGGAGGGTGCACTGATGGAACGAGGTACAGCTTCTCGGTACATGCCTTTTGACGCTACCCGATCGAAACCCCCACCACGTCACAACACCGCGCACCAGCAAACCGTGTAACACTTGTCGTTACGGAGACAGTGTTCAGCAAAGTACAAGTCCTGACACGCCTCCCGCTTTCAAAGTATTTCCATTTTTGTATATATATATATATATATATATATATATATATATATATATATATATATATATATATAGTTAAAGTCGAAATTATTGGCACCCTTTCAATGTTTGCGTTTTTTTTTGGAGAGAAAAACATTTTTTTTTTACTAATTATTTATTATTAAATTGTTGATAAAATTATATCGATCATCTACAGATCTCCTGAAACACTTTTAGTTTATTATAAAATATTCAAAATAAATATTATTAATGATAACAAAAAATAGGCAAATTCAAATTTATTGGCACCAATGATTTTTATCATAGAATTCACGATATTTTATGCAAAATAATACTTGTTTATTATGATTTGGGTATTGCATCTTCTTCTAGAACGTTCCAAAGTCTTCTATAAATAACGTGCATTAGTCAATCCTTCACTTTATCAATAACACCAGATTGCAAAGATGGCTAAAATTAAGGAACACAGTTTCGATGTTAGACAGAAAATAGTGGATGCACACATGAAAGGTAGTGGATACAAATCCATTTCTAAGCGTTTTGAAGTTCCTGTGTCAACAGTGAGAAAAATTACCAAGACGTATGGTGTTTTCAATACGATTCAAAACTTGACGGGTCGAAGCCGTAAAAAGATACTTTCTCCCAGAACTGTTTGACAAGTCATTTGAGAAGTGGAAAAGGACCCGAAAACTACTGGTAAGAAAGTAGTCCAACAATTGAGCGATCAAGGTATAGTAATTTCTGTTTCAACGTTGAGGAGGGCACTGAAGTCACACGGGATTCAGGCGTACCGACCAAGGAAGACTCCTCTCCTCTCCAAGAAACATGTAAAAGCCCGCTTAGAGTTTGCACGGGAGGTTATTGACAAGGATTCAACTTTTGGGGGATTATTTTTTTATGGTCAGATAAAACTAAAATTGAACTTTTTGGCAGCAGAGATGTGTCGTTTGTGTGGCGGAAGAACGTAAACGCCTTCAACCCAGAGAATACAGTCCCCACGGTGAAGTATGGTGGAGGAAACCGTAAGTTTTGAGGTTGCTTTTCGGCCAATGGCACTGGAAAACTTGTCACTGTGAATGGCATCATGAGGCAAGATCAATACATTAAAACATTGACTGAAAATCTGAAACCTTCTGTAGAAGCCCTTAATCTTGAAACCAACTGGGTCTTCCAACAGGACAATGATCCAAAACATACGGCGAAATCGGTGAAGAAATGGCTTTTGGATAATGAAATAACCGCTCTGAAGTGGCCAAATCAAAGTCCCGACTTGAATCTAATGGAAAACTTGTGGGCTGTGGTGAAGGCGAACGTGAAAAGAAGGAAACCAAGGAACCTAAGGGAATTAGAAGATATCGCCAAGGAAGAATGGTTTAATATTCCTGTTGATGTGTGTAGGAATTTAGTAATGTCGTATAGAAATCGACTGGAAGTTGTTATTAAAAACAAAGTCTTTGCAACTGGCTATTGATAAAGGGTGCCAATAAATTTGAATTCGTCTGTTTTTTGTTATCATTATTAATATTTATTTTGAATATTTTATAAGAAATTAAAAGTGTTTCAGGAGATCTGTAGATGGTCGATATAAATGTTCATCAACACTTTAATAAAAATAATTAGTGAAAAAATATTTTATTTCTCCGAAAATCATAAAAATTCAAAGGGTGCCAATAATTTCGACATTAACTATATATATATATATATATATATATATATATATATATATATATATATATATATATATATATATATATATATGCACACACACACACACACACACACACACATATATATATATATATATATATATATATATTAAGTAATGTGATTGATAATTTAAAATTTTGAATCAAATTATAATTAAATTAAAAATCCGTTTCATAAGAAGGAACAACAACAAAATCAATTATCTGTACAATTGTTTCGGAAAACAGTGCTTTTCATTGTGGTAGACATCAAGTTACGGACAATGATTATTACATATAGTTTTTTAATAAGCAAGGTCTCCTCGTCAGCAAATTTTGAAGGGTTTTTTATTAAATTTAAAAGGCACCATAAATAAACCTAGCATTAAAAGTAAGGCAGATGTATCTGAAAAAAATTGAAATAAAAGGTCTGGATTTAAGATTGATAAGAAAATTAATATGGGTTAGGGATAGAAAAGAGATAGAGTAAAATATATATATGGGGGAGTTAAAAGAAACACAATAAGATCGACTCCTTACAAGGAGGCTTATCGGGATAATGCAAAGCTCAACAAATTGTTTTATAGCTTGTATAGAGTATCAATAAAGTAAGAAAATGACAGTATAAAAATATGTATTAATATATAATATATAGATTTATTCATTCATTAAATAATTGGTGATACATCAATTAGGGGTGTAGGGCAAGTAAGACCTTTTTATATCATGATATTTCGAAGTCTAATGCTTCTCATCAGAAGAAGAGAGAAGACGCTAGGTAACATAATAGGGATGTGACAGCTAGTGATAATTACATTAGGATCGAAATGATTTTGCAGTGAGAGATAAAATATTGAGTCTGTTTGGGGGGTTGGGGAACTAAATTTATATCTGTGATATAAGAGTAGTATTGCTTTTATGATATGATAAAGGTTGTGTATAGCATAGCTGCCATGGTGGGTTCAATATGTGTGCACAATATGCGTGATAAAACTCTCGGGGAAAATATAGGGTGAGCGAATTGAAAAAAGATTATGTAATCATATGTATTAATGAGTTCTAACTATGGAAGGTGTTTACTCGAAATAGGGGATTTATCCTATGTCAGTATATTTTAGAAGGGGTATTTGGAATTATAACAGTACTTAAATGAAATATAAATTATTAGGAATAATAGTAAGATAATAAATGTGAGGAGATAACTTATAAGGGATACAATGCAGAAATATTTTTTTGAAGTGAATGATATAAAGGATAAACAAACGGTAGAATAATGGGATAAAAATACAAAGTATGGGATGTATAAATATCAAAAATATAAGAATTATAGAGTAATAATAAATGATAAACGTATGAGAAATACAAAGTTGTTAAATATAGGAGGATAAAAATTAAAATAGGTATAAAAATATTAAAATATAAAGAGCCAAATGATTTGGTTGGTTGTTTTTGTTTTACGGCATATCAACCCTTTTCGGGTTATTTAATGCCGAATCCAAAGATTTTTTCACGTCGGTTTCTATTTAACCCATAGTTGGGACCCTAACAGGTACTACCACTCCGGGTCAGAGTGGACCTGGGAGCAATAGTAATTAAAGGGTGGCTCCACACTCCCCAAAGCCCACAAGTTGGGCCCTTACCACTGGATATAGTTTAAGGTCATATCCAAGACCCCCATTGAGGGACTTTTACCCTCTGCAGGGGCGGGCAGTCGGCGTATTCTAATGCCCCACCGACAGGGCCAAAGAGCCAAATGAAAAAAAAAAGAAATTAAATAAAGTGAAAAGGCGACAATAAAAGAAATTTACAGAAAGAGAAAATTCTTAAAAGCAAAGGAGTAGAGATGCTATGCTTATATTTTAGGTTCTTTTTGAATGCAAAGCAGTATCAAAATATAAAAAAAAAACATCTATTATGTAAATCTCAACTGTCTGCTTAAATATATGTATGTATGTATGTATGTATGTATGTATGTATGTATGTATCTATGTGTTATATATGTATGCCTAAAACCTTCGACAGAGGAGACGCATTATCACGAGATTGGTATAGTTTTGAAGCCGACCCTTCGGACGACAAATATTGAAAAATTGGCTAAAATCATTAATTCCTTCATCTTCACCTGGGCAGTTCTCTACAAGAAGGGTCGGGTTTTTTTTTGGGGGGGGGGGGTGCGTCGCCATTTGTGCAAGTCATCTTATCGGTTGGAATTACTTTACTTATTTCAACGTTCCGAACTTCCGGTCGCGTCATGGCATGGAATAGGGATAAGACGACAGATTTTCTTTCACTTTCTTTTCCGCCATCGCGTCACGGGTCCGAACCCGCCTGCCTACTACCACTTTTTTTTTTGCTCAACACACACCTCCAAACACCCGGGCAACGCCGGGCACCCAGGCTAGTTAATAAATAAATAGAAGTTCCTCTGTGAGAAATGCAGTCTTCACCCAGTTTAAATGTTGATTTTCTAAAGAAACAACAAAATTCTTGATAACTAACCCTAACTTTCACTAACTAATTCGGCTAAAACTTAAAGACCCATCGCTTCCCCTTACTCGTGGCTTTTAGAGAACTCACATCCTCCTACTCCATCGTAATATCTCTGTTTCTCATCTTCAATGAGCTAGCGATATTTTATGGTCCTGTGTCTTTTAACACGGTTTTCCAACTACATAATCCTCATTTGCTTCAGTTCCGGACTGTGTTACATTTTATTCCCAACATTTTGGTTTCCGCTTATCTATAACCAAGAATTACTCCTAGAAGTATTTATAACATCACTTGGATCTACCGAAAAAGTGAGGTAATGTTCATTTATTATATTCTCGCCCCAGCTTTAATATCCTAAAACATTGCAACTACGACACGATACCTTGAATTACCATGAAAACTGGATGGTACGCAGGTTTCTTAATCTGATTATCGTGGATGAAAGATAAAATCCGGCTTGTCATCATAGACTGATTTTTCAACCGCCCTTTGTTATGTCTAGGTTTTCAATAAAACAACACATACGTGTACACATAATGATATGATATGATATGATATGATATACATATATTATATATGGACTGTTTTAATTTTCTTTTAAACTCTAGCTTGAATTGAGTACTTTCAAAAAATATTGGCTTTAAGTTTATTTTATCATTATATGATGTATTACTATTTCATGGATATACATATATAATATTATCAGGTAATATAATATATTATGTGCATACAATTTTTTTATATTTATTTACACTTTGCTCGGCACGTGAGCTTAGATTGATGATTTGTTTCGGGAACGTAAACCTTTCTGTGTATCTTAGTATTATATATATATATATATATATATATATATATATATATATATATATATATTATATATATATATACATATATATATATATATATATATATATATATATATATATATATATATATGTAGTGACACGCATAAAAATTAAATAATGTAATTTTCTGTTATAACCCTGGTTTATGTTCGTCATTTTGCCTGGTAAGTAATATTCCGTAAAGTTGTTTTAATTGGATGTTGAAGGAAAAATAAAAACTCATGGTTGAATACAGTTTTTTTTATAAAAATTCTAAATACAATAATTCAATTATACACCAAACATATTCAAAATCTTAAACCACAAATAAACGCCGCTTCTACTTCTACAGCGACATTAATAATCTCAATCAAGTTATAAATAGATACATAAATCGTTATTGTTACGAATATAGATTTTCAAAAACAAAATTAAATTTTAAATAAGCAAGAACTTTTACATTGACACGATAAAGAAACTATTTTACTTTTTAATTTATTAAGTTGAAACGGTAATATTAATATACATTTAATATATAAAATTATCTGGACCAGATTTTAGAATTTTAACTAGCATAGCATCGCGCACATCTCTATTTATATATATATATATATATATATATATATATATATATATATATATATATATTATATATATATACATATATATATATATATATATATATATATATATATATATATGTAGTGACACGCATAAAAATTAAATAATGTAATTTTCTGTTATAACCCTGGTTTATGTTCGTCATTTTGCCTGGTAAGTAATATTCCGTAAAGTTGTTTTAATTGGATGTTGAAGGAAAAATAAAAACTCATGGTTGAATACAGTTTTTTTTATAAAAATTCTAAATACAATAATTCAATTATACACCAAACATATTCAAAATCTTAAACCACAAATAAACGCCGCTTCTACTTCTACAGCGACATTAATAATCTCAATCAAGTTATAAATAGATACATAAATCGTTATTGTTACGAATATAGATTTTCAAAAACAAAATTAAATTTTAAATAAGCAAGAACTTTTACATTGACACGATAAAGAAACTATTTTACTTTTTAATTTATTAAGTTGAAACGGTAATATTAATATACATTTAATATATAAAATTATCTGGACCAGATTTTAGAATTTTAACTAGCATAGCATCGCGCACATCTCTATTTAATTCTTATTACTAAAAATGCCATTTGCCCTTTCTATTATTGTGATATTACAGTAATAATCTGCTTTAGATTACACACAGCATTAAAACATTAAAGATATAAATTGAAATAAAACAACAGAAACAAAAATATAGAAATTTATTTTACATTCTAAAATTTTGTCAGGCAAAATTCACGAACTTTAAAAGTGACGGTTTTCTAGCTCATGTCCCCGTATTTTTAGCCTTCGCCATTCACTTGCTGCTCCTGTCAAATCTCTTCATCTACGAGGGTTTTGTAGATATAGATGTTAATTTACAACGAGAATGTCTCTTGATAAGCCTAAATAATTAAATAAGCATAGAATTCAGCATTGATTTTCAATTTTTTAAATCGAAGATTGATGATTTTTAAAGCGTTGATTTTAAATTTTTCAAAGCGTTAATTTTGAATTTAAAAGCATTGATTTTCAATTTTTTAAAGCATTGATTTTCAATTTTTAAAAGCATTGATTTAAAATTTTTTAAAGCATTGATTTTAAATTTTTTAAAGAATGATTTTCAATTTATTAAAGCATTGATTTTCAATTTTTTAAAGCATTGATTTTCAATTTTTTAAAGCATTGATTTTCAATTTTTTAAATCGATGATTTATGATTTTTAAAGCGTTGATTTTAAATTTTTCAAAGCGTTAATTTTGAATTTAAAAGCATTGATTTTCAATTTTTTAAAGCATTGATTTTCAATTTTTTAAAGCATTGATTTTAAATTCTTTAAAGCATTGATTTTCAATTTTTTAAAGATTGATTTTCAATTTTTTAAAGCATTGATTTTCAATTTTTTAAATCGATGATTTATGATTTTTAAAGCGTTGATTTTAAATTTTTCAAAGCGTTAATTTTGAATTTTTAAAGTATTGATTTAAAATTTTTTAAAGCATTGATTTTCAATTTTTTAAAGCATTGATTTTAAATTGTTTAAAGCATTGATTTTCAACTTTTTAAAGAATGATTTTCAATTTATAAAAGTATTGATTTTCAATTTTTTAAATCGATAATTTATGATTTTTAAAGCGTTGATTTTAAATTTTTCAAAGCGTTAATTTTGAATTTTAAAGCATTGATTTTCAATTTTTTAAAGCATTGATTTTCAATTTTTTAAATCGATGATTTATGATTTTTTAAGCGTTGATTTTAAATTTTTCAAAGCGTTAATTTTGATTTTAAAGCATTGATTTTCAATTTTTAAAAGCATTGATTTTCAATTTTTTAAAGAATTTATTTTCAATTCTTTAAAGCATTGATTTTCAATTTTTTAAAGAATGATTTTCAATTTATTAAAGTATTGATTTTCAATTTTTTAAAGCATTGATTTTTAATTTTTTAAAGCATTGATTTTTAATTTTTTAAGCATTGATTTTCAATTTATTAAAGCATTGATTTCCAATTTTTTGATGCATTGATTTTCAGTTTTCTAAAGCATTGATTTTAAATTTTTTAAAGCATTGATTTTCAATTTTTTAATGCATTGATTTTCAATTTTTTAAAGCATTGATTTTCAATTTTTTAAGCATTGATTTTCAATTTATTAAAGCATTGATTTTCAATTTTTTAAAGAATGATTTTCAATTTATTAAAGCATTGATTTTCAATTTACTAAAGCATTGATTTTCAATTTTTTAAAACATTGATTTTCAATTTTTTAAAGCATTGATTTTTTTTATTTTTTCAAGCGTTAATTTTTACAGCGTAACTTTTTTATTTTCTAAAACATTGATTTTCAATTTTTAAGCATTGAGTTAAAAATTTCTAAAGAATTGATTTTTCATTTTTAAAGCATTGATTTTCCATTTTTAAAGCATTGATTTTCAATTTTTAAAGCATTGATTTTCAATTTTTGAAAGTGTTGATTTTCAATTTTTTACAGCATTAATTTTTTAATTTTTTAAAGCGTTTCCATTTTTAAAACATTGATTTTCAATTTTTTAAAGCATTGATTTTCAATTTTTCTAAAGCATTGATTACAATTTCATGTTAAAAATTTTACAATTTCATGTTAAAAAGTTCTACAATCTCATGTAAAAAATTTTACAAGTTCATGTTAAAAATCTTAAAATTTCATGTTAAAAATTTTACAATTTCATGTTAAAATCTCTTCAATTTCATATAAAAATGTGACAATTTCATGTAAAAAATTTTACAATTTCATGTTAAAGTCTCTTCAATTTCATGTAAAAAAATTTACAATTTCATGCTAAAAATTTTACAATTTTATGTTAAAAATTTTACAATTTCATGCTAAAAATTTTACAATTTCATGCTAAAAATTTTACAATTTCATGCTAAAAATTTTACAATTTCATGTTAAAAATTTCTACAATTTCATGTAAAAAATGTGACAATTTCATGTAAAAAATTTTACAATTTCATGTTAAAAATTTTACAATTTCATGTTAAAAATTTTACAATTTTATGTAAAAAATGTTACAATTTCATGTTAAAATCTCTTCAATTTCTGGTCGCTCCCCTTCTGCCATTGATGAAGCATGTGTCCGTCAAGTTGAGGCTGCCATTTTTGAAGATCGGCGCATTACTATTCGCCAAATAGCCCAAGATGTCAAGATTAGTATAGGGTCTGTGGAAACTATCATTCATGCTAAAATCTCTTCAATTTCATATTAAAATTCCGACAATTTCATATTAAAATTTCTTCAATTTCACAAAATTAAATTTTTACAATTTCCTATTTAAATTTCTACATTTCCATGTTAAAGTTGCTTCAAGTTCATATTAAAATTTCTTCAACTTCATATTAATATTTCTACAATTTAATATTAAAATCTCTGTTTTCAGCGTAAAATATTTACAATTTCATATAAAAATTTGTTCAATTTTATATTAAAATTTCTACAATTTCATCTTAAAATCTTTACAATTTAAGCAAATCTAAAAATGACTATATTCGAAACATCACGAATTAAGTGGATTATTTCGTTTTATTATCTGGCAGATTACATTATAACATTAGATTACATTCTATTGAAATTACAGTTCCGTTATGGCGTTAACAACACGATAGAAATACAATTGAAGACAGTCGGAAGTACGAGGGACGTGCAATAAGTAATGCCCCTGACCCACTTCCAGGTGTCTGATCTCTCGATTTATATCTCTACGGGTTATGTGGCAAATTACAGCTCTTAACTAATTGTGTTTTCTGTTTTACAGGTGTTTGAACTGAGTCAGGTGTAAAATGGAGCCTGTTGAATGTCGAGCAGTGATCCGGTTTTTGTATTTGAAAGGACGCACACCACAGGAGACTTTTGATGAAATGAAATAAACTTATGGTGATAATGCCCCATCACATGACCTTGTAAAACGCTGGCATCGTGAATTCAAACATGGCCGGAAGTCTGTGAAAACAGCTCCCAGATCTGGTCGCTCCCCTTCTGCCATTGATGAAGCATGTGTCCGTCAAGTTGAGGCTGCCATTTTTGAAGATCGGCGCATTACTATTCGCCAAATAGCCCAAGATGTCAAGATTAGTATAGGGTCTGTGGAAACTATCATTCATGACCATTTGCATATGGTGTCTGCCAGATGGATTCCCAGGTTTCTCACACCATTTCAAAAGCGAGTGCTCGAGGATGAATTTGGAAATGTGCCAAGAAGATGAGTCAACGTTTTTCAAAAGACTGATTACACAGAATGAAACCTGGGTCCATCACTAAGATCCAGAGACCAAAGCCCAGTCAATGCAGTGGAAGCACTTGGACTCACCACTTCCAAAGAAGGCAAAGGTGCAACCCTCCCCTGGCAAGGTCATGTTCACAGTCTTCTGGGACCAGGACGGAGTAGTGATGATAGATTTCCTGGCAAAGGGTACCACAATTACAGGAACCTATTATGCTTCACTTTTGAGGAAATTAAGGGAAGCTATTAAAATCAAGAGGCGGGGAAAGATCAGCAAAGGTACCCTCCTCCTACAGGACAACGCTCCGGTCCACAACTCGCATGTCGCCAGATCACAAGCACGGGCGTGTGGTTATGAAATCCTCCCACATCCTCCCTACTCTCATGACCTTGCACTCTCTTACTTTCACCTCTTCCCAGCAATGAAGTTGTTTTTGAAAGGAAAGCGTTTCTCAAATGATGCAGCCTTGACTTGTGAAGTCACGTCGTGGTTGGAGGACCAACCTGGGGTGTTCTACAAAAGCGGTCTCCAGAACTGAATAAAACGATGGGAGAAATGCATAAGTCTGGGTGGTTCCTAAGTAGAGAAAGACAAATAACTGTGCCAAGTTTCGTTGCTCTATTGCTATGGGAAGTGGGCCAGGGGCATTACTTATTGCACGCCCCTCGTACTTACAGCTGACAAAAAAGAATCGCATTTAAACGAGACAAAGCAAATGTTTTCAAACGAATGAATAGTCAAGGGAAAACACTTTCACATAGATTCATTTTGCGCTTCTAAAATAACTTCGTGAAAACTCCTTTTTACTTAATGAAAGATGTTTACGTACAAGTTAATTTTCGTCATCTGTAAGTGTCATCATAGCACGTGGTTATACATCAGTTCCCCTACTTTTTTATGTAGTCTTTTGTATCATTGTTTTATTCTGCAAAATATTTCAATCTAGACCGATTGGGCAGTAAAGGACAGAAAATGCAGTGTTTCATTGTATGGCTCTTCTCTGTACATGCGAAGATGGTGTAGTCAGTTTGTAGTCCCCCTCCATAGAAACTTTTAACGGACCTATTCCTGTCTTTGTGACGGGCATGCGTGAAAGAGCTCAAGAATTATATGCCAATGTCTAATCGTCGGAGCTGTGCGAGTTCAAATCGACGAAAATGTTCGGGATTGCTGTGTCTCGAATCGTCGGAGGTATTCGAGTTCGAATCGACGGAGTTTTTTGGGATGGTGTGCTGTCGAATCGTCGGAGGTATTGGAGTTCGAATCGACGAGTTGTTCGGGATCGTGCCAGATCGCGTGGACGAAAATGTTCATGACCGTGTTACTGCGTGTGATAAGAGTTTTTTTTTCTATTTTGTCTTACTTTCCTCGTGAAGCAAAGGGTTTTCGAGGGTTAGGCGTTTTTCATTAGAGATAGAGTTTCTGAACGAAGGGGAAGGGCCTCGGAAGAAGAGATCCCCATGTCAGTATAAAAACGACAATTCTCTAGCTATCTGATCCACAGCTGTAATCTGGACTTTTCATGAGATGTTGTCAGGGGTGCGACATAGCTGTGGAATTTAATCCTTAATTTCTGTCTTTGGAACCTTAATTCACGCTCATAAAAAAGATGGCGTTCATTAGCTTTTGTGATCTCTACTCGGCCGATAACTACCGGTCGCACATTCCATTCAAGTATTTTCGTCTTGTTTAGGAGAAATTAACACATCCAAAAAAAAAAAAAACTGAACTTCGCATTGAAAAAACACCTGATGCTAGATCACTGGCTTCTTGAAGTGTACGTACAAATGGTTAAAAAAAATATTTGTTATGGTTTTACATGTAATCTATTATATAAATTTCACCAGTCTGTTTAAATGTATGTATGTATGTATGTATGTATGTCTCCCTAAAACGCTCGACAGAGGCGACGGATTATCACGAGATCGGTATTATTTTAAAGATCGTCCCTTCGGATGACAAATATCGAAAAATTAGCCCAAAACAGTAATTATTTCACCCTCGACTGGGAAATTTTCTACAAGGAGGGTAGGTTTTTTGCTAACATTTTTTTTTACAAATCATTCATTCGTTAATGATGTCGCATAAAAGGCGTTATTTCGACCTCCAGTGGTGTCACAACCGCGGTAGGCGCATCGGTAAAACCTTCTTTTTTTTCACATCTTTTTTCTCTGGCGTGCTACGAGTTCGAGCCTACTTACTACTCCTATTATTTATTTATTTTGCGCTCATAATTTTCCTTTTTGTTTTTTTTTCTCAACCAACACACTTACACACACCTCCACTTTCTTTTCCGCCTTTCGTCACGGGGTCGAGCCTGCCTGCCTACTACAATTTTTTTTTGCTCAATATACACCTATAAACATCTGGGCAACGCCGGGAACCCAGGCTAGTGTGTGCATTGAAATGCATAGCAAAGACATGAAATTAAACAGGCTTAACGTTAAACATTAATCACACGAGCAATTAGTGTTTTCTTTTAGGATATAAAAAGTCTCTACCATAGTAGATTATTGGTCGTTAAGCTCCTTCTCTGCACAGACAGCCTTCTTCATTCAGTTATATTAATAGCATGTCCAAGTCTGCACTAGCTTTCAGAACACCTTCTTGATCAATGTAGGCCGCAGTGTTTTATTCGATTTTGTTCGAATATACTCCAACACACAGTACACCTCTTTCTCTTCCTTTGAAAACTATTTTTATACTTTTAGTTGGAATAATCCAAATAGTGCATTTTTTAAGGAAAATAGCTTCAGACGAGGCATGAAGCTACTTTATGTGAGGAGCTAAATTAAATACTACTACATGGTAAAAAATAAATCAACTATAAGTTTGAGATTAACTGACTCGGAAAACAGCTATCGTTCCCCCTTTGTCAGAAATATTGCTAATGAATGTGAGGATTAAAGAACAACATAACGTAAGCTATAGTTTCAAGTAAACTCAACCCTCATCTACAAGCATTATGAAATTAACTCAAAATTTCAGGGTAAGTTCATACTGAATGAAACAGGTGACGTTTAGGAAATTTTTGAGGTCCGTATGTTTGTAGTCGGTTTATAGTATGATTCTATGCAGTCCCTGGAGATCGATCGTCCTAGGCTTTATCGTCCTTTGAAGAGAGGTTAGTTTATTGTTAATTGCCTATAAATGCTGACGGGTTTACCAAGGCAATTTTTGTTCAACATGATTACTGTTCCGCTAGGAAGCTGGTTTTTCAAACACTATTTTAGCGACTTTGGATCACGTCTTCTCGCCGTGAGATGGAGACAAATAAAATAATTTCACAAAATTGACATGGAAAACAACTGGTAACGTATTTAGTGATTTGTTTGTATCAGTAAGATGAAAGTTATAATGAAGTTTGTTCCTTATTAATGTGTTTGTGTGTTTTGCTCCCCTCGTTTTGCAGCTGTCAATGGCATCCAACCGGTTATGGTCAAAAGCGGACTACATTATAGGAATTTCAGGTACTTTTCGATTTCATGCGATTCTATAAACTCATCTTCAATTAAACAAAATATTAAAAAAATAAAAGATGACAAATTATAATCATTAACAGATTTATTCAACAACATACAAATTAAAATGGTAAGATGGAAGCAGCTAAATGCGTGACGATTAAATTATGTAGCGCAAGACATCAAACTATCATGGCGGTTCTTTCCAGTATTCCAAGGGCGATAACTCTCTCTTTTTAAATCCTCGAGAAATTACCCAGACATGACCACATCATTAGTCATCTAGATACTTTTGTTATGGGCAATCAGCCTTATTTTATGATTTTTGTTTTGACTGTGACCAAATCTGCCTTGCTGCTGGTGACTTTTTAGATAACGCCCTCACAATTCCATGTTTAACTGTATTGGTCCTGGATATGACCTTAAACTATATCCAGTGGTGAGACCCCAGCTTGCGGGCTTTGGGGAGTGTGGAGCCACCCTTTAATTAGCATTGCTCCCAGGTCCACTCTGATCCGGAGTGGTAGTTCCTGTTAGGGTCCCAACTATGGGTTAAATAGAAACCGACTTGAAAACAACAAATATATTCTATTAAAAATGTTTTTCTTCCGAATCTTTGGAAAAAGAAAAGGGTTGATATGTCGTAAAACAAAAACAACCAACCAACCAACCAACCAACCAATTCAGTGTATTGTTCGAGTAACCCCCAACACAAGAAACACTTTTCGTTTTCCAGAGGAAGGCACATCTATACATCAAACATTAAACCTAGAATTATGACTTGTTTAAACAAATGCTTATCTGACGTTATCTGATCGAGAACTGATCAAAATATTAGATTGCAAAATGATATAAATTTCTTTTGAAACATTTTTTTATGATAAAATATATAACCATTTGGATATCAGTGAAGTGCAGATTAAAAAAAATAAACATATTAATTCAAATTCAAATTTTCAACCCATATATACCTAGAGAATTGGCGTTTTTCTAATGACATCAGAAAAATATTGGCAATATTTTGACGCGACATGTTGTCACTTAAATTTAAAAAAAAAGTATTTTATGTATTTTCTTGATGCAAATTTTTATATGAGTCGAAAATTAGAATTTGAATAAAGATGTTTATATAAAAATAACTGCATTTCCACTTGATTCTAAACCGTCATTATTTCAAATTCCAATGTATTTAAAAAGTGGACATGATATCAGTACTAATACATACGTACACATTAATTGGAATCAGATATGTAAAAATCCCAGCTTTCGATAAGAAAAGAAGACTACAGCTAACTGACATGTCTTGTAGAAAAATAGTGTCTATATTTTCCTGAAGACGAATACGCATAAAAGTCTTAAGGAAAATATATATATATATATATATATATATATATATATATATATATATATATATATATATATATATATATATTGTTTTATTTATATAGATTATAATTTTCGACTCGAATAAAGGTCTTCAGGAAAATATAGACACTATTTTTTTACAAGACATGTCAGTTAACTGTAGTATTCTTTTCTTATCGAAAGCTGGGATTTTTTTACAGATCTGATAAAGTAATAGATTTAGGGATGCTATTTGCTACAATGGTGTTGATAAACCCTTCAGCAATCTCTTCTTCGGGTGAGACTACGTTTTGATACCTATTTGGTTGCCGAGAGAGTATGTCTTATTCCTACCATTAATACGTTTTATGGTGTAATCGTATTGTTGCAAGCGTAGGATCCAGCGAAATATTCGTGCAGAGGGGTCACCCTTGGGATTGAAAATAGCCGTTAAGGCTTGATGATCGGTCATTATAAGAAAATTTTTCCCATAAAGTTAAAAATGGAATTTTAACCGATTAACTCTTAAATTACTGGTCACATAATCTTGAAATTTGTATGAAATTGTAATCATACACCAAGGATGGTTTATAACGGGGAAAATCTCTGCTTGAATGGATGAAATAACGCATCAAGAATTATGACGGCAAGTGGAAATGCAAAATGTTCATTTCAACTTTCCGACATATTTCTATTTCTTTTGCGCATGCGCAAATTAATTCACGGCTTGAAGTAGTTTAATTTAAAATCTTCCTAGTCTATCGGGCGATAGCTCAAACTGTATAAAACGCGGCTGGAGCGCTAAATGTTTTGGTTTCGATTCTAGCTGATGGCACCCAATAATTTTTAAAAACTTTTGAAATCAATACTATATATTAGGTACAATATGATATTCAATAGAGAATTGGCTCCATGATAATAAACACGAAATCTACATGAAATCAAATATATTTAAGCGTATTTTATTTTACGACCGGACAAGGCCGGGTGGCCTCCACCCCACCCTGCGTGTTTTCAATAGATCAGTGGGAATTCCGTTAAGAAACGGAGAGCTCTCATTGAAAGTCTCAAAGACTTCATTATAGTAACTTCATACATGCCAGCGTGTTTCCGGTTAAGAGTTTCTCTTTTATAAACATTCTGACTAACGAAGAAATCAAGTTTTTAAAATAAAAGAAAAACATGTAATTATAGAAAATTATGCAAACACAACCGGATGACTCTATTGATCGCAAATATAATTTATCTCTGTATTAATCTAGTAAGTCTCAAGTCATCTATTCTTTTTGGTCCCCCAACAAAAGAAGAGTGGACCTGTAAATTCACCCTTGTCCGTTTGTCGGTTTGTCCGTTCGTCTGTCCGCACTTTTATCTACGCCTTGGAATTTTTTCAAATTTTGCACAAACATTAAACATGATATGAGTAAAAAGGTAACAGAACGGATTTTCCGGAAAAAAAAACTCTGGTTGCCCCCCACCCCCACCCCCGGGATGCCTTTCTGGTCAAAATGGCTAAAATTGACACTTTTGTGCTTATTAAAAAACTGATGCCGTGGATTTTTATAAAACTTTCTGAAAAGTTGTACCTGATTTCTATATAAATTTTGTTTTTCTATACTTCGCGATAACTCTTGGGTGTGCCCCAGGGGCTCTTTTAGGGCTAATAAAAACACTCCACTTTTGGGACTATTTTTTACCATATTTGTCCAAAAGTTTCTGTGTATATCTATTTAGCTGTTTTGCATGGTGCTGAACTAAAATGTACATTTGGGAACTTATGGGGCTAAATAAAGACGGGGGCAAATAATGGACTCAGTCATTTCTTTTTTGCATGGTGCAGAACTCGAATTTACATATGTTAAAGCCTAAAACTGAATAGTTTGTTCATTTTTATCAGGATTTGACGTTCCCTGGGGATTTTTGGGGTTTAATGAGGGGAGCAATACTGAACTTAGTCATTTTTTATGCCTCGTTCACTGTGCACTCACGAGGGGGAGGCATGCACGTTTCAATTATTTATCTCTGTATTTATCCTGTAAGTCTCAAGCCGTCTATTCTTTTAAATATTTAGTTGAACCTTTGTGTAATGAGTGAAAATGGGTAAGAATACGGAAAGGGAAAAATTAGTTATTTTCTGCTTGTCTCGATTAGTTTTCAAATCAACGCATTTCAAATGGAAGCATTATCTTGTACTTAGATGCCACGTCGAAATTAGCATAAATCTTAAAAATTACGAAAAATGATCCAGTAAAAATATAATTGCAAGTAAAATTAGAATTTATTGAATCATTAAGTTTTATCGTATGTTTAAACGTGAAAGAGTTGGGCGACCAATTCAGTATGAAAAACTGAGTATCTTCCTTGACGCAAGTTGACTTTTTAAAATCCTGTTTAATAAAAGTAATTTGATAACAAAACTGAATCCACCAGAATGCATTTCGATTTCTCTTCTACCGCCTCTCTCTCTCCTACCTCCTCTTTCTCATCCCCCGCTCCCTCTCTTTCTCTCTCT
>NC_136507.1:65223737-65273737 GCF_053919585.1 Euprymna scolopes
TCTGAACAAACCCGTTAAATCTCTTGCGTTGACAACTCTGATGATAGTTCAATTTGTTTTTTTGATATCATGTATTTTATCCTCAATTTCGATTTCTATCGATTTAATATTATATATATATATGTTGTTTTTTTATTTTTTATTTTACAGATTTATATATAATGTTCAGTAATTCTATATATACGATATAATTACGTTTGACACGCCGGTCCCGCCAACTCGCCGAAGTTAGGCAACTATGGGCCTGGCCAGTACATGGACTATTTAGGACTTCCAGGGGCTTCATGTGCTCTCCACTTACCTGGGCATTGTTTCCAGTTGTCCTGCACTTCTCCTTGCTACTTCATGAGAGGTGTGGTTGGGGATTGCACACATCTTGCCACACGATTGCACGCGTAGCTGCCCCTGTTTTTCGAGACTGAATGGAAGCATCGAGATCATTCTATGGTAATAATATTTCGTCATATCTTGTCATGATCCATGAAGTTTATTACTTTATGTTACTATATTCTTGATATAATTGGTATTTATATAATTTAATTAAATATCATTATCCTGATTATTATGCCACTTATAGATTACCAGCAGTTCAGCCCGGCTTTGCTCGGGACCCATGTACTGTTCATAACTTTATGTGCACACACACACACACACACACACACACACACACACACACACACACACATATATATATGTATATATATATATATATATATACTAGCATTTCAGCCCGGCGTTGCCCGGGTGTTTGGAGGTGTATGCTGAGCAAAAAAAAAAAAGAGTAATTCTTTTTTTAATTTGACCCCTATTATGACCCCTTAAAATTTATAGTTTCGGGCTCAAATCACTTTATTAAGTTAGATCCAGATTCAAGGAACCTATATCTAAAATTTCAAGTGTCTAGACCCAAAATTGTCGGAGGAGTTTGGTAAAGTTCTTAAAGGTCAAATCGTTGAAATTTGACCCCTTAACAGCCAAATTTCTGGCTGACACCCGTCACATCGATTTTCCCAAATCTCAGTACCCGGTATTTCAAATTTCGAGTCTATAGACTAAAAATTGACAGAATTATTGCGTAGGGAAATGTACACAGACAGACAGACAGACAGACAGACACGTTCACTTTTATATATATATATATATATATATATATATATATATATATATATATATATATATATATATATATATATATAAAGTTGGACTCATGTCCAGGTAACTTACATCTAAAATTTCAAGTGTTTAGACCGAAAATTGGCTGAATAGTTTGCTAGGAACTGCAAAGGTCAAATCTTTTGAACTTTGACCTGTTGGCAGCCAAATTTTCGGTCAAAAACCGATTAAAAAGCTTGCAACATGTCTGAATACTCTTTATGTAAAATTTCAAATGTTTAGACCCAAAATTAGCTGAATAGTTTGCTAGAGACTGTAATGTTCAAATCTGTTGAACTTTGACCCCTTGCATCCTCATTTTCGGCCAAAAACCGATTGAAAAGCTGGCTGCATGTATGCATACCCTTTATATAAAATTTCAAATGTGTAGACCCCAAATTAACTGAATAGTTTGCTAGAAGCTGCAAAGGTCAGATCTTTTTAACTTTGACCCCTTGGCTGCCAAATGTTCGGCTAAAAACCGATTAAAAATATTGCCCTACATATGAATAAACTTTATGTAAAATTTCAAATGTTTAAACCAAAAATTGCCTGAGTAATCTGGTAGAGACCGCGGGGGGACAATTTTTTTTTTTTAACTTTAACTCCAATTTTGTCCCCTAACCATCAAATTAAGTTAAAACGTTTGATCCATGCCCAAGTAAACTACATCTAAAATTCCGTGTGTTTAGACCCAAAATTTGTGGACGGGTTTGGTAGGATTATCAAAGGTCAAATCGTTGAACTTTGACCCCTTGACAGCCAAATTTTCTGACTGAAAACCGATGAAAAAGATTTTCTCAAATCTCACTACCCCTTATGTCAAATCTCGAGTGTGTAGACTGAAAACTGACAGAGTAATTTGGTAGGGAAATGTACACAGACAGACACATATGCAGACAAACAATTTCACTTTTATAGATATATAGTATTATTATTATTATTATTATTATTATTATAAGTAGTAGTAGTAGTAGTAGTAGTAGTATTACCGAATTACTATATGTCAATTTATTATGAGACTATAATGCATAATATATAATTAGTATTATTGATTTTCTTTATTGTCAACTTATCTTTTATTATCCTGGATCTCCTTTGTTTTAAAATCAAGTTTCAAGTAAACTATAATAAATAAAATAAAAACAATTTTATAAGTGGGCAAGGTAAAAAAATCGGGAACCTTCTAAACTCTATTGAAAACACTAAGTAAATATAGAAGGTCTAGGGAGCACTATTAAGTCCTATATTCTAACCTCCTTCCTTAGAATAGAAATTATATTTTAAATGAGCATTGAAAAGAATAAAACTCAGCAGGCCTCCAGAGCGCTATTTAATCCTCACCCCTATTTGTTTTATTAGCTATTAAAATGTCCTCAAGTATTTTTTTTATTATTACATTTCACCCCCAAACAAAGCACATTGCCACTTGGATGTAGGGGACTACTATCAGTGACCTAATCTACAGGGGTACTGTGTGGGGAGTTGGGCAGCAAGATGCTGGTTCGCCTTACACTTGAACTTCTGCATATCAGTACAGTTGGGGAAGCAGGAACCGGGAAGGGAATTCCAAAGTCTAACGGGTCTGGGGAAGAAACCAATGGAGTAGAAGGCTCTCTTACATCTAGGGATCTCTACTGTGAAAGGGTGGGATTTAGCTGCTTGTCTTTTTGTCGGGGGTATTTATGTCGAGGGGGTACGAGTGCTTGAAGTAGCGTAAACTTTATCTTTAATCAGATATATTTATTTTATTAGATATTAAAATATGTCCTCAAATAGTGACATCGTGTCAAAGAAACAAAAATTCATCGTGACATCCTGACATAGTGACAACGAAACACAGGAGGCCTCTAGAACTCTACTGAAAGCATTAAATAAAAGTAAAAAGGCCCCCAGAGCATTAGTAAAAGTCCATTCCTAATCGCTGTTCCGCAGAAGAGAAAATATTTTTAAAGTGAGCAGTAAAAATAAAATATTCAGGAGTCCTCGAGAGCGTTACTTAAGCACTAGAAATGTGAGACCCCCAGAGCATTAATAAAACCCAAGTTTCTTGCCGCCACCGTTTTCAAACGTTATCACGACTGACGGTAGTAGTGAGGATAAGCTCCCTCTCCCTAAAAAAAATGCTCATATGGTGTGCGACTACTCCCAACCTCTTACAACCTACTCGTTGATCTTGTCCTGTGGCTTAGCTAAGTCCAGCGAAACTGATTCTACTAAATGGAAGAAAGGGCAAAAGCTGTCCACTAGTGCCTTAAAACCAGTCACTTCGGGAAGGTGGAGCACGTCAACTTTGGATAGTAGTTCACCTAGAGGAAGTAACTCTGAATCAAAACCTCTGCTGCCTTGCTGGATTATCAGGGGAAAGGCTAATGGAGTAAACTCTGACTAAAAATCTGGAGACTGAGTCCCTAATGCGGCCTGACTTTTTATTATCACCGGCAACTCCTGCGACGTAGTTAGAGCCAAGCTGTATCAAATCTGTCTTTGCCTTGGCTTCATGAAGCTGTCCTCTGGCTTCGTGAAGAGGGGAAACTAGTGCACGGATAACAGCTATCCTCCCATATCACCCTGCCTAGGCTATGTAGCACCATGAGGCAGGAACTGCCACTCCCGAGTTGGACTGTACAGCCATTCCCGGTGGTAGAGACGGATAGCTACCATTGTCTCCCGAGATGGATGGTTAACGACGATTTAACCCGCGCCTCTTTTTGTTTTATTACATATTAAAATGTCCTCAAATAACGTACGCATCTCAGTGACATCGTGACAACCAACCAAACACTCATCCAAACATAGATTTTTAGTATAATATAGATATAAGTGTTACAGTTCTGATTTTTTTTAGAAGAAGAATGCTTGTTCATATTGAATGGATTCTTCGGACTAGTATTTTTATCTTGTATACCGTTTCGGTCGATGTAACCTTCGATCTTCTTCAGGTGTATGAGTCGCCATGTTTGATATTGTTAATCTTTCCCCTGTATCAAAGATGGCGATTTTTACACCTGAAGTGGATCGGAGGTTACATCGATCGAAATGTTGTGCAGATAACGCTCAAGATGCGAACAGTAGTTCGATTAATCCAATTGATACGAGATACGTGTGTCTGTGTTCTCTTGGAATGGGGTTTCAATATATATATATATATATATATATATATATATATATATATATATATATATATATATATATATATATATATATATGTTTTTTCGTACAAAATATGGAAATTATTTTTTTAATATTATTTACTCAAAAAGAGTTCATAATCAGTGATCACTTATTGGCAACAAAAGGTGGCGTTTTGTGGTCGGAAGTACAATAGGTTACAGTGGTCTCTGTTTCTTTCCATATCTGTCGCAAATATCGTTACATGCTTGCAGCAGCCGGTTACCATTGACTTATCACTAGGGCTATAACAAGGGAATGTTCTCATCATTGTTTTGACTCTCAAGTATATATCTGTCACAGACACAGTTAATCAATCCAGAATCACGTCACTCTATATAAAAACATATAAAATATTGACTGATATATACTCGAGAGTAAAAATAACAAACAGAATATTCTCTTGTCATAGCTCTACTTATCACTAATACCTTACACTTCTTTTAGTGGAAATAAGCATCTCCAGGATTCGATCAGTCTCTCCATCGTTCTTTCTATCGTGTAATTTTTTTCTTTGTTCTTTTTTTACTTCATCTACTTTTCTCCTTATTCTTTCTATTTCTTATTCTTCCATTTTTTTTCATTCGTCTTCTTCTTTTTCTTGTTTTTTTCTTCTTTTTCTTCCTTGTCTTTTTATCTTTTTTATTTTTATTGACTAAACCACTTACTGTTATTCATTAGTTACTTTTAAAAAATGGGCCTTCGAAATCTATTATATATTTAATATTTTAATATATGCTAATATATTTTATATAATTTATATAATTTATATATTTAAAAATAAGCGCATTTTTGTTTATCTGCGTGACCGCATAAAACTCAATAACTTAAAAGGTTCATCTTGTTTAAATAAACTAATAACACGACATACACACACGCGAATCCATATTGAAACTAACAAGTTTTATTTCCGTAAATGTTATTTTTGATGAATTTGATTAAAATTTAAATGTTCAATTTTCAATTTAAATTTTCAATTTAAATTTTAAATATAAGCTAGTAATAGTGCTCCCTAGGGTTTCCTGATAATTTAATTATCTTTGTAATTTGTATAAACTTTTAATTTAATCCCAAAATTTGAAACCGTAGAGTGCAAAGCTAACCTCCCCCTTTCTCCTGCCAAAAAGTATGGCGACTTTTTCACCTGAGGCAGGTCGAAGGTTACAGCGACCAAAATGCTTTGCAGATAACACCGAAGATTAGAACAATAGTCAGAAGAATCTAAATAATACAAAAACTTCTAGAATTTTAATATGGTGTCAAGCTTTTTATAAAAGATAAATAATAATATTAATTCGCTTCTATTCACCAAGGGCCACGTTCGATATAGTTTTACTGTTGATTTTCAAGAACTATCAAAAAGAATTTATTTATCTATTTATCTATCTATCTAATATATATATATATATATATATATATATATATATATATATATATATATATATGTGTGTGTGTGTGTGTGTGTGTGTGTGTGTAAAGAGATTTAGAAGGCTGTCACAATGCGAGGAATGAATTATAGTCGCTGTTGGTAAGACGAGACGAGAACAAGTGGCGATTTACAAATCAATAAGTACATATATATATATTTTTTATTATTTTTTATTTTTTTTTTATATATATATTTATTCAGTTGTATGGTAAAATGTCTTACTTGTATTCATGCGACGTATTCCATTATTAATTTCGGAAAGATTTTCCCTTTTCAAATGGTGTGCGTATATATATATGCATACACACACACACTCATATATATATATATATATATATATATATATATATATATATGAAAATTCTCATGCATTATCACAGAACTTATCAGTTAATACGATATAAATTTAAAGTAAATTTCTTGAGAAATGCAGACCAAAAAAGGTTAACATAAGACATCCTTTCTGTTGATGTGTCTGTCAAATTTACTTTTGGAGCAGGATTTTCAACCATCCAAATGGAAATGAAGTTCCCTGCACTTGCCGGGAAAAACAGTTCACGGCGAGGATCGGCCTTGGCGGTCACATCCGCACACACTAAAACCCAGAACACGACCACCACCATCACTGCTGAGGGGTTTCCAAAAAGGGAGACAGAAAAAGAGAGATAAATATAGATAGATAGATAGATAGATAGATAGAGAGAGAGAGAGAGAGAGAGAGAGAGAGAGAGAGAACTATAACGAAATATATATATATATATATTTCTCTAGAAATATATTTACTTATAATACATACCAATCCTTATTTAAGAAGCTCAATGTAATTACAGAGCAATATAGAGAATAAATGACAAAAAGTTATATTCCAAAATTCATGATGTTGACCATCTTATAATTTATTCCTTTAATTCAGTTGACAGTATCTGTTTCGTAGCATAAAATCAATCACTTAATTATTATATCAATCAGTGATTCTATTATGCGCTGAACTCATCAGAAGAAATAGCAACAATGAATGCGTCAAAAAGAAGAAATGAAGTGTAATTTGACATGATTAAAATCCGAAAATTAGAAGAGAAGCTACATTAATATGTTTCCACTACGCCATTTTGAATTTTATCAAAGTCACTAAAACCAACTATTTGTACTAACTATCTACATTAATTTATGAATCTTCTATTTAATAATTAGCAAATTTATTAATTCTAATTTATGTATACATACTTATGAAAATCATACATAATTCAGTTTTGGTAATTGTCTGTATTTTTGAGATGAGGTGGTTTCATTGATTCAGATTGTCGGACTGACTTCCTCATCTTGGTTGTTATCGTCACAACGTTTCGGCCGTTTTGCCCTCCGGCCTTCATCAGGTATTTTGTATCGAACTGGGGAACTGTTTGTTAGGAGCCTCTAACCCAACCCTTTATTATTATTACGGGGGTACCGTGTTCGGACTCCAGCTAGGCTGTAGGACATAGTTGCTGCTTCTCTGTTTTGAATGTTACTTTTTACTGCCTTCGTTCAGGATTGAACTCAGCACCTTTGGGTAACTGTAAACTTTGATACAACATCTAGGACCACTCGGCCATAGGTATGAGTTCAATCCTGAACGAAGGCAGTAAAAAGTAACATTCAAAACAGAGAATCAGCAACTATGTCCTAGAGCCTAGCTGGAGTCCGAACACGGTACCCCCGTAATAATAATAAAGGGTTGGGTTCGAGACTCCTAACAAACGGTTCCCCAGTTCGATACAAAACACCTGATGAAGGCCGGAGGGCAAAACGGCCAAAACGTTGTGACGATAACAACCAAGATGAGGAAGTCAGTCCGACAATCTCAATCAATAATTCAGTTTTGTTGACGATTATAATCAAGCTTATTATTATTCCAGTTATATTTCTTAGAATCATTCTATTCGAAACCTATAATTAGGTTTGGTTAAGTTTTAAAATTTGCTGAAAACTCCTTTCTTTATCGTAATTGTAAATAGTTAAAATTAATTTAATTTAAAGTCAGATAGAGTTACCTCCCTTGGGTCAAATGTCTCGATATATTAACTTTTCTTATATTTATTTTTTTAGCATTCATAATATAAACATTCCCAACCCATAGTCATCCATATTCAATTAATACGTAATTTTGATATAGTTCTATTATCTTTCACTTAATATGATCAAAAAATTAAATCAATTTATATGATAAATTAATTCACTAATCCGTCCAATATAAAATGTTAGTATTAATATTATTTCAATCGATAGTCATAAGTTATTAAGTTATATTTCATTTCTGCTAATGTTGAATTGTAAATTACTTGGTTACTTACATTTACCTTAATTTATTATTATTTTTATTTATTTTTTATCATATTTTCACCCCAAACAAGGCACATTGAAACTTTGTTGTAGGGGGCTACTATCAGGGGCATATTCATCAGGGGTTCTGTGTAGGGAGTTGGGTAGCAAGGTGCCGGTTCACGTTGCACTTGAACTTCTGCATGTCAGTACAGTTGGGTAAGAAGGGACCCAGAAGAGAATCCCAAAGTATAGCTGTTCTGGGGAAGAAACTACTGGAGTAGAAGGCTCTCTTACATCTAAAGATCTCTACTGTGAAGGGGTAGGGTTTAACTGCCTGTCGGGTTTGTCGGGGGTATTTTGTAAATTAATTGGTTACTTATATTAATTTTAATAAATTTATTTATATATTTACTTGTATTATTTACTATCAATATAACCATAACCAATGTAAAATTAAAAATATTGCTTTCAAAATAAATAATAATGAGAATAATTTGTGGTTAGTAAATATGTTCTTATGGACGTCTGACAGGAGGGAACCAAATATTTAATGTCGGTGTAGTACCTATCATGAAAATAATGATAAAGTAGAGAAAGACTAGCAAGGTTTGTCATGTGATAAAGGTACTGTAGAGAAGAGTATAAATCACCAGCCTCCATTAGATTATGAAGTTGATTCTGAGCTCTATCAAAGAATGAAAAAAAAATGCTCTAAGCGACATCTCCCCAGATTGTGAAAATGGCACTCCAACTTAGGAAGTATCTGCGTTTTTTTAAAGCTAGCATATTGTATCAGGAGTTATACTTTTGGAGCAGTAGAAAGATCCAACTATTTTTCAGCAACCTTAGAAATAGATTGGATACAGTTCTTTCATTTTAGATCTGGTATGAAATTCAGTCCTAGAATTTAAACCGGAACTGAAAAAAAGGGGTCTGAGCATTGGTAGTGAAAGCAGAGAAGCTTGGTTTTAGAATTCATAAAATTAACAAGATATTTTCTCTCATTGAACTACATGCTCAAACCAGAAAGGAGAGAATAAGCAAGATTTTCGTCACAAATGCTCTTCACACTGTTGCCGTATATGAAAAATAAACAAATTTGCATATCAGTACCTAACAAATAAAATTACTGTAAGGCATTGTAAGTTTACACTGTCTGCTCCCCACCCAAAGATTTGAGATTTTATTTTTAGGAAATTATGAATATCTTGACAGAAAGAAAAAAAACACGAAAAAGAGAAATTTAGAATTTTGAATGAAAGATCGGTTTTTTTTTTTTCACGTGAAAATTTAACGTGCAGTGGTCTCTCATTTTCGGACCATTCTTGCATCTTCAAGGAGATAACTATTATCTTTCCTTTTTACTATGTTAAATACATTATGCGTGTTGTTATTTTGGGAGGTTCTACTTTTTTTAGGCGATTACATATTATTTTATGTTCTTTCCACTCAGACTTAGAGTTAGTGTTAAAAAAAGAAGATTAATTAGTCTCTCTTAAAAAATTAGAATGGTCCGGATATGAGATACAATTTTATATTATATTTGTACATGAAAATACTGAAAAGAATTTTTTTTCTTTGTATCAAATTTCCCAATGTATTGATAAGTTCTCGTTTAAAATAATTATTTTAAAAATCATAGAGATGGGGAAAGGAATAACAGACCGTGTTAATCCACATATTTACCAAAAATAGATTTCTTAGAAGCATTGAAATTACGAAAATTGTCGATCGATGATTTATATTTATTTGGTGCTATTAAAATCGCAATTCTTCGAGCAGACGACGAAAATAAGTATTCTAGCATATTTCACGACCTCTGAACATTTTCCTATTTACATATTAAAATAGATTGTCCTGATGTAGAAAGGTGCAAAAATAAAGTGAACATAATAAAGTTAATTTGAGGATTAAAATTAACTAATTATTAACTAATTATTAATTAATGATTAATTAAGTATAAATTAATGCACAAAAATCTTGCGTGTGAAAACTTTTCCAAGATGTCTTATGATTTTATACACATTACTATACAAAAATAATACCCACCCCTTTTAAAAGTGATAATTTTAGCCTTGGGCTGACGGCCTAAGAAGAACAAGTGACGTATGCATGGTCCCTCGTGTGCACAGTGAACGAGGCATACAAAAATGACTAAGTTCAGCATTTCCCCCACCCCATTTAGTCCCAAAAGTCCCCAGGGAACGTCAAATCCTGGTGAAAATGAACAAACGGTGCAGTTTTAGACTTAAACATTTGTAAATTTGAGTTCTGCACCATGCAAAGAAAGAAATAACTAAGCCCATCATTTGCCCCCCCCCATTTAGCCCCAAAAGTCCCGAAGGCCTTGACATTCTTACATTTGAGTTCAGTATCATGTAAATCTGCTAAATAGACATATGCAGAATATTTTGGACAAATGTGGTAAAATTAGTCCCAAAAATGGAGTTCTTTTATTCGCCTTAAAACAGTCCCTGATACACGCACGCCCAGGAATTATCGCGAAGTATAGACAAACAAAATTATATAGAAATCAGTTAGTTACAACTTTTCAGAAAATTTCTAAAAATCCAAAGTATCATTTTTTTAAATAAGCACACAAGTTATTAAGAAAAGTGCGGACAGACGAACGAACGAACGAACGAACTAACGGACAAGAGTGAATTTACAGGTCCACCCTCCTCTTGTCGGAGACCAAAACGACATTTATTTCTTTTAATTTAATTCTCCTGTGAAAAACTGTAAATATTTAACATTTTTTATTTTTCTCGTTTGTCAATAATTATACGAAAACTACTACCAACGTCGGTTATTTTATTATTAAGACTTACAAGTGAACTGGAAAGAACAACAATTTGAATGAACTTCCTTTTTAGCGGAAGAAAGAGGATAGCAGAGATCATTCACTACGCGGATAGAATTTTGCTGGGGGTTCTAACTACATAGAAGTACACACTTATACTAGACGAACTTAAAAATAGACTTCGTTGTAACTGTGTGGCACCTGCGGTGTTCTTCGTGTTCATCGTAATCGGGGAAGCTCGCGTCTCGCACGAAACGTTATAAGAAATCTTCGTCGTAAAACGCGCAGATTTAATGGACACATCATAAGACGCATCTTCTAGTTTAGCAAAGATGAAAGTGCTGCTTGGGAAAAAAAATCTCCAGAGAGTAGGATGTCTAAATCTAATGCCTCTTTGGCTACACCAATCCTCTTCTATGTGCCGACGAAAACCGGCCAGATACAAATAGCATCAGTTGTCGTGCCTTGATTTGTTGTTAATAATTATTAAAATTCTCTTCCATTATCGTTATTAGACATATTACTTCTATTCTCTTCTGCACAAAGCTCCCTCCTTCCCAATTTTCCTTCGTCGTTCACTTTTTATTTAATTCTGACCTTCCGCGTACCATGTAATACATTCAATGTGCAAACAACGAAGCAAATAATATCATCAAGGTCGTAGTATTTTATATAAATTTTCATCGCTAAACGTACTAATCTAATGGGCGTATCTCAAGAAAGGATCCGTTGCTGTTTAGAATCACGTCGGATCTTTTTGTCGCATCTGTAATATAAGCCAACATGTTTGCCTCATAAAGATGTCTTCTATCCTGAAGACATCTGTCGCGCTGTCTTCGCCGGCGCATAAGACTAAAACACAAGACAGATGGCAGCGACGAACACGACTTTTCATCTTCAATCAAGCCGGTTCCCTTTTCACGTGGTTTTGTCGGCTGTACCTTCATTCATCACAAAACGTTTGCCAAAAGTTCATAAATGTTTCTGTTTGTCCGATATGTCCTTATTTAGTTGATCCCTCCCGCCTCCAACCATCTGCAAGCAGAGTTACACAGGAGGTCGCTTTTTGATGTGGAAAAAAAATCCGGCTCTACAAGTTCTTTCGGTTCAGACAAATATATATATATATATATATATATATATATATATATATATATATATATATATATATATATATATATATATATATATATATTACCTCTGTATACAGGGTGGAATGATAAATTTGTCGCCCTAAAGGAAACAACACTGCAGCTTTCTTTTAACACTTTTATTAGAAAAAATCAATAGAGGTAATGTGAGAGATGACATCTATTCAATGTAGCCGCCTTCAGCCTCAATCACCGCTTTGATACGGATCCGGAACTGTAAGTATGCCTTTCCCACAAGCGCTGGTGGGAGCTCGGCGAATATTCTGCGGATAGCTGCGATCAGACTGGCTTTGGTGTTGTGGGAGGTCATGTTGGTGATGTTCTCTACGTATAACCAAACGAAGTAGTTAAGCTGGTTCAGCTCGGGGGATGAGGGGGACAGTGGGAGAAAGGTACAAAGCTGTAGCATTCCTTGTGAAGCCAAGCCTGAGTCTATTTGGACTTGTGGGCCGACTCCAAGTCCTGCTGCCTCACCCAAGGTCTGCAACCGACCACCTGATTGCATCAGGGGATCACCACACTCTTCAACACATCCGGGCATACTTGGTGTTAACTTTCAAGCCGACTTCGAAGATGTGAAGCGGCATAATGTGGCCCTCACTTGAAACCACACCAAAGACCATAACCGTGGCCCAAAACTTCGTTGAGCTGTGTCCTTAAGCGTTGAACTGTCTGGATTCGCATTTTGAGGGCGCTGGCAATGGTTGTCATAACTTCAGTTGGTAGAGAGCATGAGTTATACAACGGCGCATCTCTGATCTCGCTCGTTGGATATTGTGTACCTTTCAGACATGATAGAAGGCTCCTATTCCCCGTGGGATTTGTACACAACTGGTTAACTAGTAGATGGTCACCAACAAAGAAAAAAATCAGGTGTTCATCAAATAGAAATGAAATCATGTCGTCTTTTTTAGGGCAAGAATTTTCTTCTCTTCTGAAAGAGTACATAACACACACCTTACTGTTGTACTAGCTGAAAACCACCACCCACGACTATAGCCCCAAGAAGGGTATAGGCAATCCACAACTTTGTAGATGCTTTTGTAGCGAGTTCTTTTTTCAGGATGAGGGCACTAGCCCCACCCCAACCTTCCCAAAAGGTACATATTGCGCCTAGCCTTCCTAAATAGTCACCCATTTGGTATTGGCCAGCCTCAATGTTGCTTAACTTCGGTGATCTGACGAGAACCGGTGTGTCAACGTGATTGTGCCATACATTAGCTGAAAAGCCGCATATTTTCTCTTATCTATGTCCCTCCATCTTGATTTTGTTATACCTAATTTTTACATACCAAAGAAAATCATGTCTGTTCTTAGTCTATGATGTTCTAAGTTGCAAAAAATCTTTGTCGTTTTGGCCAACATGTCTTATTTTAAATGCGACGTGATTTCTGTAAACGTTTTGAAAATTACAATCCTTAAATGCTAATATACGAGATTTTTCTTTGTATTTTAAGAATAAAATCCTCTACAGAAACTATTTAGTGTAATTAAATACGTTCATCCGTCCACTATTAACAATCGATTGTTACTGAAGAGTTGAGTTTTGAACGCAGAGATCGATGCGTTGGTTGTAAAAAACAACTTTGAAGAATTGTTAAAAAAAAAAATGAAACACAAGTCATATAACCGTTAACATATATTTGCTAAATATAAATGTCGTTCTATTTCTCCCCTCCAAAAGTTAAAAAGTTACGATGATGAGAACAGTACAGTTAAAACGAGGGACCGTTTGTGCTCCAGAATTCATTTTTTTAACGTAGACACCACCGTTGTAAATGCACATTTGACAGCAATAAACAATGGCCGTTCAAGGGTATCTGGAGTACGCTTTGTCATGCGAGTGCCGTTCCAAAAGTAAATCTTTCTATTTTTTAAAACTAAAAAAACGTGAAAGGATACGAAGACGGGAGCAGGACTATTAAAATAAGCGACATTGCATGTTTCAGGATTTATTTTTCTACATAGTCAGCGCCATTCTAGGTGCATTTGCGAGGAATTCAATGACACATCTCTGCTTCTATTACGTCCATAACAAACAACAATACTCACACGTGATCTCCACCTTTCCAATATATTGACATAGTTCCAATCAAGCCGCCATTTTAAATTTATATATATATATATATATATATATATATATAAATATATATATATATATATATATAAATATATATATATATATATATATATATATATATATATATATATATATATATATAAGAATTACAGTTAAGTTTACCAAAATGATTCAAGATGGCAAAACTAAATTAAATTATAAATATTAAAGAATTAATACTTATAAAGTAATCTCAACCAGATATAAAAGCTCGATAAAACCAAATAGGAGATAGAGCTTATAATAAGAACAAGTAGTTAATAAAACATGTTAAAAAAGCACCTTGAAAAATAGTTAAAAACATATTTAATTTTAAAAAGGAAACACTAAGTAAGTGGATAGTCCTTAATCCGCGGAGTTTCGAAGAAATACTTTCCTTCTCATCAGAGGGTAGGATTTAGCAAAATGCGGAATCGGATTTTGCTTGAAAAAATATTAAATGAAACTACAAGTAAGTTATAAATCTTACTCGATAACAAAAAGTGAAGCAGAGGGAATAGCGTGAATAAAAAAGTGATTTCACGTGAATCGACAGTCTGGTGAAGGATAAAATATCCAATGACGGTAAAATCCAAAGATGCAGAATCCAAGAAATGCACCAGCGGATTAAGGATTATCCACTTATTTAGTGTTTTCTTTATAAAATTAAATATGTTTTAACTCTTTTTCAAAGTGCGTTTTAACCTTTTTTTTATTAAGTACTTGTTCTCACATGTATAATCATTAAGCTGGTCTGCAGTTTGACTTGCTGCTGGCTATCTTGCTCTTGCTTGTTGCTGAATCTCAACATTTTGAACCGAGAGAGAGAGAGACAAAGAGAGAGAGAGAGAGAGAGAGAGAGAGACTTAGCTGTCGTACAAAGCTAAAACTCTGTAACATCATCTTTGTATAGATACTTCCTCGGGCATTCGTCTATAAAATATTGTCCGTGGTGATGGAAAAATTGTCACGCGTGTAGCCCTGAAATGCTGGAAGCATGTAATAATTGATCTGCCATTATTCTATATATGCATATGTGTATGTATGTATGTATGTATGTATGTATGTATGTATGTTAATATATGTACTAGTGTATGTATGTATATGTATACCTATTTGTATATGTATGTATATATGTATGTGTATATATATTTTTATTTATTTTTGTGTATATATGTTTATGTGTGTTTGTATGTATATACGTATATATATATATATTTGTGCGTATGTATGTATATGTATATGTATTTATGCATACATATGTATGCGTATAGGTGCATATATATGTATGTGTAGGTATATGTAGGTAACTTTATGTGTATGTATATGTGCATACATGTGTACGTATATGTATGTGAATATGTATGTATATGTGCGTATGTATTTGTATATGTTTGTATATATGTGTATGCATATGTATGTATATGTGCGTGCATGTGTGTATGTATATGTTTGTCGTTATGTGTTATATGTATTGTGTATGTATGTATGGATGTGTGCATGTGTGTATGTTTATGGGTATGTAAGTGTATGTATGTGTGTATATGTATATATATGTATGTATGCCAAGGACCGTCTTCAATGTCATATCTGCTTGAGCGTGTGAATTCGCTGGCAGGACTAAAAGAAAAAAAAGTTATCTTCGGGCTTATGGACTTTCAGTGACTGAGGGAGTGGCACTCGTCTGACAAGACGCTGCAATCATCATCAAATAATCATAAAGTCAATGTATATGTGTTATTAAAGAATTAAATAATACTGTAGATCAAGCTTTTGCAGGCGGTAAAAGTAAATAACGTTGCTAGGGCCGCTGCAAGGAAGGTGGGCTCTCTCTACCGTGCTAGAAAACTACTAACACCCGAAAGTATCCTGTACCTCTATAAGGCAACCATTCGCCCATGTATGGAGTATTGCTGTCATATTTGGGTTGGTGAATCTGGTACTAGTCTCTCGCTCTTTGACAAGGTTCAAAAGAGAGTCGCAAATCTGATAGGCCCTGAACTGGCATCTAAGCTTCAGCCTCTATCCCATCGACGAAACGTTGCGTCCCTCTGCCTGTTCTACAAGTATTTTAATGATGAATGCTCTGACGAACTGCAAGCACTTGTGCCACCACGACGTAGACACCCTCGACAGACCCGACAGGCTGCTAAATCCCACCCCACACTGTAGAGATCCCTAGATGTAAAAGATCTTTCTACTCCAGTAGTATCTTCCCCCGAAAGGCTAGACTTTGGAATTCCATTCCAGGTCCCTGCTTCCCCAACTGTACTGACGTGCAGAAGTTCAAGTGCAACGTGAACCGACATCTTGCTGCCCAAATCCCTACATTTACCCCAATAGTTGTTTCCCCTGATAGTAGCCCCCTACACCAAGGTGGCAATGTGCCTTATTTGGGGTGAAAATGTAATAAAATTTAAAAAAATAACGTACAATAAATAACGTAAGCTCAAAATCTAAAGTCTAATAAATATAAAAAGATTATGAATAAACAAATACGTAAATATATCTATATCTTCATATATATATATATATATATATATATATATATATATATATATATATATATATATATATATATATATATAAGTGAACGTGTCTGTGTGTGTGCCTGTGTACATTTCCCTACGTAATAACTCTGTCAATTTTTAGTCTACAGACTCGAAATTTGATATACAGGGTACTGAGATTTGGGAAAATCGATGTGATCGGTTTTTGGCCAGTAATTTGGCGATTAAGGGGTCAAAGTTCAACGATTTGACCTTTGAGAACTCTACCAAACTCCCCCGACAATTTTCGGTCTACACACCTGAAATTTTAGATATAGGTTCCTTGGACATGGATCTGACTTAATAACTTGATTTGAGCCCAAAACAATACATTTTAAGGGTTCATAATAGGGGTCAAAGTTAACAAATAATTGACCTATGCGGTCTCTTCCAAATTACTCAGACAATTTCTGGTCTAAATATTTGAAATTTTACATAAAGGGTATTCAGAGATAGGGCAAGCTTTTTCATCAGTTTGGGTCGAACATTTTTAGTTACCAATAAATAAATGTATGTATGTATGTATGTATGTTGGCATGTCTGCCTTAAACTTTCAATAGAGGCGACGGATTTTACCAAGATCAGTATCGTTTTAAAGTTCGACCTTTCATACGACAAATATCGAAAAATTGCTTAAAAACATTGATATCTTCCCCTTCAACTAGACACTTTTCTACAGGGGGGGGATCACTTTTTTCGCCGATATTTTTTAAAGTTATACTCTCCTTTAGATTGTCTAGCCTTAATTTTAAAAAATGTCATTTCCGGTTTGCCGGTGGTCGTAACAGCATAAACGTAAGGTTTTACCCCGTTCTTTTCCTCCTTTGCGGTACGGGTTCTAGTCTGCCTTCCTACTACCACTTATTTTTTTTTTTTTTGCTAAATATACACATCCAAACACCCGGGCAACGCCGGGCTGAAATGCTAGTATATCTATAAAAGTGAAAGTGAGTGTGTGTATGTGTGTGTGTGTGTGTGTGTGTGTGTGTGTGTGTGTGTGTGTGTGTGTCTGCCTGCGTGTCTGCATATATTTTCCTACACAATAACTCTGTCAATTTTCAGTCTACAGACTTGAAATTTTATATACAGCGTACTTGGGAAAATCTTTGTAATTCGTTTTCGGACAGAAATTTTGCTGTTAAGGGGTCAAAGTTCAACGAGTTGACATTTGAGAACTCTACCAAACTCCTTCGACAATTTTGGATATAAAAATTTGAAATTTTAGATGTAGGTTCCTTGGCCATGACTCTAACTTAATAGCTTGATTTAAGCCCCAAGCAATAAACGTTAAGGGGTCATAATAGGGGTCGAATTAAAAAAAAAATTGATCGCTTCGGTCTCTACCAAATTACTCAGACAATTTCTTGTCTAAACATTTGAAATTTTTTAATCTATTTGGATCGAAAATTTGAGCTACCAATACATAAATGTATGCATGTATGTTTGCATGTCTGCCTAAAACTTTCTACAGAGGCGACGAATTTTCACAAGATCAGTATCGTTTTGAAGCTCGACTCTTCAGACGATAAATACCGAAAATTGGCTAAAAACTTTAATTTCTTCACCCTCAAATGGGCACTTTTCTACAGGAAGGGGTCGATTTTGTTACCGATATATTCCAAAGTCATCACATCTTTTCGATTGTCTAGCCTTAATTTAAACCTACGTCACTTCCGGTTTGGCGGTGATCGTAACAGCAAAGACGGCAGGGGTTTTCCCCGTTCTTTTTCTCTTTCGCGGTATGGGTTCGAGCCTGCCTTCTATTACCACTTTTTTGCGCAACACACACCTCCAAACACCCGTGCAATGCTAGGCATCCATGCTAGTATTTATTTAAAAGTGAAAGTGTGTGTGTGTGTGTGTGTGTGTGTGTGTGTGTGTGTGTGTGTGTGTGTAGACATTTCCCTACACAATAACGCTGTCAATTTTCAGTCTACAGACTCGAAATTTTATATACAGGGTATGGAGATTTGGGAAATCTTTGTAATCTATTTTCGGACAGAAATTTAGTTGTTGAAGGGTCAAAATTGAGAACTCTACCACATTCCTCCGCCAATTTTGGGTATAAACATTTGAAAATTTAGATATAGGTTCCTTGGACATGGATCTAACTTAATAACTTGATTTGAGCCCCAAAATGGGGCATAATAGGAGTTAATTTTTTTTTTTAAATGACCTCTGCGGTCTCTACAAAATTACTAAAGACAATTTCCTGTCAAAACATTTGAAATTTTACATAAAGCGTATTCAGAGATATGGCAAGCTTTTTAATCGGTTTGGGTCGAAAATTTGAGCTACCAATGTATAAATGTATGTATACGCCGGTATACAACCATGCTAGTAAATAATATATTTATAACAAAGAAGGCGGTTGATAAGTAACCTGAACCATATAAATACAGCAGATTTCTAAATAAAAAAGACATGTTTTTGGAGACAAAGACGAATGACAAAAGTGAGAGATAATTTTTTTGTATAACATGAATAGGTTAGCCTAATTAATCCGGAGTAAAAAAAAATAGATACCAACAACACTGCTGGGGAGCTATTAATTTAACATACTAATAATATCCCTGAGTGGCTTCATGGCCTTGATAAGTGATGATCACTGTGTAAAAAAAAAAAAAATACAATTTTCTTTCAAAATCCCCAAGGAAATGTTTTATGGTAAACAACTGATCTCTGAAAACTTTAGACTATTGTGAGTTCGATAAAGCAAGTTGACTCGGCGATTGCAGGAGATAAAATGACTTACTGGACAAAATATTTTTCCAATTAAGAATAAAAATATTTTTTAAATGTTTTTAACTATTTTTGTATAATTTTTAAAGTTAAAAAACTCCCAAGAGTACACACACACACACACACACACACACACACGTGCGCGTATATTAATATAATTATAAAACTCAAATGACCTTGTAACGATGTATGTAACCTACTTTCCTGTTTACAACATCTGGTTGCGCATGCGCGCGCATAAACATTAACCCATAACCACGTAAACAAATAAACACAAATCGCTTCTTTTGCAGATTTTGACCTGCGCACTGAAATATTAAAGTTATTATTTCGAAATTATTATTTAACATGGGAAGAGTGGGGTTTAAAATAACTTAAACGTAATACAGAAATGAACGATGTAAAAAAAAAACCCAGATATATCAAAATTTGAATTTAACTATAATAAGTAGTATGGTATCTGTTCAGTGCACATGCACATTTACCTATAAGTATGGTCAACCACTTATAATTCAGTAACTGTAAATTTTTTTTTCAAAAATAATCGATTATAATAAACAGAACGACTCATAGAAATCTATCTATATTCTTTTTTCATTTTAATATACCTTCATAAACATGTTTCTGTTATGCCAAAAAAACTATTTTCTTTACGTCACAAGTGTCACGCTCAGACATGAATTCCATAGCTAATATAACATACTGACCCAACAGGTCACGAGTAGTCTAGTATATATATATATATATATATATATATATATATATATATATATATATATATATACATTTATATACACATATATATATACATATACATATATACGTATATATATATACATATATATATATCTGCATACATATATATATATACATATATACATATATATATATACATATATATATATATACATATATATACATATATATACACACACATACACACACACACACACACACACACACACACACACATATATATATATATATATATATATATATATATATATATATATATATATATATATATATATATATAAGGCGAGGGAGAAATTTCCCAACTACTTCTGGTAAGCAAAAAGACTTTAATTTATCAAATCTAATTTGAAAAAAAAAAGTTAATTATGGTCTTAATTGTTATAAGTTAATTATCGTAAATATTATGATAATTATAATTATTATTATAATTATTAATTATTATTCAAGCTTAATTGAATGGAATTGTCTGCCTATTTTGTTAATTTTCGATGCTAGTCTGCGGCTTTTTGCAACAGTTTTTTTAAACAACTATTACTAAAAGTATTCGGAAAAACGTGAGCAAACTAACCAGTTCTCATCGACGGTTTACATTATTACAGGCCCGTTTACATGCTTCATAAGTAACATAATTCACTTCCGTTTAAAGGTTAATTTCTGTTGGATGATGGGAAGAGCGCAAGACTACAGAGTTAAGGTTGGCTTTGTGGATTGGGTTCGATTACCGCGACTGGCAGTAATTATCATTTCCTGAACTAATGATTGTATAAGCTAGTGTCTGTAGGTATAGAAAAGTTATTAATATTTAATATATATATAATGTTATCATTCCTGTTTTTCTGACAGCAGGTGTTAGGAATAGAAGTGAAATGGGGAGAAATCGAAAGAGAGAAGCGATGTATTTTTGGAGAATTCATGTTTTCGCATGACTTTCACATCTGGGGATGATTCTGTGAATATGTACTTGAGAAAAAGATAACTTATACAACAGGAATATCCATGTCACAGCAGAAGCCGGTGGAGAGAGAAGTTGAGAAAGAGAAAAGGTTGGGAAATATAAAGGGTTGGAAGGGGACCAAAGGGAAAAGAGATAAAAGAGAATAGAGAGAGAGAATAGTAGAGAGAGAGAGAGAGAGAGAGAGAGAATAGTAGAGAGAGAGAGAGAGAGAGAGAGAGAGAGAGAGAAATACAACTCAAAGCACAGACATGTACATGCATTCTTGATCTCTGTGTGCGAGTGTTTGTCAGGACAACCTGACACGAGGAATACTTCACCCAACAAGTCAATTCTGACCAAATATGCAAAATAACATATTATTCGAAACCCAAATAAGATTCACCTAACACTGGCTCATACAAGGAATGGTGAATCTTCTCTTAGTGGGGTTTCGTCAAGTAACAACACGTGACGGGATACTCCACCAAACCAGATTAATTCTTGTTTTGGAATCTGAAAAAAAAAATAGAAAAGAAAACGTGTTAAAGACAACTATAACATAAGTTAGTGTTCTTAACTTTTTACTATTTCAACGTTTGAGAAGTGGAATAGTCTTCGTTGCACACTCGAATATGTATGTATCTCATATAGAAACCTAGTGATAATTCGAGGATTGATTTCTGAGAACTAGCTGAAACAAAATAGAAAACATAAAAGCATACTTGTATATAAGCATACATAATACGTACATACTTACGTACATCTATTGAGTTTCTCTTCGAATGTACGTGCAAAAATAAACGAATAGATAGCTACTATTCCGGTTATAGTTATTTTAATGAAATTTACTCTGACGAACTAATAGCACTTGTTATCCTCCAGATGTCAATCCCTCCGACTAACCCGAAAAGCAGCAAAATCTCACCCGTTCACTTTAGAGGTGTCTAGATACTAGAATGACTGCTACTCTAATACTTTCTTTTCTTCGATCTTCTAGACTTTACAATTCCTTCCCGGTCTTCTTCTTCCCTGGCTGTACTGGTATAAATAAATGTAAACACTCAATTCGCCACTCAACTCCCTACAAAGTATTCTTGCAGATATAGTTTCACATAGTAGTCTTTACGTTCAAGTGGTCTATGTTGAATAAGAGTAAAATCAGGAGAACAGAATTAAAAAAGAAGCGAAACGAAAAACTCTCCAACATACTAAAACGTTCATCCACATGTATTTTTAGAGGTGGCTCATCTATGCAGGTGCGTGAACACCTGTATAACCAAAGAGTAAATACAGCAACGGTCAAAGATTTCGAGGTTAAATATTCCAGAGCTAAAAAATTATGTTTACTTTTGTCGGACACGTAACTCCTGCTGTTGTATAGCCCGGAGGTTTCATATTGGGGATCATATATCGGGTACATGTAATACAGAGGTAACGATCAGGGAGACAAGACCTTTATAACAGTGAGAGAGATGATGAGACTTCATTATTAAATGAATGCGTATTACTGTTCTTTTATATCAGAGGGGATAATCATTACTTATGATGGAGGAGGCGACACATTACTTGGAAGGGGGTTATACAAAGTTCATATTAAGATGGTTAACATATTACCTTCAATTGTGGAATGACGACACGAAGGCAAAAGCTACAAAAATCGATGATGTTCTTTATTTCATTTGACCGGTCGAAGTGATGATGACGTCAGGAATTCAAATTCGTTTCTACATGATTAAACTTCTATCCCTTCGCCTCTGAGGGGATCCTCCTCTGACCATCTCAGCTCTTTCCGCCCGACTCTGCCGACTGTTCGAACTTTACTGCCCGACTGTTTGACCCTTCTAATCTGCTAATCCTTGCTCCTATTATTGAGAATTCTCTTTTTGCTATGACGTCAGATGTGTGGTTCCAAAACGTGACCAACTCACATGGCTAAGCACATGTTTGTCCAAAACACACTTCTGCAAACAAAGAATCCTCAATTAATCCATTCTTTTAACCTAACCTATTTTTTACAATATATTTTTTAATTTGTATTGTTCATTCTTTTTAGCTGACATTTTTAATTCAGTGTTTATAAAAAATGAACAATTAATTCATTTTACAATACAAACAATATCTAACTATTTTATATGGAATTTAACAATAGCGAAATACTAACATTCCAATTTATAAATCTATTTCTGAACCTTGCTTACAAGGTTCGAGTCTCGGCTTATTTCTAGGAAAAGGGGACAGCCCATTTTCCTGTAACACTGCTTCCATTGTTTTCTCCTTAAACTCTCACATTTCATGAGCGGCGTTTCTGATAAAGGAGAAAGAATTGCTGTTTTCTAGTTCAGAATGTATCTATCAAAACATTTCCTTGTAAAATAAAGTGTCTTTAATATAATTTCCATCAACACGGACAAGACTTCTAATTTTGGATTATGCTTTTAATAAGAAATAGTTTGTGTTCTTTTTTTTACCTTGTAAAGTTTGTATTTATCGAAGAAATATTCTTCAAATCGAGATGTGGTTTAAAAAGGCCTACTGTCTATAGATCAAGTAGAATGTAACATTTATAAAACTTGCACTTAAATTTGATGAAACATCACCTCTGATTAGTTCAATTGCATGGCGATGAATTTTTGTCGGGCTGTAAATACTCTTAGCATCTTGCTTAAAATTCTTATCAGTTTCATAGATATTTTCTGATTGTGGAAGAATGATATTTTGGTCATGGTATGTTGAAGCAATGATGGATGAATTATCTTACCTTTCTCCTAACACAATTAACTTTTTAGATCTTGTCACAAGTCTCAGTTGAAAACTGCCTTTGGGCAATACTTTATTTCTTTCGTCCTTAAAATATTCTAGATTTTCCAGAGGAACCGGAAGTATACAATTTGACAAATATTAATTTTAATCTACTCTAATTTTATTGCACATAAAATAAAAAAACTTGTAAGAGTTTCTTTTCTCGTTGATTTACCTAAAATACAAGTATAGAAATCCATTTAATTTAAAAGATGTATGCTATCGTCATTAAAGAAAAATAAAAACAAGGGAAACTAAAAATACAAAAATAAACTTACCTTCTGTTTGATAGGACAGGTACAGACTATATGTTTTGTCTGATAATTATTTATTTTTCTGCATTTAACTTTTTTGTTTGTCATTACAACTTGCAATTGACTATTCACACTAACAAAATGAAATGTCAAACAGTCAATTCGGGTTTTTTACCAGAACCTTTTGGACAACAACGATTTTCTATTTACCTGTTTAATTTTTGAAGCATGTGTTCTGCAGTTTCTGCACACTCCTCAATTAAGTTAATAGAGCCAACCATGAATCAACTACCTTTCAAATATCTATATTATCATTTGCCATTAATTGTGTAAAGGCAAATATATTTAATGTTAGGTGAGAATTTTCTTAAGCAAAGATAAGCTTGGACAGTACCAGATGGGTGACCATTTGGGAAGGCTAGGTGCTATGTGTAACACGCTGAGTCATAAGAGATTTCCAGGTTAGTATCTGGAGGCGCATTAATTTACTTAGTTAAGACATGCTTTTAGGAGAAGGTAACTATGATGATGTTAACAGCAGGACGTTGGATGGCCATGGAAAAGGATAAATCTCTAGCAGATCAACGGTTCTATTATCTTAAGAGTTACGTTATTCGACTGCATCTATGCGGATGATCTAAGGACGACGGATAGGTGCAAAACAGATGAATCAGATGTCACTGGACTGGTAAAGGTAATGGCAAACCACTCCATATATTCTGCCAAGTTCAAATCATGTGATATCTTCCGAGGAATTGGACCAACAATGGACCGAAGCCTACGGAGAATATTAACCATGATTTCATCTACAGCATATATCTAACTTTGAGTTTTATTTCTAGCATCAATTGCTATTAACCTCTGATTGCTCTAACTGGCATATTGAGCTTCCAATTAATGTGATGGCTTCTAATTTATAATAATGGTTTTCCCTTATATCTGTGATTTTATAGATGTATGTATGTACGTATGTATGTATGTATGTATGTATGTATGTATGTATGTATTTATGTATGTATGTGTATGTCAGGTCATGTTGTACGCTACTGCCTCATGGTCGGGTCATCGGCGACTAAACTGGCTCCCCCATCAGACTTGTTTGGTGAGGAGGGTGGCTAGTCTCCCTGAAGGATTAAAAACAAGACCTTCCAAAGGGCGAATGGACCCTTTTTCGGGGTCAACGGCCAACTAGCACCGTGTGTGTTTGTGTGTGTTGGGGTGGAGAGGGCTTCCATAAGCCGTGGTGAAGGCAACCTTTCTAGGAGAAGCAAATCTCTGATTTAAAAAAACCATAAAACGGGAGACCAGTACCCGCATTAAGCATGTCTGCAGTTTAACTTGTTGCTGGCTATCTTGCTCTTACTTGTTGCTGGATCTCAATATTTTGAACCGAGAGAGAGACTTAGCTGTCGTACAAAGCTAAGACTCTGTAACATCATCTGTGTACAGATACTCCCTCAGGCATTTGTCTATTAAAATAGTCCTGTGGCGATGGAAGTCATTTTTGGGCTCATGGACTTTAAGTGTCTGAGAGAGTGGCACTCGTCTGACAAGACGTTGCAATCATCATGTATACTAATGTGCATGTGTGTGGGAGAAAAAAGAGAAGGAAAGAGACATGGACACACGGATAGACAGAGAAACGTTAGATATCAAATAGCCTAATATCTAAGAGGTTTTCACTGATATTTTACTATGTTTAAACAAAAGTAGAAATAAAATTAAGTAAATAAAAATGAAAATAAAGATGATTATTCTTCGTTTACTTTTTAAAAACATTATAGATGTGTATATATCAATTAATGATAGACATTATAATATAGAGTAAGCGGTTGGGAAAGTAAACAAATCTGTGTGTTTGTATGTGGATGACGGATTAGGCATACATAAAATCCAGACAAGCATAAAAGAAGTTATCCTTTCACCCCGTCTGATAAATTTATGATTCCAATGAGAAGCATCAGCTTTTGATCAGAAGTGTCCACTTATCTGTGTATTATCTGTCCATCATTCTCCATGTTTATGTGTATGTACGTTAATAAACGTGTGTGTGTGTGTGTATTCAAAGTGTGTACGAGCACGTGTAGTAGCATGTGTGGTAATGTACGGGAGTACATGCATGATCCTTTGTATATGCGAGTGTGTACGTAGGGGTGCGTGGGTGTCCAATTCCACATTTTATGAAAGGATTGGTTTTAAATAAAGGCCACACAAGTTGTTGACCATTCCAAGTCAAAAATATTGGGATGGTCGTATTCAGATAGATCTTAACCTCATTGGCTATACCCGTTTCCCTCCAGCTGTTAGATCTGCCCCCCCTGAACTTGTGTTTCCATCATTCACACCGAAGAAGACCGAAGAATCGGTCGAAAATATGCCCATTTTACGTTAAATTAATATTAAAAAAATGACCTCCAATTTTAAAAACTATTATTTCTTTATATTTTGGAAACTACTCGTTTCATAGAATTCTAAACATTTTTGCTTTCAGCATTCTTGCAAACCTATAACAGTGGCAGTTTAAATTAATTTTGAGGGCGGAAAGATACTGCATCTTTACCAATGTTTCAATCATAGTAATTTGTTTTCCTAGTTTTTCATATAAATTACAAAGACTAAAACTTGCTGCCATGGTTTCAAATAAGCTGAAATAACAGCAAAATGAGACTCGATTCCAAATATTTCTCGTATGTTATATCTCATCTCTTTGCTTTTCATCATAAAGTCAATTTCACAGTGTATAAGAATTATTTGATACTGTAATTCATATGCAAAATTAGGAAAAAATGACTATGATTGAAATATTTTATGGCTGTAAAAAACGCTAAAAATAGACTTTGGGTAATGTATTATCCTTTTAATGCACAACCTTAAGGGCAAATATCAAATGACCCACTACATAGCTCAGGTCATTACCTTTCCAACGAGCCTTCATTTGTTAATTCTGATTAATAGTCGCTGAGATTGTGGAACTTAGAAAATTGGCAAAAAAAAAGCTGGTATATATACTAGTAGCCAAATTGAATAGTGAAATGCTCATATCTTTGGTTTTATGGGAAAAACTACTTGAAAATTTGCAGGCTTTTTGAAGATTATAATACTATTCTATGGTTAAAATTTTATGAGGATTGGTAAAAACAAAACAAATTTGCCTACATTTGTATATATACCGTCCTTTAGTTTTGCTGCTTTGGGATGAATTTTGCTTAGGGTTTTATTTTTGCTTGGTTGTCTCCCTTGAGGCCTTGCCAGATCACTAATATATATATATATATATATATATATATATATATATATATATATATATAGAGAGAGAGAGAGAGAGAGAGAGAGAGAGAGAGAGAGAGAGAGAGGGAGAGAGAGAGATGTGTATGCATATAATATTTTTGCTTAATGTTTTATTTGAATAAAAGAATTGAAAACGTGTGTGTTTGATAGGGGGAAAGAGAGATGTGGAAGGAGGAAACAGACTAGATATCCATCACGAGAAAATAAAATCAACATTAATGTCAGACTAAAGAAGACGTTCTTATCTTTACATAAGAAACAATGGTCAATCCTCGATAGGGGAAAATCGCAAAAGAAAACACTTGTAAGCCGCGTCTATGTTATTGTATACACGCACATGACATGTGTAAATCCTATCAAATGCCAACACGCTTAGATAATACAAGTTTACTTTTACGTAGACATACGCTCATACATAAATATGCGCACACAAGATATACACACGCACGCGCGTGTGTATTACGGCAAATATATAATGATACGAATTTTTTTATGTACTAGTCGGCAACCCGGCGTTCCCTGGTAATAAAATACGCTTAAATGTTATATTTTCATTCATGCAAATTTCGTATTTATTATTATAGAGCCAATTCTTTATCGATTATTATATTGTAACTAATATGTAGAAGTGGTTTCAAAAGAAACAAAATAGGACGTTTGTGTCGTCAGCTAGAATCGAAATCAAAACATCCGCTGGCCGATCAATACGTTCATCATTTTCAAGACTATCGTCGCCGCCACGAAATTTTTTACACCACCATTGTGTTGCGCATTCGATTATGGTTCCTCGGCCAAACGCTTCGTTGATATGGCGAGCTGTTTCAGCAGTTTTCGGCCTAGCTTGAATTGAAAGAAGAAAATTGTGCAATTTGCTTTACTTCCATCTTGTACTTAACGTTCTGAAAAGAAGATATAATTGCTTTGAATCGATTGTAATTTAAACGATTAGATAAACTGAAAAACGTTCTTTAAAATCATATAATATATAAAGTAAAGGTATTATAACTAAAACTTAGTTGAAAATGCACCTTTTGAGATCAAAATTAAAAATTCCGCAAGAACTTTCTAGTTAACTGTATATATACATATCTATGTATAGTCATCCACATACAGTACTGTTTCGCCGCTCATCAGTGCGGCTAGACAGGCAACTACCTCAAGCCACGATTGAAAACCGACCGCCTGTACGACAGTCAAGGATCCTAACCATTACGCTAATCGACAGCTACTGTAAGAGTCGTGAATTAACAATGTTTTGACATCGTCCAAAATACCTAAGCTCAATTTGTTTACACAAAGAGCATCGCTTTATACGCTAGTGGTAATTCGTGTATCACTTCTCAATATGCTCATTGAAGGTAATGAGCTTATATATATGTATATATATATATATATATATATATGTGTGTGTGTGTGTGTGTTTACAGAAAGTTTTAGATAAGACTCACATCTGAGAGATGAGTATTGGCTGATGATCATCTGAGAGATGAGTATTGATATGGACATCTAAAACGGTCCTAATTATTGGGTTTGAAACCGACGGAACCAATGACTTGTCTCATCTAAAACCTTCTGTAAACAAAAAAAAAAATATGTAAATACGCTCTTATTTGGAAATTTTCCTTATAATTGAGCACTCTACTGGATTTCTTTTTCCAACAAAACTAATCTCTCTCCCTCTCCCTCTCTCTCTCTCTCTCTCTATATATATATATATATATATATATATATAAAGCTGAACGTCTGTGTGTGTGTGTGTGTGTGTGTGTGTGTGTGTGTGTGTGTGTGTGTGTGTGTGTGTGGTCACGAATATAGCTCCTATATGGTTGACTATTTAAAAAAAACTGATTACATATAATGATAGAAGATGTATCGAGGATCAAGAATGGGTATGTTTGATCTGGCAGAATGGTGGTTCATTAAAATTGTAGGGTGTGCGTTCGCGCCTGGCCTCCAAAGTATGGAAATAAAAAATGAAAAAAAAAAGTTTACAAATGTTTTTGATACAGATGTACATAAGAATACTTTGATAAGTATGTTTCAACTTAAATAGGGATGGTATAATAAAATTGTAGGGTCTGCGTTCGCGCCTGTACTCCATGGAAATATGGCACAAACTTTAACAAAGAATTTTCGTATCTATTTGCGTATTATACTTTAATAATTATGTTTCAGTTTGAAGAAATATGGTACAATAACATTATTGGGTGTTCGTTCGCGCCTGACATCCATAGAATGTAAATTTGTCACAAAGTTTAACACGGTTTTTTAAAAGGGGGGAATGTCTATAATGGCACCTTTACTTTAATCTTAATTCACGTTAACTGTCATTTATTTTTTGGAGTTGAATCATATTGTGTCGAATAAATTAACCTCATATATTCATGTTCTTATTAAAGTGAAAGGAACAAAAAAAAAGTCGGAACTTTACACAATTCTCGACACAAATTTTGCATAACTCTGGTTTTTTTCTTCTCCACTTGCACGTCGCACTCTTTCGAAAATAGATAAATAGATTAATAATAAAAATAAGGACGTTACTTGTTATCGTGTCAAAAGAAGGAAAAATCCTATTCTCGTGATTACGTGTCTTTTTAAAAGCATTTACAAAACCTTTTTATTTATTTATTTATATATCAGTTTAAGCTTTTTTGTCAGTGTACGAGAAGGAATTCAGTTGATTACAACTCTTTCTGCGCGTTCTTTACATTACAATAGTACAACCTGAGTCTGACGGCGTAATACTACACCGTTCAATACTGTAAAACTGAAACGAAGCTGTTCTGCATGAAAAGGGCACCATTTTCTTCTTATTCATATTTATATCAATTCTTTGCTTTAAAAAAACTAAAGTAATTACGTGTTTACTTTTTTAATATCCCATTTTTCTGTTTCGGATTATTTTAATAAAGTAAGTAAAGCTTAATTCTTTTTTAAAACTTCTTGTTTCTTTATTTATCGATATTTCGTCGCTATTATTTAGTAAGAGTGTTTAGCAGGAAAGCCAACAAACAACTACCCGAAAAAATAAATATACAAGAAATAAATGTTACCATAGTCAATAAAAGTTCAGTCTATTTTTTTTTTAATTTTTAATGCTCTTTACTTGAAATAATTTAAGCGAACCGAAATTAAAACGAAATTTGAGGTGATAACTACTTAAATGAATTTTTATATAAACTACACATGTCATAATCGAATATTTCTCAAGCGGAAAATAACGGAAAACATTAAAATATGTTTATAAATATTCCTTACGCTGACGGAACTCTCTTAAATTGTTAACACAGAATGCTCAGGTGTCCCTCCTTCAAATTGAAAATGGGGCTCTCCATTTCAAAGTTACTGCCATTTTAATTTTTTTTTACAAACTACTTAAAAATACAAACCCATAAACTTTTTCACCATAAAAGTAACTTTTATTGACTATGGTAACATTAATTTCTTGTATATTTATATTATTATATATATAACATTTTCTCTTTGTAAGGAAACATAATTTTGTTGGTCACTCTTGGTTTCGAATGGAAACAAAGTTGATATAAAAAGTATATTTCGCGAAAATTCTTTTACTTTCATAATATTTTGCTTAGGGTAAAATTTTTGAATATCAAAACCTATCTCTTTACAACCCCCTCCTTTTCATAACCTATCATACTTTCATCAATTACGGTCCATTTTCTGTAGGCTGTTTTTGAACTTACTTCTGCTAGTATATATATATATATATATATATATATATATATATATATATATATATATATATATATAATGTAAATTTGGTTCGTTCCAAATGAATAAAACCATATTTCTACGTTACCAATTTATTTGAAATTTTCAGAAAACCCATCTTTAGAGTCGAGGCATGTTTCTCTGTTAGTAAAATAAATTTACCGTGCGAATTATTAAAATATTAAATAAAATAAATATCTTTTTTAACCGTGGTGCGAATCTGTTCTGTTGATAAAACTGAATTCATTTCATAAAACCGATTCATTTCACAGCCACGAATTGACGAAAGATTTCATTTTCTGTTTAGTAAGTAAAATAAAAACCACATAATTCATTTGTTTATCTTCCAAATTTTTTAATTTACACATTTTTTCTTTGTTATATAAGGCAAAAAAAAAAAAATTGTCGCTTGCTTTTTGAGTTTTTTTTTTTTTTGTTTTTCGATATAAGATTGGTTGGAATAAAAAAAACACGATTAAAATAATAGCGCGGATCACTCTCTGCATTAGCACCGAAAAATGTTACTAAACATTTATTAATAATTTCTCACTTTTACAAACATTTGATTTTAAATTTCTTTTTAAATGACGACTTTTATCGACTTTTTTTTTTAAATATCCCCCCAAATGGTGTTTATTCCGAAATCCGTTGTTAACATGGAGAGGTTGGGGGTGTTTATTCTGAAAGCCGTTCTTAACATTTGTGGAGGTGGACCTAATGTAAAAAAAAAAATAAATAAATTTAAAAAAAAAAAAAAATCATTTACTGATAACTTCTCACTTTTACAAATATTTTTTAATTTACATGCGCGGATGAACAAATTGTTGAATAGTGCGAAAACAAAACGTTTTTGCAATAAACTTCGGGATAATTTTTTGGGTAAATATTTACATTTAGGTCTACCTCCACAATTTTCTTTTTTAAATGACGACTTTTATTGATAAATAAATTTACTTCTCCGCAGCTTTTATTGATAAATAAGTCTACTTCTCTGCCACGGGCATTGAACCCCTCCTTTTTTTAATAGTATTTTCGGGTGGGTATGCTGACAACAAATATCAGTTAAATTTTGCAAATAGCCCCCCCCCTCCAAAAGTGGTGTTTATTCCGGAAGAAGATTTGAAGGTTGGGGGGGGGTGATTCCAAGGTGGACCTAATCTAAAAAAAAAAAAAGTTTTTTATGCGCACATAAGCAACTATTTTTTATTAACTTTTTTTTACTTTTTTATTTAAAAATTAGTAAATTTCAATGAATACAATAATAAATCATTTATCATTAATATGTGTTTTTGGTTTTGTGTTGAATGAAACTTTTTTTTTTCATTACAACAATAATGAACCAATTTAAATCTTCCGGCATGCGTTTAAGGGTTACGAAATTATCAATAAATTGTTTAGTTACTAAGCCAACGTCAGTAAATAAAAAAAAATGTTACGTGCACATGCATTAGCATTGACTAGGGGGGGGGGCTAAGGAAGCGACCATTAAATAATTATGCTGGTCGCCATGGAACTCAACGCCCAAGGAGTACTTAGAGTGGCACTTATGCACTTATGTTATCGTGCTATTTTTTAAAATAGTATTTTCATGTTTAATTCAAATTTTACAATATGTTTTTCTGTTATTAATTTGTTAAGTGAAAGTACAGATAACCCGGTCGGTTTCTAATGTGAGGAAAATCTACCCCCCCCCAAAGGGGTACTCTGGATAATAACAAAACATTAAAATTGCCTCAGTCTCGAAAGATTTCTTCTCTACTGAACGAGGAAACAAACGGTCAAGTGTAGTTCACCTTCTGTTTCTCTCCCCCTCTCTCTTCCTCTCTTAATATCTCTCTCTATCCATCTCTCCCTTTCCCTCTCTCAATCTATCTTTCTCTCTATATCACCCACCCTCTCCATCTCTCTTTGAGCCCCTTTCTCTCTCTAACTCCCTCTATCTCTCTCTTTTCCTCTGTCTCATAGCTCTCTGTTTCTAACTCTCCCCCTCTCTCTGTTTATCTATCAATCCCTTTATCTCTCTATCTCTTTCTCTTTCTCTATTTTCCTCTCACTTTCTCTTTTCTATCTATATATCTTCTTCTCTATCTGTCCATCTCTAATCCCTCATCCTATTTTAGTCTCCTAAATTAATTACAGTGAATAAGGCATTGTCAAAACATGGATAAATCCTATTTTAGTCACCTAATTTACTGACTGTGAGAATAGAAGTTATTTGGAAATTACTGCTACCTTGAACAGCACCAGAAGTAACTGGTAAAACCTTTCTAATTAAATCGATTTTGGCAGCCATTTGGTAACAAAATCACATAGCCTTAGTCCTTGCTGCATGAGGAATACCTGCGACCTTGCTGCCAAGTAGAAGAATTATTTATTCTACTTTAAAACATTCATTTTTTCAAAAATCTCATGTTCGACATCTCCAAAACATCCAATATGGGGAAAAATATTGCAGAAATGCAAACTTGTTGTTTAGTATGAATGCACAATGGTACGCAAAAAATCACTTGAGGCTCTTGGTCGATCCTTGCAAGATTTGCGTGGCAATGTCAGACCATTTGGGAATGCAGTAATATTGCTTGCAGGAGATTTCAGACAAATGTTACCTGTTATTCTTCAATCAACCCCAGCAGATGAAATAAATGCTTGCCTCAAATACTCTACTTTTTTGTTCCATTTGAAGACATTAAACTTAACTCAAAATATGCATGTCCAGTTGCCGACTGTTCGATCCGCACAAAAACTTTTGCATCACTTGTGGGAAATTCTTTGACTTTTAACTTCTGTAATTTCTGTAATTTTATTTCATCAAAAGAATAGTTAGTTTAAAAGGTTTTTGCAGATATTCAAATTTGACTGAGTGAATGAGCTATTCTTGCAGGTCAATACAAAGATGCCCATGAACTTAACGCTATTATTCAATGTAAAATTCCAAGTGAGGTAGTCAAATACAAATCCATCGACTTTGTTGTGAAAGCAGATAAAGTGGTTAATCATCCAACAGCTATATTTGCCAGGGATGCCACCGCATGTATTGCAACTGAAATTTGGTGTACTAATTATCATGTTGTGAAATATAAACCAATCCAAGCTTTGCAATGGCACATAGCTTGCAGTAAAAAAAAAAATTAACAAACAATATCATAGAAACAACAATCTTAACAGGACCTTTCACAGATGAATATATCTTCATTCCATGCATTCCTATGATTCCACCGGATACATCATTACACTTTAGGAAATTGAACTTTCCAATTTTATTGTCATTTGCAATAACCATCAACAAAGCACAGCGAACAATCTGTACAATTGTGGGCCTTACAATTACACACTGACTGTTTTTTCACACCGACAATTTATATTACGTATTCAAGAGTCACCAAACCGGAAAATCACTATATCAGCTAAGAAAATGGAACAACAAAAACTGTACCCATGCAAAATGGAAAATTAAACCTATAAGAAACATGCTTTTTCTCATTTTGGAGCTTTTTTCATTGCGCCAATTTGAGCCACAGCAACGCGTGACAGGGTACAGCTGGTATATATATATATATATATATATATATATATATATATATATATATATATATATATATATATATATATATATGAGAGAGAGAGAGAGATCGATCAAGGACAGAGAAATATTTTTGATGTGCGAGAAGGTTTTCATCTTAAATTCCACGCAATCATGTAAAATATAGTGCGTATGCTTAAATGAAATCAGTTATCTAATAAGAAACAATAAAAAGCGAATAAGTTATTAATCGACGCTCGTTTTTCAAAGGAATGTTCAACTTAGTTAACCTTCATGTAGTCACTCGTATTTTTATGACTGAGTATATTAAGAAGTTCGTTTTAATAAGTTTTAAATAGAAAAAGCAGGCTAATCATATCAATGTTAGAGCGAGAAAAAACTGAATTTGATCAATACATACATAGATGATATATATATATATATATATATATATATATATATATATATATATATATATATATATATATATATATATATATATATACTAGCATGGGTGCCCGGCGTTGCCAGGCTATTTGGAGATGTATGTTTAGGAAAAAAAAGTGGTCAATTTTTTAAAATTTGACCCCTATTATGACCCCTTAAAATTTATTGTTTTGAGCTCAAATTAAGTCATTAAGTTAGATCCATGTCCACTGTAACCTATATCTAAAATTTCAAGTGTTTAGACCCAAAATTGTCGGAGGGGTTTGGTAGAGTTCTCAAAGGTCAAATCATTGAACTTTGACCCCTTAATCGCCAAATTTCTGGCCGAAAACTGATCACATCGATTTTCCTAAATCAGTACCCTGTGTATCAAATTTCGAGTCTGTAGACTTAAAATTTACAGAGTTATTGCGTTGGGAAATGTACACACACAGCCACAGATACACAGATACACACACAAACAGACAGACACTTTCACTTTTGTAGATATACAGATATATATATATATATCCAACTTTGTCAGAGTGTGACTTTGTTCTGAAACCACTGAACAGGTTTTCTTTAAAATTTACAGAACTTATATGTATAAGTCTGGGAGTGATTTTAGTTTTGTCTTAGAATACCCTCAATAATAATTACCGATAATCGATAATGGAAACCGTTATTTTAATTTATCTATCATCGGTAAAACTATTTTTCCATATCGTCGCTTAGCAACAATGATAGAAAAACGGGCCGTGGAAATTTTACTGTGGGTAAGTTCATATAACTTTTTTTCTTTTCTTTTTTTTTTTTTTGCAAGATGTGGCCTGTAGGTTCAAACTCCGCACGTAAATTCCTTAATTTTTATTTTTTCATTAAGTGCAAAGAATTTATAAGACTTGAAAATTTACGTGTTTTTTTAATTTTTTTTTTTTTTTGCATGTCATGGTCTCTAGGTTCAAACTCCGCACGTAAATTTCTGAATGTTTTTTTTTCGTTGACTGGAAAGAAGTTTATATAAAATAATTTTATAAAAGAAACCGCAGATTATCTAGAGCGCAATGTAGAATAACATATACTTTGGACTAAGTTACTGCATGGAGGCATGTGAAGCTTCCTCTCGGGTGATTTTACGGATTTTGATAACAATAAAAGTATAGGAATGAGGCATATTCGTTGATCATCATTCAGTCCCGGACAGCGTCGGGTCTCCCTGCTAGTATGTATATAAGTTCCCTGGCATTCTTGTTTCATAAGTTTTTTTTGCGAGTTCTTTCGATTGGATTTATCAAGTTATCAGCTGCAGGGACTTAGTCTTACAACTGATTTGTTGGTACTATTGCTCATTAGGCATTGGATTTCCTTGATGTTGGTTCGGGCTCAATCGGTAGCTGCCGTAAACCGCCGGAATATGCTAAACGCCGATCAAATAAAGACTCTAGAATAAATAAAAAAGTACAACAGTTATCGGATACTTATTACGATGAAAGAAGTGGAAATACAATAAAATAAAATGTAACAACCTTACTGTAAGTTCTATGAATATATATATATATATATATATATATATTCATAGAACTTACAGTAAGGTTGTTACATTTTATATATATATATATATATATATATATATATATATATATATATATACAATTTATACTTTTTGTTTTAAATAAATAGGTTATTTCTTTAAGGGTTAAGGTTTGGCTTATTAAATTTGTGCGTGACTATAAACTAATGTTTTTAGAGTTAATTTTTCGTGTTAGGGTTGATGAAATTTTTTTTTTTTCTCGAATTTATTAAAAGTCGTCTGCTTCGATTTTTATTAGCTAAGAATTTTTGTTATCGCTTTTTCATTGTTTGATTGACTTTGTCAGCGCTGGGCATATTCCGGCGGTTTACGTCAGCCGCCGGTCGAGCCCGAACCAACAAATCTGGTGCGCAAAGTGCAAAAGTAGCGATTAGTGTTAGCGATTATAAAACGAGCTCCTATAGCGGTGAGATATCGCTGTTAATTTTACATTGACTGTGTTATTTGATGAACCGATGAAGGCCTTTCTGCTAATGTTCAGTAAATTTTACATACCATCATTTATATACGAAAGGCGTTCCAAAAGTAATACCTCTTTTTTATTTTTTTCAATTCGGCCCGAATGAATCTGAAAGGGTTGCAAATTGCATTGTTATGATGACTGGACTTATACATTCGTGGCATGAAAGTTTCATATCTCTGTTGTAGATATTGACGGTGTATGACTCAACGAAAGCAAAATCTGTCATGGACGTGCATCGGAAGCAGAGATGCGTCATTGAATTCCTGGCCATAGTTCATTGAGAATGGTGGAGACTATGTAGAAAATAAATTCCGGAGCGCAGCGGTCGCTCGTTTTAACGGTACCATTTCCGTCTTCGTAGCTTTTCAACTATTTGAGTAAAAGAATGAATGTTTACTTTTGGAGCGGCCCTCATATTTACAAACTTAGAATATAAAATTGTTTTTTTTTTTAATGAACTAGGATTATATTATTACACACATGCACATACACGCACACACACACACACACACACACACACATATATATATATATATATATATATATGTATATTGTATTTTGTGTACAGAAAGTTTTTAGATGAGACAAGTCATTGGTACCGTCGGTTTCAAGCTCGTTTTAGATATCCATATCAAGCTCTCTTCAGCCAATATCCATCCTTATTGATAAGTATTGGCTGAAGAGAGCTTGATAAGGATATCTAAAACGGTCCTAATTATCGAGCTTGAAACCGACGGTACCAATAACTTGTCTCATCTAACAACTGCTAATGTTCAGTAAATTTTACATACCCTCATTTATATACGAAAGGCGTTCCAAAATTACCTCTTATTTAAATATTTTTTTTTTCAATTCGGTCTGAATTGATGTGTATTGACTGAAGAGATTTTGATATGGATATCTAAAATGGTCCTAATTATCGAGCTTGAAACCGACGGTACCAATGACTTGTCTCATCTAACAACTTTTTGTACACAAAATACAAAATATAAATTGCTCTTATTTTTCGGATTTTCCTTTTAATTGAGGACTCTGCTGGATTTCTTTTTTCAAAAAAAAAAAAAAAACTAATCATAATTATATATATATATATATATATATATATATATATATATATATATATATATATATATATATATATATATATATATATGTATATAGTCATCCAAACACAGTACTATTTCGCTGTATTTCAGCTCATCAGTAAATGCCAAGAAAGAAAGATTTAAGAATGTACTTAAAAATAAAGAGTTTTTATATGTAACTTCTATCATGGGAAACAATGGCAGTTTATCTTGAATCTCTCTTTTGTTACAAAGCGAGTAGAACCCCTTACAAATTCAAATATATAAAACTATATGAGAAAGATTATGGAATCTCAAATCTCTACACCCTTCTTCGAAAAAAGCTATGGAGAACATTTTTTTTGGAACTTGAAATATGTACTTTCTATTTTAATTAAAAAAAAAAACTCATTTAAAGAGTTTCGAAATATGTTAGTTCGCGAAAGTGTGGGAACTACAAAATGTTAATCCCACGATGTGTTGTCGACATGGTAACAAGACAGTGTTCCTCATTACATACCGGGTCTTACTGCAATAATACAGAGAGAGAGAAAGAGAGAGAGGGAGACAGAGAGAAAGAGAGAGGCAGATAGATAGATAACTAGATAGATAGACACACACACACACACACACACTATACTATTTGATTTTGAATATTTGGTTAGGGTTTACTTCTAGGAAAAACATCCTCATACCAGTTTGTCCTGACAAACGTCTGTACAGATTAGACCTTAAACACTCGATGATAGTGTCTAGTAGACATTCAAGTTGTGTATATATATATATATATATATATATATATTCGTATTTCTGTCTGTTTGTTTGTTTACAATTAGATTAATATATACAAAAGGTCCATTACTTTAATATGTCATTTATTTCTACATATAGTATGATTCTTTTAAAACATACGATTAAAAGGTCACCCCATTAGCATATTATATTAAGAAAAATTCATTTTATTAAATAGCTGTATGTTAGTTTAAGTTTCTAGCGAGAGAGTTATTTTAAATGTTCTAGCGAGAGAGTTATTTTAAATGTTCTAGCGAGAGAGTTATTTTAAATGTTCTATTTCATCAACTTTAAATATTAGTTATTTTGATAATATATTTAATTTAATTTATTTGGAATTATTATTTCCACCATCGATTTTTTTTTAGAAACGTTGCCTGAGCAACAAAAAGTGCTCATTATTTGGATAATAGCTTCTTCTCTTTGTATCCCCTCTGCCGAAACATCTGGTGGAGAGAGTGTCACGCATTTCTTTTGTGGGGCGATTACATTTACATGTTTTTATCCGTTTTTTTATTTTTGAAATTGTTGTGGGGTATAGACGTTGCCGTGATGAAAATGATTAATATTCTTAGTATAGCAGGCTATTCTAAACGGAACTTCATGTCGACCCTTGTATCACCGGGTACCCATACTAGTATATATATATATATATATTTATATATATATATATATATATATATATATATATGAATTTTATTTATTCATTGTTTCTTTCATGTTGTTCTCACTTCGTCTCAATATTACCTCACCCCACCCCCAAAATTTCCATATCTAATTTGAGTTTTGTTTTTAGTCGGTATTGTCATTTTACCCTTATCTTTGTATAATGCCAGGTTTTCTCCTCTTCTGGTGAAAAGCATTTAGCTTCGAAATGCCGTGACCTAAAAAGGTTTCTACCTTATTTCTTTTTGATAACCCTTATTGGCTTGACAATGTAATAAAGTCTCTATTTGTCGTTTGAGCTTATTCTCTTTTATGTTCCTCTTACTCGAGTAGGGCTTTTTTTTATCCTGATAGGTTTGTCTTATAACTGAAAATGTATTTTTTAGCTTAATTTTATTACTAATAAGAAGTTTTGAAAAAGTATATGGCAATTACGCTACACAGAATTTTTCGATGTTCTTCGTGTTTTATATATTCCGGTGGTGCTAGGTTTTCTAGTCACCCAATCAGATTCTTTGTTCTTCACACACCCGGTTATCATAGTCAATGGACGCGTGTTTATCAAGCAATGGTTCAATTGACCTCAAATTCACATGGTGCCTGAGCCTTGTGGTAATGTCAATAGAAATACACTTTGCATGGTTGATGGCTAATGTACAAAGACATACCCTAAAAACTTTCTATTTGAAACTTAGTTTAGTGAGGATGGGTCTCCCTCTTATAGGAGAAGATCGGCTGACGATGGTGGCTTTGAAACTATGGTTGGCAAGCATGAGGTTCACAATAGGTGGATTGTACCTTACTCCCCCTTACTTTCAATGACATTCAATGCTCACATAAATGTTTGATTTTGCAGTTTAGTGAAGTCTATTAAATATGTTTGCAAATAAATAAATAAGGGATCTGATGCCGCCATGTTTTCCTTACGAAAATGTTAATCATGAAGTTATTCGATATGAGTTTGGTAAATATATCGGCACTAATAAAGGATTTTGGTGTAGTTTGGGGTTTCCATTCATGGAAGCATCCTCCAATCCAGCAGTTTGCAGTTCATCTTGAAAATGACCAGAGAATTTATTTCTCAAATGAAAATGCTACCCAAGTCGCCCTAAAAAAACACAACTTTTACTGCACTTTTAAATTGTGTGAACGAGATAATTTTGCAAAAAAAAATTTATAATCAGGTTCCATTTTATTACACATGGACTAATAACACATGGCGCAGGAGAAAACGAGGAGCTAATGGTGAGGGTCATCCAGGTGTCAAATTTGACACTGGAATTGGAAGAGTTTACTCTGTGCACCCAAGTCACCATGAATGTTTCTTTTTGAGACTCCTTCTTCATGAAATAAGAAGACCGACTTCATTTTCCTTTCTACGAACTATTTATGGACAAGCTGTCGACAATTACTTTGAAGCCTGTTTGACCTTAAATATGTTAGAACATTACAATCAATAAGACAGAACTATGGCTGAGTCTTCAGTGTCACACACACCTGTTTCTCTAAAATTCTTTTCTGCAATAATTCTCAAAACTTGCGAAGTAATCCATTAGAATTGTGGAAGAAATATAAGGATGATTTATCTGATAACCATAAATATCAGTAACAATAAAAATCCCATGAGAGGGAAACAGGAGTTAACGAAAAAATATATAATTCTGTGTTGATTGTTATTGAAGACCATCCTGTCGCCATGGGAGGGGAGGAACTCTACTAATCTGGGTTACCGGAAACTTATTGAAGTGAAATGAATAACTTACAGGTGTTTTGCGAGAACTTCATATGATATTGATTCGCTAACCAGATTCATTGATGACAACATGTTGAAACTTTTGCCAGATTAACGATATACATATAGAATAATCATTAAGCAGGTGACCGATATGAAAGGAGGATTATATATTTTAGATGCACCAAGAGGAACTAAAAAACTTTTGTCACCAATTTATTGCTGGTCAAACTCAGGCAGAGAAAGGAAACAGCAAGTTCTGGAATTGTTGCAACTTTACTCCCTGGAGATCGAAGAGCTCACTCATAATTTAAGGTTCCTTTGGATCTGAATACAATTAATAAACATGTTTGCAATATAAGTATAAGTTCTGATAGTGCTGATGTTCTCATACGATAACCTTTGATCGTGTGGGACGAAGTTACAATGTGTCATAAAAAAGCTCTAGAAGTTGTCAATAGAACACTGCAGAATTTGTGTAATTCCAACTGTTTGATGGGAAGTGTTACTGTAGTGCTTTCAGGTGATTTTAGGCAAACTTTGCCAGTTATTCCCAGAACTATGGTAAATGATTTGAAAGCATGTTTTAAATCCTCTGTACTGTCGAAACAGGCCAAACGTTTAAAACTTTCTACAAATATGAGAGCACATTTATATGGAGATTTTCTGTCTGGACAATTTGCTGATACCCTTTGGAAACTTTGAGAAGGATGACGGAATATGATTTGGAAAAGTGAAATTAATTTATCAGAAATATTCACTTTGGTTAACTCAGTTGAACATCTAATTGAAAAGCCTTTTCCATCATCAATTTCAAATTTTACAAATCATGATTGGTTGTGTGAAGGGCAATTATGCCACCAAAACTATTACAATAAATAGTTGGAATGATAGACCCGTGAAAATGTTGCCAGGAGCTGAGCATAATTATAAATCCTTAGACTCTATCGTAGAAAATTCTGAAATAATCAATAATCCGGTTGAATTTTTGAATTCCCTCCAGTTGAAAGGTGTTTCTCTTCATTGTTTTTGATTGAAACTAGGTGCTCCGCTCATGCTTCTGCGCAACCTCTCGCCACCAACGTTATGCAATGGTACGAGAATCGTTATCAAGAAATTTATGAGAAATGTTTTAAAGGCCACAATAATTTTTGGCAGTGGAAAAAGCGAAGATGTTTGTATCCTTCATAATCCTTTATTACCTTCTAACATGCCTTTTGAGTTCAAACACGTTAAGTTTCCCATACGTTTGTCTTTTACAATATCTATCAATAAGTCATGAGTTGTTACTTTACATTTAGAAGAGAATTATTTTTCACACGATCAGCTATATATCGATGCTTCTAGAGTAGGGGGAAAGAACAACCTTTCATAATCACTCATAATGGTAAAACTAGAAATATTATCCATAAGGAATTTTTTTTCTGAAAAATTAACAAACTAATAAGGTCCTAGATATGACCTTAAACTATATCCAGTGGTGAGGCCCCAGCTTGAGGGCTTTGAGGAGTGTGGAGTCACCCTTTAATTGCCATTGCTCCCAGGTCCACTCTGACCCGGAGTGGTAGTACCTGTTAGGGTCCCAACTATGGGTTAAATAGAAACCGACTTGAAAACAACAAATATATTCTATTAAAAAAATGTTTCTTCAAAATCTTTGGATTCGGCATTAAATAACCTGAAAAGGGTTGATATGCCGTAAAACAAAAACAACCAAACCAACCAACAAACCAATAAGTGAACATTGTTCGCAATTCGTTTATGATCCAGCCCTTGAATCAAGAGAAAACGATTTTAAAAACTGGATTCTGAAAAGTGTAACAGAAATTCGAGATTATCTTCTGTATCTTTGTAGAAAACTTCCCAAATTGATTGAATGAGCGGAAGTAAATGCATTTTTTCACATTTTTCGAACAATATAAAGGCTAAGCATATCTTTTCGTCGTAACTAATTAGATAAATATGTGAGTCATTATTTATATCTTTGGTGGATCTGATACATCCTTTTAGTTTCGGTGATTGCGTGACAATCTTCTATGCAATTCTATAGTTTTATATTTTTCAGCTTGATCATTTCTAAGTTAAAGCATTTACTTGTGAATTCTTCATTCTGGTTATGGAAACGCATCGTTAAAATTGAGATTGCACTAGGAATTCCGGCACTTGTACAGTTTAATCAAGACATTAAAAATATGAAAATATCGAAAAAAAAAAAAAAAAGGTTATATTGTACGTATCCGTTTTGGACTGAAGATCTCCGAAAAAAAAATCATTTAATTTGATCGAGTAGTTTTTTTTTGTTTTTTTTTACAACGGAAAAACATGTTCTTATAAGAGCGCGTTGAAGTCAGCCATTTTGAAATTTGCTGAACACACCACGGGGAGATAACTTCATGTAAAGCGACGATACTCCCTCCCCATCTTTAATTCTAGATTTCCCTCCTAAAAATCGGACCTTTTGCCCGGTATCATAACAAATTGTTTTTTTTTTTTTTTTTCGCTGTAAAAAAAAAAAAAACTACTTGATTACATTAAGTGAATTTTTTTCGGAGAACTTCATTCCATAACGGATACGTTCAATATAACCTTTTTTTCGATATTTTCATTTTTTTAATGTCTTGACTAAACTGTACAAGTACCAGAATTCCTCATTCGTGAGAGTAATTCCTCACTGACAAAAACTCGCGTTTCACATAATTTCAATACGTCCACGTTACTTCTGGCATGTTTAATATTATATGGTTTTACATGGTTTTATATTCTCTTTGCAATTGAGAAACTGAAATGGGTCAATGGGTGTAGATAAGATAATCTCCATTTTTTTTTTTCTGTTTTTCTAAAAACATGATTTTGTTGGTCACTCTTAGCTACGAAGGGCAACAAAGTTGATATTATAAAATATATATTTCCGCAAGATTTTACTTTTCTTTTCATCATATTTTGCTTTGGTGTGGATACCCCCAAATTTGAAACAATCTCTTTAGACGCACCCACTTTTCATAACCTTTCATACTATCCTAAATCAGAGTCCATTTTTTGAAAGCTCTTTTTGAATCCAGTAAACGACTGGGACCTGCTAATATATATATATATATATATATATATATATATATGTGTGTGTGTGTGTGTGTGTGTGTGTGTGTGTGTGTGTATGTGTGTGTGTGTGTGTGTGCGTGCGTGCACGCGCGTGTGTGTGTATACATGTACATATGTATACATATGTACATGTATATATATATGCATATACACACACACACACACACACACACACACACACACACACACACACATATATATATATATATATATATATATATATATATATATATATATATATATATATATATATCAGGAGCGATATAGAGAGATGGCGGGAAATGTGTATTAAGATGAATCACCTGGATACCTGTCTAAATATACGCCGAGACAGTTGTGAATATATCACGCCCGAATAGTTTTACATATAAGAAGGACAAAAACAGACATATACAGCTGTACATCAACGTTGCCGCATGGCCTCTTCTACACACATACACGCACACTCACACACACACACCTCCTTACGCACCCACGCACCTGAAAAAATAAACCGTACGCATCTGCACAGAACGCAAACACAACTGTACAAATATGCATGCAGACCTCGGCGGAGCACGTGCGTGGATCTTCTCGACTGTCTTTCAGGCTCCGATTTGTCGACGGAAGCATTTCATCAAAGTTCGGTATTAGTCACTGGATTAAATACAGCAGCTCTAATACATATTTTGAATCCAATGTTTCTGAAATGTTTTTGGATGAGGATTGATTAATCGTATTATTTGGATTCTTTCGTCTACCGTTCTAATCTTCTTGTTATTCTCACAACGTTTTAATAGATGTAACCTGCGACCGTCTACACGTGCATGGTTTCAAACTCAAAAATCTTTCTGTCAAACTCGGGAATCTGAACGGAATTTTAAGAAATGGTAGTAGCATGATTTCGTTTGGCCAGCCATGACTAGGTAGAAGTCCTTAGTAATTTGCAAATATATTTTTTAGGATTGAACCTTCAATCTTCAGAAGTGGGCGATTTACAACGCGGTTCGATCAAGCACTTTATCCATTACGCTGTAGGTCCTTGTGTACAACTCTAGTATGAATTTTAGGAGATTCAAACTGAGTTCGACAGAAAGATTTTCGAGTTCGACAAGATTACACCTGTAGAAGGTCGAAGATTACATGGATCGAAGCGTTGTGAAAATAACACTCTAGATGAAAACGATTGTCTAAAGAATTCAAATAATACCAACACTAAAATGACAGAAACAGCTTATCGTGTTTCATTCTCAACTGCTAGGGGGTGAGATTTTGGTGCTTGTCGGAATAGTATGTCTCATCTCACATGGTATGCATAGCTTTCAAAGACAGATTGAGTAAGTAAAGTAAAGATTCATAGAAAGGTGTAACGTTTAGCGTGCTAATAGTTTCGAGGGAGCAAAAAAGCAATTATATACAATTTATATACACCTTTTTTACATGGAGGTCACCACTTATCAAGGCCCAGAAGACACTCGGGGATAATGGCTATTGCATGTACAGTAATCAATGGGATAGTATCGTAGTGATAGTTAGTATTGGAGATTTGATGAAGTGTCTTTCTTAAGGGGGTGACTCCAGGAATTTGTTTATGTTGGACTTTAAGACATCCAAGTTGTAGTCAGGTGGGAGACAGGCAAACGGAAGAGAATTCCACAGGCGTGCACTTCTAAGAAAGAATCTTTGTTGATGGAATCTACGTGTTGATTTAGGCACAGATAAAGAGTGGTTTAAGCTAGACGGTGTTTTTCGTGAAAGATTGGCGAGGGGGGCCCAGAGATTGGAGCTCAGACGAGCACTTGCCATGGAAATAACGATAAAACAAAGATAGGCTCGCAACGTCTCTTCTGTGGGAGAGAGGTTGCAGGGAAGAGAAAATGGCATCACCCACTAAGCCACGAAGTCTATTTTGTACTCTGTCAAGGCAGGATAGGCTGTTTTCACCTGTGTTCACGATTTTGCCCAGGCTCCCTGTGCAGAATGGAACGATTAAATTGTCGCCCAGAAAAGAGATTTCATTTTTTTTTGTTGCAGACCATCTACTAGTTGGCCAGTTGTGTACAAATCCCAAGAGCGATAGAAGCCGTTTATCATGTCTGAAAGTCGCACACTGTTCAACGAGCGAGATTTGGGATGCACCGCTGTACAAATCATGCTCTTACCGATCCAAGTTATAACAACAGGACGATTGCTAGCACCCTCAAAATGAAAATCCAGGCGGGTCAATGCTTGAGGGCACAGCTCAACGAATTTCCAGTCACAGTTATGGTCTTTGGTGTTGTTTCAAGAGAGAGCCACATCATGCCACCTCACATCTTCGAAGTCGACTTCAAAGTCAACACCAAAGTGTACCTGGATGTGCTGAAGAGTGTGGTGATCCCCTGGTGTAAACAGGTGGCAGCTGGCAGAACTCGGCGTCGGCCCACGTCCAAAGAGACCCAGGTTTGGCTTCAGAAGGAGTGTTACTATTTGTACCCTTTTCCCACTGGCCCTCCTCTCCCGGCCTGAAATCGCTAGACTACTTCGTTTGGTCATATGACAAGAACATCACCAACATGACCTCCCACAACACTAAAACCTTCCTGATCACCACCATTCACCGAGTATTCGCCGAGCTTGCTTGTACAAACTGGCATGCTCCCAGTTACAGACCCTTACCAAGGGAGCGATTGAGGTTGAAGGCTGTTACAGTGAATAGATGTCGGCTCTACTACATAATCAAGTTACCTGAATTGATTTTTTTTTCAATAAATGTTTTAAAATAAAGCTGCAGCATTGTTTTCTTTAGGACGACAATTTTATCGTTCCACCCCATAGTCACTATTAAACTGGATAATGAAATAAATTCGATTGGGGAACCTGTTGATCCTGGTTTTATACGTAAGCTCTCAAACGCGTGTCATTTTATTAAAGAGTACTAAGTGATTCGAGAAGGTAAGATTTGAGACCCTAAGAGTGAGGGACAAGTTGTAGATGCACCAGCCTAGCTGTGGCAATAATATTCATGCATGTGCAAATTAAAATTTTGTAAAAATATAGGATACTCTCTGGCGTGAGTAATTTTCTAGCAAATAGTTGTTTTTTTTTTCAGTCAGATTTAAAATCAGAAGATGAGAAGATATTCTGGTTTTAGACCAAATGTGTCACGGATGCTTGGCGATTCTCACACTGAAAAACACATAAATACAGACAAGAAAAATCACGACAAATGAACACAATCAAACAAATTAGATAAAATTCGACGCGCAATTATGAAAACTAAATTAGATTTCTGCGTGTCATTGTTTTACAATTCATCGCGTTACCTTTTGCAAAATGGCCGCTAACGTTGGGTTTTGTTGGTTTTGTTCAAATCCAATCCTCACGCGGCCAACTGGGCTTTTGAAGTAAAAACGGTCCCATCAAAAAGCGTGATAAGTTAACAAAAGAGTAAATACGAACATGAAACAGAAAACGAAGAAAACAAAATGCCGTTCAATACGAACAATGCAAGACGAACGGGATTCGTACAATCGTGACGAATTTTATATTTGATCCTGAATTAGCAATGATTCGTTTAATGTACCGTGACAATATTTGCAAACACATGCGTACGAAGTAAGTAGAAGCATATATATATATATATATATATATATATATATATATATATATATATATATATATATATATATATATATAATCTGTGTGTGCGTTTGTGTACCGCTATTTATTGTGTCCTTTTCATCTTTAGTGCGGAAAAATCGCGTCAAATTTCAATTGAAGTGTTTTAAAAAGTCATCCGGTCTAGAATAGAAAAGGGTAAGGGTTAGAAAGAGTATGAGTAGGGGGGAACGGTATATATATATATATATATATATATATATATATATATATATATTGGTACGTGTATATATATATGTGTGTGTGTGTTATTACGTATAGATAAATATATCTACATATATATATATATACATATATATATATATATATATATATATATATATATGTATATATATATATATTATAAAGCTGAATGTGTGTGTGTGTGTCTGGACACGAATTGGCTCCTAAATGGTTGACTATTTAAAAAAACTGATTACATATAATGATAGAAGATGTATCAAGACACAGGAATGGTTATGTTTGATCTGGCAGGACGGTGGTTCATTAAAATTGTGGGGTCTGCGTTCGCGCCGGGCCACAAAGTATGGAGATAAAAAATTTAAAAAGTAAAAAAACAAACGTTTACAAGTGTTTTTGATATAGATGTACATAAGAATACTTTGATAAGTATGTTTTAACTTAAATAGGGATGGTATAATAAAATTGTGGGATCTGCGTTCGCGCGTGGCCTCAATAGAATGGAAATAGGCACAAACTTTAATAATGACTTTTCATATCTATCTGCGTAAGTATACTTTGATAATTATGTTTCGGTTTGAAGAAATATGGTATAATAAAATTATGGGGTGTTCGTTCGCACCTGACCTCCATAGAATGGAAATATGTCACAAAGTTAAACAAGGTTTTTTAAAATATAAATCCACAGAATAGTGTGATAAGTGTTTCAGTGTGAACAGGTATGGTATAATAAATTATGGGGTTTATCGATTTTATTTTTACTTTCATCATATTTTGCTTTGGTTTTGATACCCACAAATTCGAAGCTATCTCTTTACAACCCTTCCTTTTCATAACCTATCATACTTTCATAAATCAGAGTCCATTTTCTGTAGGCTGTTTTTGAACCCAGTCAACGCAACGACGGGTACTTTTGCTAGTATATATATATATATATATATATATATATATATATATATATGTGTGTGTGTGTGTGTGTGTGTGTGTGTGTGTGTGTGTGTGGTAGTAGAGATTTCGAAGGCTGTCACAATGCGAGGAATGAAATATAGTCGTTGTTGGTAAGAGAAGACGAGAACAAATGGCGATTTACAAATTAATAAGTACATACATATATTTTATATATACATATATTTATTCAGTTGTGTTGGTAAAATGTCTTCGATTACCAATATATGTATATATAAAATATATGTATATATAAAATATACGACTATAATTCATTCCTCGCATTGTGACAGCCTTCGAAATCTCTACTACTTCCTATCCCACACAATGCTTCAAGCAAACTACATATCAATCCTATATATATATATATATATATATATATATATATATATATATATATGTATGTATGTATGTATGTATGTATGTATGTATGTATGTATGTATGAAAATGTAAAAAAAAGAATACGGAAAGTATAAAAGCTTACAACTTTTCTTTATTCGTTTTCTATTGGTGACGTGCAGGAATACAAAATGGTATTATGAAAAAAGTTAAAAATCTTTTTTTACAAGTAAAGAATTTTCGACACGATCCTTCAGTCTTTATCAGTGTAGTGAATGTATATATATATATACATGCATCCCTTAAATTTTATATCTATATATCTATAAATGTAAAACTGCCTGTGTGTGTGTTTGTGTCTCTGTGTCTCTGTGTGTCTGTGTACAT
>NC_136507.1:65276237-65323737 GCF_053919585.1 Euprymna scolopes
CGTCGTCTACACACGCACAGACATGACAGAAAGATTAGACACCCATAGAAACAGTTTATTTAATTAAACATTTAAATTAAAAAACAAAATACATTTTTTAAAAAATGGTCACAAATTTAATAACTGATACCTGGTTGACATTTCCTTTGCTGTTTTTAATGCTAGGACCCTTCCAGGCATGGCATTGATCAGTTGACGAATATCATGCCATCTCTGATGCAATAATTCTAAAAAGTTCAAGCTTTGATGATGGGTTCTTTTTTTTTTTTTTTGCAAAGATTTCAGTCTAATTATGTCCCAAAGAGTTTCCAATTAGATTCATATCCGGGGACTGAATTTGTCAAAGAAGTTTATTAATCCCATTTTGGCTCAGCCAATGTTGTGTCGCCCTAGCAGCGTGAAAAGGAGTTAACTTGGTTCATTTTTCAACTTAGAAATATTGGTAGGAGTCTTTCATGTAATATTAAAACATGTTTAGCAGAATTGATATTCGCACTTCACCAGCGATCATCACTCCAAATTGCCCCTCATGCCATAACCGAGAAACCCCCATGTTTTAGCATTGGCTGCACTCTTTTTAAGTCAAACTCTTGCTGAGGGAGCCTCCATGCCCAAAGCCTTCCGCTGTCCGGAAATAAAGAAAATCGTGACTCATCAGAGAATATGACATTCGTTCACCATCTCACGAGAGCCATCTTTCTGCGCTTGATATTGGCAGGATGAAGAAGAAGTTTCCTTTTCGTTGCTCTACCATAGTAATTTAGCCTGTGAAGATACTTGGCAGCTGTTATGTGACTGACACCAACCTGTGTTGCAATGTCAGCGACTTTGTACGAGAATCCTCTTCAATATTTTTTTATACAAGACGCAAGGTTCTTTCTAAGAACCCGGAGAGACCTAAATGAGGTTTTGCGCATTGTTTTCCCTCTCTTGTAAATTGTACGTTAACTCTATTAAAAGTAGAAAGGAGTATTGAAAGTTTCGCTACTATTTTGCATTGACTAAGACCATCTTCATGTTGACCCATGATTCGTCCTCGCAAAAATTCTGATAGGTCTGATGCTCCTTTGGTTCATGACATGCTTCAATTTTGTTAGATGCAATTTTACTGAGACACTCAAAGTTCTTTCAGCATTATTCTTATCTGTAAATATAAATTCGTATACATTCATCTTAGGAAAAATATTTATCTTAGTATCCATTATTTTCTGTCATGTCTATATACATAAGAGTGATACAGATTTTTAAAATTAAAAAAAAAAAATACCAGTTTAACCAAAAGGAAAAGAAAACAATCTCGTTTGTGACGTTGGTGAGGGTGCATCATTTCTTTAGACACGTGCTCTGTCAGCGGTGACAGAGGCGGTAACGACCGACTCGACACCTCCGCAAACACCTCTTCCTTGGCCTGTTTAATTATTCACTTAGTTTTTTGCATAACTTTCGTCAGGTACGAACGGTTACAGGAGACGTGAATAGAAAACATGTATTTTGTAATGAGGAGCATCCTGTTTTTTACGAAAAGCCTCTTCACAAACTTCAGACTTTAATGGCAATCGAATGACATATCTGATTAATAAAATTATGCATGACTATTACAATAACCATTAAATAATGACTGATCATAAAACTATAGCTAAACATTATTATAAGTATTAAATAACCTCTGGCTATTAAAGTAATGTGTGACAATTAAAATAACTATTAAATAACATCTGACCATTAGAATAATGTCTGCCTATTAAATAACTATCAAATAACATCTGAGCAGTAAAATAAAGTACTACCATTAAAATAACCATTAAATGACGTATAGCTAAATAACCATTAAATGACGTATAGCCTAATAATGTCCAATCATTAAATAACCATTAAATAAGATCTAACCATTAGAATAATGTTAGGCCATTAAAATTACCATTAAATAACGTCTGTCCGTCAAAATAATGCCTAAGCATTAAAATAACTATTGAATAACATCTGATCATTAAAATATTGTCTGACCATTAAAACAACTATTAAATAGCATCTGCCCATAGAATAATGTCTGGTCAATAAAATAACCATTAAATAACGTCTTACCATTGAAATAATTTCTGACCATGAAAATAACGATTAAATTACGTCTGACCACTAAAACAATGTATAAGCATTACAATAACTATTAAATAACGCATGATTTTTAAAACTTGAAAACCAGGAAGCTTCTCATAAATACCAGTGTTCCATATCTTTACAAGGCCAGAATTCGTCCATGCATGGAGTTTTGCTCACATATTTGAGCGAGTAAATCAACTATTTCTTTTTCCTCCTAACACAAGGTACAAAAAAGTTTTTAATCTAATAGATCCTAGACTTCCTACCAAACTGTAGTCTCGGCCGCATCGCTGCCATGTTGCATAATTGTGCATCAACGTAATTCTCTGCGACGAGTTAATTGTACTTGCACTCCCTAAAATCGTCAATATCGCCCATCAACTCAACAAGCAGTACAATAACACACCTTACTTGTAGAGATGCCTAGATACCGGACGATTTTCCATTTTCTAATTGCTTCTTTGCTTCGAATAACTTTGCTTTGGAATTCTCTCCTCGCTTCCTATTTCCCTCGTGCACAAATCCACACTTAATATGCCCTTAGAAATTTTACCTATTATTGATACGGCCCCATGGTCACAATGAGTCGAGTTTAGAGTTAATAAAAGTTTAAAAAAAAAACTTTTATGCTATGAAAATGCTAACACATAGAACTATATACAGTGAGCACTGCAGTCACTGCTATTTTAATCTTGATTTGGCGAAAATTAATGCCTTACGAATCTCTATCTATTCACCCATTGTATTATATATTACAATGAACCTTTCTTTTTTGCATTCTACTATCGTATTGGTTGCTTGTAAGATTGTAATAACAACCGTATATAATGTAAATCTTTTAAGGATCCAAAAATATCAGAATGAATATGTATTACATAATTGAATCTTAACGATCTTTTAGATTTTTAACGGTTTCACTCCAGTCACTATGCGTGCATTATTTCTGTTTTTTTAATGTTTCGCATTGTCATCCAGACTTAGGGTTAGTTATAGGGTTAATGAAGATCCTGTATACGGATTGCATAGGGAGGGATGTGGCACTATTTCCTTGTGCCACTGTTTCTAACACACTCTGCAGCATGGACGGGTGGTAAATTGTCCATGAGCGTATAGATACAAAGAAATCCCTTCCCATAATTCCCTTGCTATCTTTCTGTCTCTTTCCTGCACGACCACCATGATGTGAGGACGCATAGCCTGTTTCTCCGTAAATGAGGGGGGTCACCCCCTCCCTTAACACTAGTTAGGGTAGGTTAGTTAGCTTCGAAAAGCCTATTATCCAGTTTTAATTGTAAAAATTAATTGTAATATGTATTGTAATATATATTTTGTAAAATAAAATAGTTAGTCCTACCTTATGTATATTACAATTGTGTCGCGTGTCATTTTTCTTGTGCCTGCCATGAATGCCTTCATAAATGTCTTGTCGAAAGGCGGCCCTGAGGACAAAGAGATTAAGATTCCCACCAGAATGCCACCAGGGTGAAGAGATCATCTTGAGAAAAGAAAGCAGCCACACCCAGATCCAACATCTCAGGTATGATTTTCTTCTTGCTACACAGACCCTAATGACTGGCCCATCTTCATATCTTCATGAGACCGCTTTAAGACATTTACTATAACACGTCTGTCGGTCACACCTCAGTGACCGGCTGATTGTGGTATAAATGGTGCCTTAAGACGCAGGATTGACCCTGGTTAATTACCAGACGGATCTCGTCGCATCTGTGTCGCAGAATCCAGTATCGGCAGATAGAGGTATAAATGATGCACTATGACCAAGACATATTGTTTCCCAGCATGGAAATAATTTCGACTCTTAAACCCACGGCACAACCAAAAATAATGACCACTAGACGAATCGAATAAAAAAAATGGTCCACGGTCTTTAAAAACGGAAAAAAACTATTATTTCTGGCAAAATATTTTAAAAAAAATGGCAGACCAGTACACACGCGCACAAAAAAACGCACTCAAAAAGAAAATTCAGAACCTGAACAAAAAATTCTCTTGCACCTACAAAAAAAAAGTTTACAAAAGATCGATTAAAAAAAAAAGTATTGAAAATAACCCTTCGAAAAAAAAAGTAAGAAATGTGTCCTACACAAAGGAAAAAAACAGAGACAAAAAGAAATTGTCTCCAGTACATGCAATATCTCTTTCTCTCTCACGCTTTCTCTCTTTCTGTCTCTCTCAGGATATATATCTATATGTGTGTATATCTATGCATCTTGTTATTACATGAAAGACAAAGAAAAAATCCTTCAAACACGAAGCTCGAAAAATAAATTTAAAAGAAAAAAAAAAAGGAAAGAATAAAAGTAAAAAAATGTTAGCATTTTTTTTATCTGATCTTTATTTCAGGTTTATAAAAATATAGGACTTTTTAAAAAATTATTTTGACTTTGCAAGTGTTAGATTCAGATTTGAAAAAATAGAACTTTTACATTACATTTTATTCCATGAACAGTTGATGTGTTTATTTTTCAGGTTAGGTAACAATTAACGCTGAAACATAAGGGGACATTTTTTTTTGAATTGATAATGTTTCTTTTATTGATGTTTTGTCTGTTTAAAAAGAAAAGAAGAAAAAAAAATTGGGGTTATATAATATGAAAGTTTTGTGTGAGAATGTATTTTACAAAATTGTTCAAAATAAGATTGTTTTTCTATTTTCTTATTTTTTTTTAACTCGTAGAAATGTTTAATGTCTACCTGTCACTCATTTTTTAAAACAATGGCCGCACATGGGAAAGATACGCGAAGATGACCTCGTCATGGTGTTTGCGAGGGTGTTAAGGAATGGGTGGGAGAACAACGCTAGCCGCCTCTCTCTCTCTCTCTCTTTCTTCTCTCTCTCTCTCTCTCATTCCCTTACCTGTTAGGGTCTGTAAGGACGACAGAGTGACTTTTAAAATTGTCGAAGATTTTTTTGTTATTACGTAATGATATCATGAGGGTGGTGGGGTGTGTAATGGCATCGCTCTGTCTCTATCCCCTTCTTTTCCCCCTCATTCTCTTTCTCTACTCCTGCGTTTTAATGATTGTATAGCTAAACCCCCCATGGCTGATTGCAGGAGGGCATATAATAACGAATTAACTTGGAGTTTTTTTTTTCTAGCAAGTTTAAAGAACAAAATTATTTATGCTTGTTTAAATTACATTAAATGATGTCTTCAATTGTTTTTTTTTATTAAAAATAAAAAGAGAGAAAATTATTCAAACAGAACTTGAAGTACTTTTTTGAAATCTTCGAGTGTTTGGAAAAGCCAACTGTTACATGATTACGTTAATTTTTTAAGAGTTCTCTGAAATGTTCATAGTTTTTTTTAAAGAAAAATTACGCTATTACATTTCGAATATTCTCTGAATTTTTAATAATTTCTAAGGAAATATTACTTGACTAACGAAAGAAATTTTCCTGAATTCTAGATGATTTTAAGGAAGAATTATTCGAGCAAATTCTTTAATTGAAGGTTTATTTGAAATTGGACCGTATGATAGGGGTCCCTGAAATATTGACTGAGGAGTATATACGTAAAATTGAATTAATTATTAAGAAAAAAAAAGATTTCCTCAGTCTAGAAAGATCTCTCTTTAATTGAAACTTTAATTTTTTCGAGCTGTTAACTATACAGAACTGGTCGTTAACTAATGTAACTCCCAGGTGTGGCGGGAGTTTATTAATTCGAAATAATCCTTGTGAGTGAGTTTAGGAAAAGAATTGCTTTTAAATGATAAAATAATTACTTTGGAAAATAAAGTTAATTAACGTGAAATGTTTCTGAATTCGAAATGACCTTGATAATGACCTATAAGAAGAAATGATTTTGATAATGACCTATAAGAAGAAATGATTTTTAAGAATCAATTAAATAACTTTAAATGTACACTGAATTTTAAAAATAATAATTACGAAATGAAAAATTTGGGATGTTTCTGAATCTCATTGTGAAGGGTGAATTGATTCAAAATGAATTTTCTATGATCTTTTCGGAAGATTAATTTTAATAATGGACCAAATGTTTGGAATAATTTTTGAATTGTATTACGAAAAATGGGTCTATTCGAAGTTTATGACCTTTTGAGAAGATTGTTTTTAAAGTAATAAATGAATTACTTTGCAAAGAAGTTAACTAACATAAATTGATTTTAACGATGAACCAAAATACTTGAAATAATTTTTAAATTTTGGAATGAAATTTTAATGATCATTTGTAAATCAAGTTTTAAAAAAATACACATACTTTTTAAATGTACCCTGAAATTTGGGAAAAAGTTAATTATGAATGTAATAACTGAAATGCGTTTGCATTGTGTAAACAAATTCTAATTGTGACTGAGGTGCTCTGAAATGATTTTTTAAAAAATGTTTTCTTTTTTAAGAAAAAAAAATGTTAACACCCTATTTCATTGATTTAATGTATACGAGGTTTCTGAATTGTTTATTTTTGGAAATTTTTTCCCCTAATTGAGTATTCTAACTCATGAAGGCTGAGTGCCCTTCTTAATTAATTCTTTATATAATTAATAAATATTCCGTGTTGGATAGTTTTTATTGGTCGCTCGGCGGAAGACTCCTTGCTCTAACAGAATTAAATTGGATTAGAACCTCTGAAGACCGAGGTTTTACTAAATCTATATAGGTCGGCGTGATGAGGTCACGTAACCCCGACTTATTTAAAATACATTATGCTGGTTGCTGAAGAGAGCGTAAGTCCAGTAACTGAAGTAATAACTTGGAATACATATAGGTCGGCGTGATGAGGTCACGTAACTCCGACTTGGTTAAAATACATTATACTGGTTGCTGAAGGGAGCGTAAATCCAGTTACTAAAATAATGTTATGCAGACTAAATTAAAAAGCGTATAGGTCGGCGTGATAAACTCACGTAGAATCCGGCTTAGTCAAATGTTATGATTTAATTTGTTGTTAAGAGTTATCCCCCTTGGGATTGACATTCATAATAAAAGCGCCCTCTGTTTCATTTTCCCGCTCGATCCTTTCAAGAGCGTACGTGTATTTTACAGTTAATAAAACCTTTCTAAAAGGCAATTCTTTACTTACTGATACTATTCACTTCAATTTTATTAACTGTAAAAAAAAAAAAAAAAAAAAAAAAAATAATGGATCGAATCTTACGTCCCGACAGATTCGAGGTGGAACCTACATGCCCTAATTCCGAAAAATCCTATAGGCATTGGAAATTAACCCTCCAGAATTATATCCGCTCACATAATAACGGATTAATCGAAAACACTTCAGATAATTTCTTTGCCTTGATCAATTGTATTTCAGCCTCTGTTTTCGATTTAATAAGCGATAAAACCGACTACGATAGTGCATTAAGAACATTGGACGCCGCTTATTTAAAACCTGAAAATATTGTTTATAATAGATATCGATTGATGACGACAAAGCAACAAACAACACAAAATATAGATGCCTTCATACTACAATTGGAAATGCTTGCCAAAACATGTAACTTCGAAGCGGTTTCTGCTGAAGAAAACAAAAATCAATACATTCGGGAAGCTTTCATCGGCGGGATTTCTTCTTCGTCCATCCGACAACGACTGTTAGAAAAACCCATCCTGACTTTACAAGACACATATGCCACGGCCAGATCTCTTGAACAAGCAGAAAAGCATTCGATAAGCTACGCAAATAACTTTACTGTAGCAGCTACAAATAATCCTTCGGGCTACAATCGTATAGCTGTGACTAAAGAAAATATGCATCCAAAAGGGGTTTGTTTTTTCTGTGGAAAATCACGTCATCCTCGATATTTATGTCCTGCACGAAACGCCGAATGTAAAAAATGCAAAAAAAATGGTCATTGGGCTAAAGTGTGTAAATCTTCTATTTCTAACACTCATACTGCTGTTCTTTATGACGACTCTGACTACCCCTCACCTTCTCTATCCTGACTAGGAACTAACTCCAAAGATGTCACATTCACTCAATGCCAAATTAACGGGCACTTCGTGAACGCTATGGTGGACTCCGGCAGTGTAAAAACATTCATTAATGAAAATACTGCTAAAAAACTTAAACTCTTCACAATACCTAGAAACAAAACTATAGCTCTGGCTGCTTCCGATCAACATGCTAAAATAACTGGCGAAGCTGTCGTGGATTTAATACTGAAAGATAAAACCCATTCTGGAATAACAATTGAAATCATTGAAAACCTTTTCATTGATTTAATAATCGGAAAAGATATTTTAAAAAAATATAAAAAAGTAACACTTAAATTCGACGGTCCTAGAGACAAACTTATAATTGGAGCTATAAACACGAATAATTTTTTTCCTAGCATAAACGTTCCACCCCCTCCTCTCTTTTCTAATCTTTCTCCTCATACTACTCCTATTGCGACAAAATCCCGACGTTACACTTTTGCCGCCAACAAATTCATAAAAGAAGAGACTGCTAGAATGTTGAAAGAAGGCATAATTGAACCTTCGATATCTCCGTGGCGAGCGCAGGTTCTTGTAACTTCGAATGAGAATCATAAGAAAAGAATGGTAGTCGACTACAGCGATACCATCAATAGATTCACGGAACTAGACGCTTACCCAATGCCTAATATCAATAAGATGGTAGACGACATCGCTCAATATAACATCTTCTCTACTCTCGACCTAAAATCTGCTTATCACCAAATACCTATAAATCATGCTGATCGTAAATTCACTGCGTTTGAAGTAAGTGGCAAACTTTTTCAATTTACTCGTCTTCCTTTTGGCGTCACCAATTGAGTAAGTGCTTTCCAGAGGAGCATAGACTATATTATAGAAAAAGAAAATCTAACCGATACCTTTGTGTATGTTGATAACGTAACTATATGTGGGAAAAATCAAGAAGAACACGATTACAATCTTCAAAAATTCTACAAAATTGCTAAACAATATAACATCACTTTAAATGAAAATAAAAGCATAATTTCTTCTAGTTCTATTACTCTACTCGGCTACACCATAGAAAATAATCAAATAGCTCCCGATTATCAAAGACTAAAACCATTACTCGAAATGCCACCTCCGCTGAATCTTAAATCTCAAAAAAGAATAGTTGGAATGTTTTCCTATTACTGCAAATTCATTAAAAAATTTTCTGATAAAATTTTATTACTAAATCAAAACAAAGAATTTCCACTACCTCCATCTGTATTAAAATCTTTTCAAACATTGAAAAATGATCTAAAAGACGCCACTTTAATAACGGTAGATCCAAATAAAGAATTTTAAGTAGAAACGGACGCTAGTAACTATTGCATTGCTGCAACACTAAATCAAGAAGGTCGTCCTATTGCATTTTTTTTCAAGAACTCTCAATACTAACGAAATTAAGCACCATGCAGTAGAAAAAGAGGCATCCGCTATTGTAGAAGCTCTCCGTAAGTGGCGACATTTTCTACTCGGCAGGCACTTTAAAGTCATCACAGATCAGAAGAGCATCAGCTTCATATTCGACAATAAAAGAAAATCTAAAATTAAGAATGACAAAATATGTCGTTGGCGTATAGAATTATCCCAATACAATTTCACTATAGTTTATCGACCTGGACCTGAAAATATTGCTGCTGACACATTCTCTCGCATCTCTGCTCTTACTTACAATCTACAAGATCTTCGTGATTTACATAAACAATTATGTCATCCTGGTGTTTCAAGATTAAGCCATTTTATAAGAACGAGGAACCTCCCTTTTACTTTGGATCAAATTAAGAATATTACTGACTCTTGCTCATCCTGTCAATTACTGAAACCCAAATTCGCCAATACCAATGGAGGGACTCTCATTCAAGCCATATTACCTTTTCAACGATTAAATCTTGATTTTAAAGGCCCTCTACCTACTTCTATACATGGCAACAAATATCTACTTACTCTAATTGATGAGTATTCCCGTTTTCCTTTCGCTTTTCCTTGCAGAGATATGACAAGCAAAACCATTATCCACTGTCTAAACAAACTCTTTTCAATTTTTGGTTTGCCTGACATGATACATACTGACCGTGCTTCTGATTTCTTAGCAAGAGAAATAAAGGATTTTTTACACAAAAAAGGAATTGCTACTTCTAAAACAAGTAGGTATCATCCTGAAGGTAATGGACAGATTGAAAAACTCAACGGTACCTTATGGAAGGCCATTCAAACAACATTACATTCTAATCAAATGAAACTACCTTATTGGGAAGACATACTACCGGACGCACTTCATTCAATTAGATCATTACTTTGTACTGCCACTAATATGACTCCCCATGATAGACTTTTTAAATATAGTCGTAAATCTGCTTCCGGAATTTCAATTCCTTCTTGGGTTAAACCAGGCCCAATATATATTAGAAACCACACTAAAACAAGTAAACATGACCCTCCTGTAACGCCTGCCACCCTAATAGATGTCAACCCCCACTACGCTTATGTTCAACTACCTTCTGGTACTGAAACCACTGTCAACGTTCGAGACTTAGCTCCAAACTCATCAAATGAAGAAAACTCTAATAATAATCCTACTACTTCAGAGACTTTATTTGAACCTTCTACTAATGAAAACATTGGTCATGAGGAAGACAAAAATCAATCGTCTGATCTTGAAGAAAATCAGATTTCACTAAAAAATAATACTGAAAATCAGCATTCCTGCCAATCTGTGCGGAGGTCGTCCCGAGTTCGACAATTCCCTAGTAAATATAAGGATTTTGTGACTAAATACTGAAAAACTGCAGTTTGGGTTCATATGTTATTTGTAAATAAAATGATTCTTATGTGATTGTAAAAAAAAAAAAAAAAAAAAAAAAATTGTCTATAATTAATTACCCCTTACTTGAATACTTTAGGACGGGGAAAATGTTATGATTTAATTTGTTGTTAAGAGTTATCCCCCTTGGGATTGACATTCATAATAAAAGCGCCCTCTGTTTCATTTTCCCGCTCGATCCTTTCAAGAGCGTACGTGTATTTTACAGTTAATAAAACCTTTCTAAAAGGCAATTCTTTACTTACTGATACTATTCACTTTAGGTATAGGTCGGCGTGATAAACTCACGTAGAATCCGGCTTAGTCAAATACGTATAGGTCGGCGTGATAAACTCACGTAGAATCCGGCTTAGTGAAATACGTATAGGTCGGCGTGATAAACTCACGTAGAATCCGGCTTAGTCAAATACGTATAGGTCGGCGTGATAAACTCGCGTAGAATCCGGCTTAGTGAAATACGTATAGGTCGGCGTGATAAACTCGCGTAGAATCCGGCTTAGTGAAATACATATAGGTCGGCGTGATGAACTCACGTAAAATCCGGCTTTGTTAAAAAATATTATACTGGTTGCTTAAGAAAGTGTAAATCCAGTTACTGAAATCATGATGCCATTGCCTCGATGGAGGGCGAGGATGATTACCCTCTCTGGTATTTGAAGCAGTATACCAGTCTACCAGGAGCCTGGTGGAAAAATATAACTTGCTTCACTGAGTTCCTGATGGAACGTAGAGCATGGGGACATTGATTGCTGACGGCCGGTTGACGCACCATTCACGGAAAATTAGGGACTTCTGAAATTTATGAATACTCATAAATTTCGGATTGCATAGGGAGGGATGTGGCACTATTTCTTTGTGCCACTGTTTCTAACACACTCTGCAGCATGGACGGGTGGTAAATTGTCCATGAGCGTAGAGATACAAAGAAATCCCTTCCCATAATTCCCTTGCTATCTTTCTGTCTCTTTCCTGCACGACCACCATGATGTGAGGACGCATAGCCTGTTTCTCCGTAAATGAGGGGGGTCACCCCCTCCCTCAACACTAGTTAGGGTAGGTTAGTTAGCTTCGAAAAGCCTATTATCCAGTTTTAATTGTAAAAATTAATTGTAATATGTATTGTAATATATATTTTGTAAAATAAAATAGTTAGTCCTACCTTATGTATATTACAATTGTGTCGCATGTCATTTTTCTTGTGCCTGCCATGAATGCCTTCATAAATGTCTGAAGTCGAAAAGCGGCCCTGAGGACAAAGAGATGAAGATTCCCACCAGAATGCCACCAGGGTGAAGAGATCATCTTGAGAAAGGAAAGGAGCCACACCCAGATCCAACATCTCAGGTATGATTTTCTTCTTGCTACACAGACCCTAATTACTGGCCCATCTTCATATCTTCATGAGACCGCTTTAAGACATTTACTATAACACGTCTGTCGGTCACACCTCAGTGACCTGCTGATTGTGGTATAATTAATCAATATCAAATATTATTTACCTTACAGTTTTTATGTATAAGACATAGTTTCTTATCTCTCATAAAAAATACTTCTTCACTTCTACGTACGTTGCTGCATGATGCTTTTTTACAATTCTACTTTTATTTATATGGGGTTTATAAGTGGAAACAAAAATTTCTTAGGTTCTTCGATTTTCCTGCGCGACGCTCGTGCACGAGTTCCGTTAGTTTATAATAATAATAATAATAATAATAATAATAATAATAATAATAATAATAATAATAATTCTGATTTCGTTTATGAACGTCTCTCTGGAAAGGGATGGGATTCATTTCCAGATGATTTCCCTTAATCCCGGCTTCAAACCAGGAGTTTCAAAGATCAAGGCTTTTCCTAAGAATGTTGGTGGTACCTATAATTGCAGAGGTTTGAATGCCGCCTAAAACATCGGGGATTTGTAGTTTTTTAATTGTCCTTCCAGACGACTTTATACTACTCCTAGTGTACCAACTACGACCGGGATTATTTGTGTTTTAACCCTGTGTATACGCTTTATCTCCAAGGCCAATGGAGCATAAGTGCTCCACTTCTCATTCTCATTCTCTCTCACATTCCTGTCCCAGGGTACTGAGAAGTCTACAATCTGCCAGGGGTTTGAGACCTTATCAATGACGATCAAATCTGGAGGATTATATTCCAATTGCTTGGTCGTTATGACACTTTTCTCCCACCATACCTCTACCTTGCCATCCTCACTTAATTTCACTTCATCAGGCACCTCCTCAAACCATTTTTCAGCACACTTCACCCCAAGCCTCTTACACACCTCCCAATATATCGGGAGTCCCGTGCGATCGTGTCTTTTTCGGTACTCTCTCTGTGCCAGTCCACTACACCCTGCTGCAAGGTGCGCAATTGACTCTGAGGTCCAGCATTCTGCGGCAACTTCCTCTCCTAGAACCACTTTTTTTATCAATCGTGTTCCTAATGCCTGCTCTTGTGCTGCACAAACAAAAGCTTCAGTACTCTTAGCCAGATACCCAGCTCTAAGCAATGATCTTTCATCAGCCACTTCTGCTATATTCTGGAAGAACCTTCCATGCATTTTCTTCCTAGCCAGTTCCTTTGCCCTTTCTCTATCCATACGTTTCACATAATCAGCCTTGGTCTCACATACCTCCACTTCATTGGCCACAACCTTAAGCATCCACTCCTCACTTCTAACCATATGCTCCTTCAACGACATCTCCTCGGTTCTAACACAATCTTTTACACTTTTCAATCCTCTCCGACCGTCTTTTCTCTTTTGATACAGCCTTGCTACGCTACTTCGAATGTGAAATATATCAAACATTGCGACAACTTTTCTTGTTTTGATATCCATGGCATGCAAATCCTTGTCAGACCATTCTAAAATTTCCGCACTGTATCTCAAAACACTGACTGCCCATGCATTCACTGCTTTCATTAGGTTTCCTCCATACAGTTTCAACTTTGCAATTAGTTTCACTCTTCTCCTACCTGACTTTTTCCTCCATTTCTCTGTTCATGATGCCTACACCTTCCAACACTCCCAAATACTTATATCCTGTATTTTCTATTTCTTTCATGATTTCGCCATTTGGCAGCACTATTCCATTCTAATGAACCTTTACTCCTTTTTTCATCACCAGCACCGCACATTTACTAATCCCAAACTCCATCCCAATGTCTTTTGAGTATGTCCCCACAGGTTCTATCAGTCTCTCCATTTCCTTTTCATTTCTACCGAATATTTTCACATCATCCATAAACAGTAGATGGTTGGTGCGTCTGTCACCAGATCCAAAGTTATATCCCAGTGTATCTCTTCAAGAGGATGCTTAGTGGAATCATTATCATTACAAAAGGAAGTGGCGGTAACGAATCTCCTTGAAATATCCTACGTTTAATGCCAACCTGCCTCATCTCTCTGTTTGCTGTCAGCACCGTTTTCCTCTGTTTGCTGTCAGCACCGTTTTCCTCTGTTTGCTGTCAGCACCGTTTTCCTCTGTTTGCTGTCAGCACCGTTTTCCATTGAGCCATACTTGTCTCTAAAAGCCCTACCACATTCTCAGCAACCTTCATCATCAATAGTGTTTCACGTATCCATGAATGAGGAACCATGTCATAAGCCTTTCTGTAATCGATCCATGCTACGCTCAGATTCATCTTCTTCTTCTTCGCATCCTGCATTATTGCTTTATCAATTAGTAGTTGCTCGTTAGTAACTCTCGAGCCATTCCGGCATCCCTTTTGTTCGTCAGGAAAAACACCATTACTCTCTAGATGTTCATAAATATTACAGTCAACAGTTTCCACATCAATGGCAGACATGTAATTGGTCTATAATTATTGGCCTCTGTTCCTTTTGCAGGATCTTTCCTAATCAGTGTTGTTCTTCCCTTCACAAGCCAATCAGGAACATCTCCCGACTCTACAACCCTTTGCAGAGCAGCAGCTATAGGTGAATAAAGGCATGGAAACTGTTTAAACCAGAAGCCCATCACTCCATCTGGACCAGGTGCCTTCCAGTTTGTCATCCTTCGTATGCCAGCTTTACGTCATTGATAGTTATCTCAACGTTCTTCATCTGCTGCATTTCTGATAGCCTTTCTCTGACCCCTCCAGCTAGCCTTCTCATTATATCGCCATTCAAATCCCACTCCAGAACTTCCTTGCATCTTTTGTATTTGGAGTGTTGTTATTTCCCGCCCGTTTACTACCATTTAATTCTTTATACAGATGAGACTGGATGTTCCGGAAAAGGTTGTTCTGCCGAAATGCAACACTTTTTCCAACAAAATTCCTCTTCTCTTTCAACATTGTTAGAACGTTCATCGTTCCTTTTTCCAGCAATCTATACCTCCTTTCAAGCTCGTCCTTGGCTTTCTGTCCTAGTTTAACTTTTCTTATTTCTTCGATTCTACAAATGTCTTTCCGCCACAATTTAATACTTTCTTCAAGCCGCCTCTGCCAGTGTGGCCTTCTATCCTTCAGTTTTCCCTTTTTCTTCTGTAATAAGCCAAGACGATTCGCAATAACGTATGATGCCGCATACAGAAGCCTGTTAAACTCCGTAATCGATATGTTCTTTCTTATGATGTTGTGAATTACTCCTTGAATTATTTTTACCTCGTTTTTCACCTTCCGCCTATCACTACTCTTCATACTTGGAATCTCTATGATATCGTCTCTAAGAAGAACCTCTCTTAACTTCTGAAGCACTTCTTTTTCTACAGAAGTCAAAGTTCGAACTTCATTACCACTTCTCCATATATCTGCTCCTTTCACTGGTTCCATTGTCTCAGAGTCAATGATCTCATCTGCCTTAGATCCTTCAAACTCTTTCTCATTACTTACCCTAACCACAGGATTCCATACTTCCTCAGTTTTCCGCCTCCCATCATCGCTTACATTTCCCTTCTGCACTTCCACTCTCTCAGTTTTTTCATCAGAGCTAGTTTCATCAATTTTACTTTCGTTATTCATTTCATTCCTAACCATCCATTCAATCTCTTCTCTTGCAATTACTGAAAGTAGGTTGTTATTTTTAATTTGTTTTAACTGGGTATCAAACTCGCAACACTTCTAGCTCCTCCTTCTCTCGATTCCCATTCTTCCTTCACTTTTCGGATATATCCACCAGATTTGGTACTTCCACTTCTTGCAAAGCATTCCCACGGTACTCTTCCTTCCTCATCCGTCCACGTTTCTTTCTTTTTTTTTTACATTTCCTGTTCCAATTCCCTTCGTGTCTTGGGACCCTCTCTGGCAATTCTCACTTCCCCTATATCAAGACATATCCTCAGAATTTCAAACAGTTGTATGATGACGACAGGACCAACCCTGTTGACTAGTGGGACACCTACCTGACGTGAGACCATTACAAGATGTTCTAGCCTCGTCCACGTCGTTATTTTCAATATTTTGATTTGACATTCTCCCATAAATGGGGTTAGTGAATTTAAGGTTACACCACCACCGATAGTTTTATCGAGACATTATCTCTAGGATGGTTCCCCACTAAGGTCAAATATCCCCTCCAGACCTTTTTCCTCCATTACCACCACTATTCCCATTACCACCACCAACAACAATAGAAAAAAATCTACAATGATAATGGCAACACTAATATCGGTAGCAATAATATTAACATCAAAAACAACAATAGCAATGACAGCAAAAAACAACACCTACCATTACAGCTACAGTAATAATAAAAACATACCACTACTATTACCACCACCACCACTACTACTAATAGTAATAATACTAGTGATTATAGTAATAACCAATAAAGTAAATTTTGTTTTTTTTAAATAATAATAATAATAATAATAATAATAATAATAATAATAATAATAATAATAATAATAATAATAATAATAATTTCAGTTAGAAAAGCTTCCTTTATTCGTTTTTTTAACTCCTCTGTCGATGTTGCTTTTGGCCAGAAAAAAATGTACACAAAAACAGAAACATAAAAAATCCAAACATGTGAAAGACAATTCCTTGTTTAACCGTAAATTCAAGTTCTAAATTCTAATTTCAGTTAGAAACGCTTCTTCCCCCCCTCTGCTATTTTTAAAACTCCACCGCTGATGTTGCTGACGACCGGAAAAATATGTACAAAAACAGAAACATAAAACATCCGAACATGCGTAAGATAATTCCTTGTTTAACCATGAATTTCAAGTTCGAATTAAAATTTCGGTTAGAAACTCTTGTTTCGTTTGCTATTTTTTAACTCCGCCGCTGTTGCCGCTTTTGGCCGGAAAAAAAATGCACACAAAGACAGATACATAAAACATCCGAACATGTGTAAGACAATTTCTTGTTTAATAATAATAATAACTAGCAGGATCCGTGGAAATTCCACGGTAGTTAAAATCTTTTAAAACACATCAGTAAGAAATTCCTTATTGTTATATTACAAAAATTAATGTATGGAAGCCAGTAGAACAAACAAAGAACTTTAGTTTAAACTTTTATTGAAGGTCAATGCGATCGTAACTGATGCTGTTGATATTGTCAGGAAGTGCTGGTGATGATTGAGGTGGTGACAGGGACGTCGATCAGCTGCTTGGAGTGAGAATAGTGACAGTCAGCATGTTCTTGGGAGTCAGACTGTGAATTTAAAAAAAAATGTGTGACATTGTTGACATCGATTTTGTGAAAGTTCTGATGACCCCAAGTTGTTTAATATTTCAGGACATTTTGGATTACACGTGTAAGTAATGAATAGGTCACAGAAAACTGCCATTGCATCTTGATAAAGCTGTTGTAGATTCATAGGACTCCCTGTAAATGTAGATGGTAGAATAACTGGTACACCAGAATAACCATCTTCATTCCTTGCTAAATGATTCATTAAGCCAGAATATTGAGCAGCTCTTGGTTGACTTTGATAGCTTTTAATGAAGTTAAATAAGCAACCGTCAACTTTTACATATGCAATAGACTTTTCTATTTATTTTGAATTTTATTCAATGAAGATTTGGAAATTCACAAATATTTTTTAAGTCGAATTATTGATATAGATTTCAATTAAATAAAATATACTGTAAATCTTTTAATAAGGAATAAATATATATTTAAATCATAATTATTGAAACAAAGTATTTTACTGCATAAAAAAGGTTATGGGGAGAAGGATGAAAAAAATGTTTAAAATGTTCTTGTATCTGTTTTATAATTTTTGTTTAATAAGAAAAATAAATAAACTTTGATAGCACTATTGTAAGAATCATGCTGAAAACCATTCTTAATATGGGGAGGTGGGTTAACTATACTGAAACTACACTTAACAATGTAAAATAATAAGGAAAAATATATGTATGAACAATAAATATTGCTTCAGTTAAATAAAATATACTGTAAATCTCTTAATAAGGAATAAATATTTATTTAAACCATAATTATTGAAACAAAGTATTTTACTGCATAAAAAACGGTTATGGGGAGAAGGGTTAACTATTTTGAACCTTCACCAAAATAGCGATTTAATGAAAAAAATTTAATGGTCTTGTATCTTTTTTTTAATAATTTGTTTTAAAATAAGGAAAAAAAATCTTTGATACCGCTATTGTAAGAATCATGCTGAAAGCCATTCTTAATATGGGGAGGGGGGTAACTATTCTGAAACTTCACCAAACAATGTAATAAAAATAATGGAAAAATTCTTTAGTTAAATAAAATATACTGAAAATCTTTAAATAAGAAATAAATATTTCTTTAAATAAATTAAATCGTAAGTAATGAAACACAGTGTTTTATTTCATATTAAAAAAGATTGTTGTGTCCATTTTTTATAGTATTATGTCGGTGGGCATTAGAAGGTGATGACTGCCTGTAAAAGAAGCAAAATAAAACGAACAAACCATAAGTAATAACTATGTAAACAACGTGAAGATGTATCAATGTTACAAAATTACTCGATTCGGCATTAAATAACATGAAAAAGGATTGATATGCCGTAAAACAAAAGCAAAACAAAACAGAACAAGACGTAAAATATGTTTGGACTCTGTTTTACTCAGTGTATTTGCGAATGGTGACTTTGGTGATTTATTTAATAAAGTTATTCTTGACTTTTGTAACATGTATTTCTGTAAAGCTTACTCAAAAGTAAAAAAAAAAAAGAAAAAGATAAAGTGGCACAGTTAAAAAAAAAAACGAACTCGTAGCGTAAAATGTAAAAAATATATTTATTACTGAATAAAATAGAATAAGCGTTCCGTACTACAGAAGACATCGTTAAAAATGTAAGTAAAATACTATACTATTTAAACTGTGGAACGATACCTTCTATGCATAATTGTCTTTAAAATAATCCGGAACCATAAATAGACAGTTCATATATACATTTTTCGGGTTTTTTTGTTGTTCGGGAAGTTTTGGGAAATAAAAGGGTTTAATGATTTTTAACTAATAAAGATTGAACAATAAAGGAAGATAATTCACATTAATTAATGTTTGCGATGATGATGACGCGTTTCATTAATTAATGTTTGCGATGATGATGATGTGACACCGTACGGACAAGCATATTAATATATAGATAATAATAATAATAATAATAATAATAATAATAATAATAATAATAATAACAACAACAACAATAACAATAACAATAATAATAATAATAATAATAATAATAATAATAATAATAATAATAATAATAATAATAAACTGTATAATTGCAACCACCACCACGCACAAAAAAATCAACCGATATCACACCAAATAATCGAAGACGGTCAAGGAGAATGGAAAGATCGAAGAAGGAGAACACTATCCAGACCTCCACTGGATGATTGCGAAGAGAACTTGGACTTTGGGGAAGTTTATTGCCACCCAAATTCCAGTGAAAAATCAATCGTAGACGGCCGTTATGATAACGCAAATTAATTTGCAAAAGTTATCAAATGAGGTGCGGAATACTGGAAATCTGGCGAGACTCAGACTTCAGGGAACGCCACAGGTTGTTTTCACAGAGAAATCTTTGATGATGGCTCGTATGAAAACTGCTAGTAGATGATGGTAATAATAATAATAATAATAATAATAATAATAATAATAATAATAATAATAATAATAATGAAAACAGCTGAAATATTAAGAAAATTTTTTGAATGTGGAGACTGTTCCACGTGAACCACATGAGCAGGCCAGACAAACTAGTGCAGAGACAAAACATGAAGATGCGTTACATGAAACCAAGAACATTGAAGCTGCATATCCGTAAGTTCTTTATCCTCTCCCCCAGTCCCTCCCATTGCACCATCACTGTCTCCAAAAAAGAGTGATTCCAAATAGCAGAAAAGAGTCAAGGAGGATCGAAAGACCGAGGAGAGAGCACTGACCAGACATCCGCTGTACAAGTGCAAAGAGAACTGGGATCATGAGGAGACTTATTGCCACTAAAGTTCCAGTGAATACCAATGGCCGCAGCCAGCGAGAAACTAATGTTGGGCGGCTGTTGCGATGACGCAAATTCAGTTGCAAATTTTATCGAAAAAGGTAAAGAGCACAGGTTGTTTTCAAAGGTAGATCTTTGAAGACCTATGTGAAATAATAATAATAATAATAATAATAATAATAATAATAATAATAATAATAATTCCGGTTTCGTTTACCAACGTCTCCCTGAAAAGAGAAGAAGTGAGTTTATGTTTGTAATTTTTTATAGATGAGTATTGATAATTTGTAGGGGGGGATACAGACTATTGTTCTCATCTTGAGTGCGCAACGTTTCGGTCGACGAAACCTTCAACCTTTTTCATGTGTATCTTGGCGAATCCGAGAATCTCTCAGCCATACTCAGAAATCTGCACGGAATTTCAAACGGAATCATTTATTTTATCCACGGAAATAGGATAATCTTGGTCTGTCAGCCATGACGCAGTAAAAGTCCAAATTAATTCAAAATTGTATTTTGACTGATACCCGCATTAAACGATGGAACCTTCAACCCCCAGAAAAGTGTAATTTACAACTGAATTTTGTCAAGAACTTTAATCATTACGTCACAAGTCTTTGCAGTCTTCTGGAAGCTGCAGACACTAAAAAAAAAAAAACTATTGCGAATTGCTTTGGACTTCTACCCAATCATGGCTGAGGGAACAAGAACATACTAATCCCGTGGATTAAATAAAGTGTTTCGTTCGAAATTCCGTGCAGATTCCTGAGTTCGACAAAATACACACGCAGAAGGCCGGGGGTTACATCTGCTGAAACGTTGTCAAAGTAATATTCGAGATGATAACAGTAGTTCGAATAATCTAAATACTAGTAAGAAGTGATTTAACGTACCCAGCTACATCAAAAAATATTAAAAGAGCAAAATCCCGAATTAGACTTCTTCCCTCACGTTTTTTAATCTTTCTTCCTAAATAGTATTAATACTAGTGCTGATATTCCTAATTATTTCTAATCAACTAATGCGGACTTCTGGATAATTATCTTTTTACGTTTGATTCTTAATAAACAGAGCAAAAAGAATAGTAAAAGCGAGAGTGATAGTTAGTGTATAAAATAAAACAACATACAATGGGAGAGGGTGAGAGTAATAGGAAGAAATTTAATAAGTGGGGATTTTGCATGCTGAGTAAATTACTAATTATATACTGCATAATCACGTTGATACACCGGTTCTCATTAGATCACCAAAGTTAAGCAACGTAAAGCCTGGTCAGTACTAAAATGGGTGACCATTTAGGAATTCCAGGTATTGTATGTGCTCTCCGCTTATCTCGGCATCGTTTCCAGTCACTCTTGAACCTCTCCTTGCTACTGAACCCAAGCAGTGCAGATTCAGGAAAGGTGTGGTTGCAAATTGCGCAATCCTTGCCTCACAATTACACGCAAAGTTACGCTTATAGAGGTGTCCATTGTCTCTTGAGACTGACCGGGGCGCATTCATTGAAATAACAAGTTATTGCTAATAAAAAAGAATTAAAATGGAATTTATCGTGCACTATTGGGTCACCGCTTATCAAGGCCCAAATGCCACTCAAGGATAATGTTTAATGAGTTCGTCAGGTGAGCGGTGAGAACATACATTAACGATTACTAGCGGTTGTTGTAGGCTCAATAAGTTTTCTTTTAAGAATAAACTTGTAAACAACCATGTTGTAATCAGTTGGGAAGCAGCCCCTTGATATGTTCCACAAACACATAGTTCTTTAAAAACAACATGGCTTACGAAAGTTATATGCATGTTTAGATGCACATAGGAAAAAAAAATATTTAGAATAGTTGAGGATATCACCGTAGGTCCATTAATGCTGTTGCTGTGACCTCAGAGTGGTATACAGATATTACAAACAATTTCTTCTCTGGGGGTGACGGTGACCAAGTGGCTAACGACACGGACCGAAAACCTGGGTATCCCAAGCTCGAATCCAGTTTGTTCCACAGAAACACTTTCATTAAACCCGTACTTGACCTTATGTCCAACCTCCTTAAGAGTAGATAAATAAGGTTCTTTGTGCATTAATTACGATGAAAATATATTCATACCCGACGTTTGTGGTTTCAGACGGATAGGGCGACGGCCCACACAACCCGACCGCAATTAACTCTGTTCGTTCTGCCTTTGGTGATTTAACCCTTTCCAGTTTTGTTGACACTCCTTAGCGCGATCCGTACACTGTGTGTAGAGAGAAAAAGAAATGCAAGACACGTGTGCATGAATATAAACCTCTTATATACAACGAATTGAAGGGAGCTATTCATGCGGAAGTCGCCCCAATAGAGAAAGAAATCTTGATAAGGGTCGATGCAGACTTTCAAGAACGCCCCAAGAAATTTATTTAAAAAAAAAACGCATGAAAAGGATGTTGTTTTCCACGCTTGTTTTTTTCAAAGAAATGAATGATGATAATAAAAACTGAAGCTTAAATTATTGATTTCTACTGTACACACGATATATATATATATATATATATATATATATATATATATATATATATATATATATAATTATTCTTTACTATAATAATTAATTATATATATATATAATAATTAATTATATATATATATATATATAATTATTTTTTACTATAATAATTAAATACCTACAGACACTAGTGTTTCATCCTTTCGGGATTCTTCAGTGCAGGGTGTCACGATTAACACCAGCCGAACGATTCGAACCCCGCAACAGAAGACATCTCTGGCTCGATTAGCGGAGACCGTATCCATTCGGCTACCATTAATCACGTAAAATAACGTTGAATTTAAACATTTTCATTTTTTTAAATATTTATTACGTCATATATATATATATATATATATATATATATATATATATATATATATATATATATATATATATATATATATATATATATATATATATATATATATATATATATATATATATATATATATATATATATATATATATTCAAGCAAATATTATTAAATGCAACGGAGACACTTTGATTGATGATTCTTTTTTTTTTTCAATTTTTCGTTTTTATGTTTAATCTTTCTTGTATCAAAATCAAAAAATGTTAATAAAAGTTCCATAGCTGTTGCTGTCACGAGCGCTTTCGATTCGTCCACGAATCATCATCAGGTGTTGAAGTAAAAGTCCGAAGGAGCGAAAATGAGAATGAAAAGTGAAAACTAAAATATACTGCAAACGGCGATAAGTTAAAATATATAGGGTCGATGAAAAGCCGATTAAACATTTAGGTCGATTAAAATTCACGTATTAAAACCAGCAAGTTTGTGGACACCGTTAACAAACTCCTTCCAATACGAGCTATGCAAGACAGTTTAGTTTTAACTTTGACCCCAGTTTTTACCCCCTTAACATTTAGTGTTTTGGGCTCAAATCAAATTAAAATGTTTGACACACGTCCAAGTAGTCTACATCTAAAATTTCAAGTGTTTGAATCCAAAATTCGCGGAGGAATTTAGTAGAGCCTACAAAGGTTGACTCTTTCAATTCTGACCTCTTGGCAGCGAAAGTATCGCCCTAAACCTGATTAAAAACTGAATACCCTTTATGTAAAATTTCAAATATTTAGACAAAAATTAGCATAATAGTTTGCTGGAGATCGCAAAGGTCAAGTCTTTGGAACTTTGTCCCCTTGGCAGCAAACATTTTGACCCAAAATAAAACGATTAAAAAGCTTGCCCTATGCCTGAATATACTTTATGTAAAATTTCAAATGTTTAAACTAAAAGTTAGCCGAGTAATTTCGTTGAGACCGCAGAGGTCACTTTTTTTTTTTTTTTACTTTAACCCCCAATTTTGACATCTTAGCCTTTATTGTTTTGGGCTTAAATCAAATTATAAAGTAAGATCTATGTCTAAGTATCCTATATCTAAAATTTCAAGTGTTTAGACCAAAAGTTGGCGGAGGAGTTGCGTAGAGTTCTCAAATGTCAAATCGTTGAACTTTGACCCCTTAACAGCCTAATTTCTGGTCGAAACCCGATCAAAACGATTCTCCCAAATCTCAAATTTCGAGTATGTAGACCAAAAATTGACAGAGTTATTTGGTAGGGAAATGTACACAGACAGACAGACATGAAGACAGACAGGCACACAGACATTTTCACTTATATATATATATATATATATATATGTATATATATATATATATATATATATATATATATATATATATATATATTCTTCAGAATAAAAATATCTAACAATTAACTGGTATGGGAACCTGTGATTTAATCTTACAAAATATTATTGGCAGTAATATTCTATAAGTACTATCCCATCTAAATAAAAATTGCTCGATATACAAGATAGAGCAAATAAATCGAATTTTAGTCATTCAATAAATCTTAAAAAATTATGACGTGAAGTGGTTAAATTTCGAATCAAAAGATTTGTATTATTCTATGTAAGACAAAGAATACATTTTAAATATCATAACTTATCCTACAGGATTTCAATGTCTACCATCTCTTCAGATGAGCAAATAATTATAATGGTTTACACCTTATTTGCTAAAGTCAGTGAGACATGGAAAATCACAATTAAAATTTTTTTTAAGTATTTAAATATCATAGAGTAAGGGAAGTTAATGAAAAGGATATCAAAATTCACATCCAAATTGCATGGTAAAATCCGAAGTGAAAGTCTTTTATAGCAGTGTGGTAAAGTGATCCAATCTGTATTTTGAGTAATCCACATCACAAAGTAATAGTCCGAAGTAGGAATTTTCCTGGAGAAATTTTATTTGTTTAAACAGGGTGACCAAAAAAAACGTCATATCTCCATTATTTATTCACCGATTGCCCTTATTTTATAGAACATGGCAAAATCAACGACCGTGAGTACACCAAGACCCCGGGTTTATTTATTTTCGTTTGTTTGTTCCTTTTCGAGAGTGCCAGGCGGCGTGTGGGGTCCGTGAAAGGTTTAAACTGTAACAAACACGGTACGAGCGTAACCGCAACGTTACAGAAAGATGGATGGCGTTAATTTGAGAACAGACGATCAGGTCAAATTATAACAGACCGCAGGCACGCGCATGGCAGCTGTATACAAATGACCGAGCTGTGTGCAAAGTGACGTCACGGCAAGGAAAAAGAAAAAAATATTATAGAATAGAACGTGTGCACAGAACGATGATCACGGACTCGATCATATTAGAGAGACGTGGGTGCCATCCCAACTAAAACAAGAAGTCGCGGGTGGCGGGAGAATGAAGGAATAATGGTATTTTGTCAAAACCTGAAATAGCGAGTTGAAGTTATTTCCTCTTCTTTTCTTTGCGACGTGCTATCATATTAAGGACTACGTAACGGTACAAAATGGTAGACAAAACAAAACCGAACTCTAACGAATGACGTCAGGTTTTCGAACTGAGAGAAACAAGTTTTTTTAAATCAGTTTCTTCGTGGAAGCTGTGCCAACGAGACACCGTCAGTAATGTAGGAATTTTACTTCGATGTATGTCCGTCTTCTTCACTCATTTCACTTAAGTTGGAAAGTAAAGTTAAAATAAACAATTAGCTATGGTTGAATAAGCTTCTCCCTCTCTCTCCCTCTCTCTTTCTCCCTCTCTCTTCTTAATCCATAAAAGTTTTAAGAAAACTCCGCGAACGTCTTCCTATGTCATCTTTCTTCATTAAAAGAAGCTCATTTTGATAGCAGCCACTACACGGAAACAAGCGACTATAACAAAAGTGGAAAAAAAGAGACCACGTATAAACACGCCGCACGTATGTATAAATACATTTAATTTTGTTATTTCAAACCTTTTGGCTTTGATGAGTGTTGATTTGGTTCAATAGTAAAACAAAATTAATTTATGATTGTAAGAAACAGCATGCCAGACCTTTGATTTTTGAGCTGTTCAGTTGTCTTTTGTGCAGCTTGACGAGCCCAACAACGGCATTTCTGTTAATTCACCGTCGAGACGAAAATAAATTCCTACATATTACATATTAAGCACATTACATCAATAGCGGTTAAGATAGCTAGTGTAAATTTGGACAAGGGTCACATTTAGTGCCGGACACAACAACCCTAATCTACAAACATAATCGTTCCCAGGGTTGAATAAAAGAAAGGTGGCAAGGCAGGAACACAAATCAAGCGCTTTAGACAAGACAGTCCAACCATTTGAGGATATGACGATAGCCGCCATTAACAAATATGATATTGAGCAGATATAAGACCTCAATTCCAAACATCAATTTTAATTGACAAACATTTTAATGACAAATTAATATGTATTTTAATAACATATTTTAATGACATACATTAAAATGCAATATATTGTAATACCATGCATTTAAATGGCAAATATTTTAAAGACATATATTGTAATGGCATATATTTAAATGATAAATATTTGATGATATTTATTTTAATAACATATAATAATGAGACATTTTTATGACATACATTTCTTCATCCAATAAACTTTTAAAATATGTCATATCTTCCTTATAAAAATTTAAGAGAAAAAATAGAAATATATGTGTCGAGATGGCGTTCAATATATACAGGGTTTCCACAAAGTCTGGCTGCATGATCTACACGGTGCCCACAAAGTCTGGCTGCATGATCTACACGGTGCCCACAAAGTCTGGCTGCATAATATACACGGTGGCCACAAAGTCTGGCTGCATAATCTACACGGTGCCCACAAAGTCTGGTTACATAATCTACAGGGTGTCCACAACGTCTGACTACATAATATACAGGGTGTCCACAAAGTCTGACTACATAATCTACAGGGTGTTCACAAAGTCTGGCTACATAATGTAGCCAGACTTTGTGGACACCCTGTATGCATATATATATATATATATATATATATATATATATATATATATATATATATAGAGAGAGAGAGAGAGAGAGAGAGAGAGAAAACGAAAGAAATAGAGAGAGAGAGGAGAAGAAAGACAGAGAGAGTGTGATAGACAGACACAGAGTAAAGGAAGAGAGTTGGGGGGGGGGGATGCAAATAAACCGAAAGTGTATCTTTATGGGAAATGTAAAAATTTGTTAATTATTGAAAATCAGTTCGGTAAAGATGTGTGGGATATTTGCCCTTTTTTATGGCGGTTAAACGAGGGGAGGGCTGGCTGTCTCTTGGGTGGTCTCCCGGATGAAGTCAAGAGTAGTTTCAGTCTTTATTAAAGGTACTAGGCGACAACGGCGACGATGATAAATAAAAAAGAAAATAAAAACAATAACACAATTTTCTGTTATTAATTCAATAAGGGGAAAACTGCGTGACTGCGTTTATTGTCTCAAATATGATGTTTTTATCTTTCACATCGTCAATCTCTGTTTCTCTCTCTCTCTCTTGTTCTCGCTTCTTTATTTTAAACACGCATATTCAGATATAAACAATTTAAACATCTGCAATAATTATAATAGAGAATCTAGCTCCACTGAAGAGCTGTAGTACAGAGACACAGTATATATATAGTTTTTAATAATAATAATAATAATAATAATAATAATACACATACACATACACATATACATATATATATATATATATATATATATATATATATATATATATATATATATATATATATATATATATATGGATTAGGTCCTTGCTAATAGAGTCAGAGATGGCTTCTGTTACCGGGTCCGAATCTAATCGACCGGTGTTAATCGTGGCACCCTGAAGTGATGATTCCCGAAAGGATGAAACACTAGGGTCAGTAGGTATTTAATAAATATTGTAGTATATATATATATATATATATATATATATATATATATATATATATATATATATATACATATATATATATATATATATATATATATATATATATATATATATATATATATGTATATATTAGTGATGGGACGATTCCAAACGTTTCTCGACTCCGATACAATTACCGATTCCGTTCTAAATTTCTGATTCCGATACGATCTCCGATTCTGATTCTTGCAAGATTTATAAATATCTAATAAGAGGTTTTTTGTTGTTGTTGTTGCTTTTTTTTGTTTTTTTTTTGTTGTTTTTTTTTTTTTTGTAAATTTTTAAATTATTACATAACCCCCCGTGTAATTCCCCCGTATATTTTTCTCAAAGTTTTTCCTTGTATTGATTGAATATTGTAAGGCAACAAAAGATTAATTTTGATTTTAAAACAAAGCCAGATTGTATCAGTTCGTTGTTAGGGTACAAAATGCTACTTTAAAGTTTTCATAAACAGTTGAAAATAGTCGACGATTGGTAAGCAAAATGAGAAAACGGTGTAAGAACAGAATATTTAACAACGCCTCCTTTGATTGTTACGACCGAATTCCTAAATAATAATGTTACTATTTAAAAAAAAATCATTTTTATCATGGCGATGGTGCGCTTTGTAAACTATTCAGTGCCTTCTCTCTATGAATGAAATTAAATTTTTATATTTTAATTATAAAAATGTGGTGGGTTATTAGATTGATTTGCTCTGTTGAAAAAAAAACAAAAGCTAGATGCAAATAATAATAATAATAATAATAATAATAATAATAATAATAATAATAATAATAATAAATTTATAGCTTAACACTCTCAGCTAAACCCTAATTCCAAAATGAAATATTATTTTCATAGGTGATTACGTGCGAAAACCTTAAAAAAAAAACTTGACGGAAAGAAAAGGAATCATTTTAGTATTTAAAGAGGAAGATAACTTTCGAATATAAATTTAACGTAAAATAATCTGTAATTCATTTTAAACACGCCAGCCCGACAGCCCGCCAGCCCGCCAGCACGCCAGATGTCAATCTGCCATTTTGGTTAGCACAGAAATTACATAAAAAAGTATGCCACTGTGCCAAATTTTATTCCGTCAAAAAATAAATTTCTACAGAAAAAAAAACATATTTCTACATTTTTATCTAGCAAATAAGCATAAAATTATGAAAAAACACGTTTATTATTTTTTTAAACCAACAAAGGAGCTGAAGTCGATGTTTTGTTTTTAAAACAAAACTAACTTTTTTTTTACAAATCTCTGTGCGGCATACCGGTAAAATATTTTTTTCTAAAGAATAAAAATGAATAAAAAAATTTTTTTACAAGAATCGTTATAAAGTTTACTGCAATTTTTTTCACAAGTTGTCCATCATTTTCACTTTAGAAATCATCACAATACCACATTTATTCTCTGAACTATCCTGCTTAAAGTATCAAAAATGCCTTTAATTGAATTTAATTTCATGATCACAGGAGCTCACAAGTAATAAAAAACTTAATCAATATCCCACACCTATATATATATATATATATATATATATATATATATATATATATATATATATATATATATATACATACATACTCGGGTTTTTTTATATTCAAAAGTAATGGACTAGTGAATTCAACGAGGTTGTTAGATAGTGCTCAATAAAAAGAGCTGATAATACTTGTTTATTGTTATATAAACATGCTCACATCCCGCTGCTACAAACAGCCACTTGTTTTAATCAAACAACAGATATCATCAGGCAGCGACTTGACTATTCAAATTTTCATATTATATAACAATAAACAAGTATATATATATATATATATATATATATATATGTATTATTATTATTATTATTATTTTGAGATGAAACATCATAATTTGCGTACTCATTTTCTTGCGGACTCTTATCCTCATCTTTATATTTGTTCTTGATTTTTTTGTTATGTTTTATGTTTTGTTTCATCGCGTTTCTGTCAACTCATCCGCTGACCTTCTGTAGATAATTAACCCCGACGGGGTATTAATCTTGAGTCTTTTAACTGTATTTCCGTTGATTACTGCCTCCCGTAGTTGTTGTCTCACCACGTATTTATTTTGCCAAAGTGGATAGGGGCGTTGAGTCTCTCTGGTTTCAGGTGATCATTTTGTGAAGATATATGTACATAAGAATACTTTGATAAGTATGTTTCAACTTAAATAGGGATGGTATGATAAAATTGTGGGGTCTGAGTTCGCGCCTGTACTCCATGGAAATATGGCACAAACTTTAACAAAGACTTTTCATATCTATCTGCGTAAGTATACTTTGATAATTATGTTTCAGTTTGAAGAAATATGGTATAATAAGATTATTGGGTGCTCGTTCGCGCCTAACATCCATGAATGTAAATATGTCATAAAGTTTAACAAGGTTTTTTTTTAACTTTAATCTTAATTTACGTTGGATTTTATTCATTTTTTTTTAGTTGAATCATATTGTGTCGAATAAATTCACCTCATAAATTCACTTCATAAATTCACGTTCTTATTAAAGTGAAAGCAAAAAAAAAAAAGTGGGAACTTTAGACAATTCTCGACACAAATTTTGCATAACGCTGTTTTTTCTCCTCCATTTGAACGTGGCACTCTTTCGAAAATAGATGAATAGATAAATAATAAAAAATAAGAACGTTACTTATTATCCTGTCAAAAGAAGGAAAAAATCCTGTTCACATGATTACGTGTCTTTTTAAAAACATAACCTTTTTATTTTATTAGAAGGAATTCAATTGATTACAACCCTTTCTGCGTGTTCTTTACATTACAATAGGACAACCCTGAATCTGACGGCGAAATACTACATCGTTCAATACTTTAAAACTGAAATGAAGCTGTTCTGCTTGAAAAGGGCACCATTTTCTTCTTATTCATATTTTTATCGATTTTTTGCTTTAAAAAACTAAAGTAATTACGTGTTTACTTTTTTAATATCCCATTTTGCGCTTTCGGATTATTTTACTAAAGTATGTAAAGCTTCATTATTTTTCCAAATTTTTTGTTTCTTTGTTTATCGATATTTCGTCGATATTACTTAGTAAGAGTGTTTAGCAGAAAAGCCAACAAACGACTACCCGAAAAAATAAATATACAAGAAATAAATGTTACCATAGTCAATAAAAGTTCAGTTCATGTTTTTGCTTTGAAATAGTTTTTAATGCTCTTTACTTGAAATAATTTCAGCGAACCGAAATTAAAACGAAATTTGAGGCGATAACTACGCAAATTAATTTTTATATAGACTATACATGCCATAATCGAATATTCCTGAAACACAAAATAATGGAAAACATTAAAATATGTTTATAAATATTCCTTACGTTGACAGAACTCTCTTAAATTGTTAACACAGAATGCTGAGGTGTCCCTCCTTCAAATTGAAAACAGGGCTAACAATTTCAAAGTCGCTGCCATTTTGATTTTTTTACAAACTACTTAAAAATACAAACCAATGAACTTTTATACCATAAAAGTAACTTTTATTGATTATGGTAACATTTATTTCTTGTATATTGATATTATTATGCATATAACATTTTCTCTTTGAAAGGACCCATCATTTTTTTGGTCACTCTTGGCTACGAATGGAAACAAAGTTGATATAAAAAATATATTTTCGCGAAAATTATCTTTACTTTCATCATATTTTGCTTAGGGTAAAATTTTTGAGCATCAAAACCTATCTCTTTACAACCCCCCCTTCTTTTCATCACCTATCATACTTTCATCAATCACAGTCCATTTTCTGTAAGCTGTTTTTGAACCCAATCAACGATGGGTACTTCTGCTAGTATATATATATATATATATATATATATATATATATATATATATGTATTCATATAAATACTGACAGCTACGTTGGGACGACTAAAGATACCGAATGTAACCGATTCATCGATCTTGGTTGCATTTAAAGGAACTGCTAATTATTCAATGACACTCAATTTGTCTTCGAATGCGAATTTTATGTGACATTCAATAATTCAGAATTTACTGGCATAAAACCTTTCGTATAACAAACTCCAATGTGTACATATATTGTTTTCAATAAATGTATTAAATTCTTACCCAGATGATGGTGCCATATATGACAGGCTCACGTTGATACACTGGTTCCACATGGATGACTATTTGAAAAATACCAGGCACTACGTGTCGGAGGACGTCGACACCTTCCTGTAAGAACTGCAAAAACCTAACGCCTGGAATATACAAGTGACTGAGGACCGCTTGTTAATTTGATGTTCCCATGAAACCTTACTTTCTCCTTGGAAGGAAGCTGGTTTGATCCGCTTAGGGTAAGTTCTGGTTCGGCTTCGACTAACTGTGTACTAATTGGATTTTCATACACGAAGTTCCTTAAGAAATTGCACAAACGCATAAAATTATAACCAGACAGTTTTTCTTTGTTATTATAGCGAAATTCGAAAATTGATATATTGAATTTCAAGTGCACCCAATGTCATCTACTGAACTGTCATGTCACACTAATGAACATATCCAAAAAGTACGAAAAACGATGGGATAGAAAATCAATCAATAAGGAAAATATTAGTTTCTGAAGAAATTAGTGATTTTCGCTTTAAAGATCGCTTATATTTGCAGAGGAGGTAATTCGTTTTAGAAACTGTCAACAACTTTACAATGGCCGAAATCATTTCTTTGTTGTTGTTGAAAAGTACATGTTTTATGTAAAATTCTTGAAATATTTTACTAATTATGACATGACAGTGAGGTAAATAATATTGCTTATTATTGAAATTGACAAAAAAGTAAGTAGTTTCCATTGGTTTATTTTAAATGGAAACTCAATGTTTCGGCTGCCAGATTTCGCTACAATAACGGAGAAGTACCAACCAAACTGTATTAATTTGTTCATCTTCTCCGTACACGTGCTTTCTTGCCGCATGCAGAGTAAGAAACAACAACAGGGCGACGGGCCCTGGTGTAGACTCCTCCTGTTCGTTGTGTTGCTTTATAATAGCCACGTTATCACTGATCTTAAACTGGTTAAAAACACGTTTTTTTTTAGGGTATGTCCTTTTCTTGACGGAAATACATTAATTACAATATAAGCAAGGAAAGTATTTTATGTTTCAAATATTTTTTCGGTTTTCTCTTTTAATGTTATTGTTATCAAAAACACTGAAAATATTGGGGGGGGGAAGTAATATAATTTCTGCTTAAGCAATGTCAAAAGCAAAAATCTTAATCCCTCGACTCCTGTCAGCGAATAAAATAAGAAACCTCATAAAACGGTCAAGATTTACCTCGGGATTTACCAGACTTGTACGCGTCATGCTACGAGGTAATATTTTATTCAAACAAATACGCCGATTATTCACGACGCGATTTTTAATCTTAAGAAATATGGTTATAAATAATTTATATTCAAGTTTTTGTATCTGATCCTGGTTTCGTCTGTTCGGCGCATTTCTTTGCACTAACCGTAATGTCAAAACATTCTATTTCAATATTATGTTTCTGAATTCATGAGACGAGGAAGGGTAATTCGTATTATTTGGATTATTCAGACTACTGTTCTCATTTTCAAGTATCCTTAACATAGTTCCTTTCATTTTTGTTGTTGTTATTGTTGTTGTTGTTTACTCACTAGGAGTAGTCACACAGGCCGGCATCAAAAATTTCTCTTAAGAAAAACTTGTGGTGTTCTCTGGGGCCTGAGTGACAACAAGTCTCCCAAGATTTCCAGTACTCCCCACCTCTTTCAATAACCTTTGCAGATGGATTTACGTTATCGCAACAACCATTTACCATTAATTTCTCGTTGGCAGCGACCGTTGGTCTTCACTAGAATTCGGGTGGCAACAGGTCTCCCCAATGTCCTAGTCTTTTTCGCACTCATCCAGTGGAGGTCAGACTAGTGCTTTCTCTCCTTGGTCTTCCCATGTTCTTTGAATCTCTTCAACTCTTTGGTATGGTGCCTATTGATGCCAAACCCCTTCTTCTTCTTCTTCTTCTTCTTCTTCTTCTTCTTCTTCTTTTTTTCTTTCTTTTTTTTTGATGTGGGTGAACGGGTGGTGGGTTAACTTATAATTATAGTTTCAGTTTTCTTTCTTCTATGTGGTGTTTCTTTGTGTTTCATTATTATTATTATTATTATTATTATTATTATTAATAATATTAATAGTATTATTATCATTATTATTATTATCATTATTATTAATATTATTACTGGTCCATAAGGGGCTTTCACATAGCCATAAAGGGTTTTTCCGTCAGAACAACCTGTGGTGTTCCCTGGAAGCTGAGTGACAACAAGTCTCCCCAAATTTCCAGCACTCTCCACCTCTTTCGATAAAATTTGCAAATGAATTTGCATTATCGGCCGCTTACCATTGATTTCTCGCTAGCAGCGACCATTGGTCTCCACTGGTATTTGAGTTGCAATAAGCCTCTCCAAGGCATCAGTTCTCTTGACATTGGTCTAACGGAGGTCAGCGCTCTCTCTCTCTCTTCAGTCTTTCCACTCTCCTTGAGCCTTCTCGACTATTTTGGCATCATTCTTGGGGGGGGGAGGTTTAATGGGAAAAGGAATGAGAACGTATTTTCTTTCTTTCTTTCTTCTTCTTCTTCTTCTTCTTCTTATTCTTCTTATTATTATTTATATAAATTAAATCGTAGATACATGCATGTGTGTGTTTAACTGATAAACTCTTAAACTACATAACACTGAAATTAACAAGAAATAGTAATCATACACCAACAATTGTTTATGCGGAATAAAATCTTTGTTTGGATGAATAAATAAGGTGTACTGAAATATGTCACTAAGTTGAAATGCAAAACGTTCATTTCAATTTGTCGATATATTTTTATTAGTTTTACGCATGCACAATTTCAATCATAACGAACATTGTCAAAGCTAGAAGTCGTTTCATTATAAAGATAAAGACAATTTGTTCTGTAATAATAAATACGAGATTTGCTTAATTAAAATATATTTAAGCGTATTTTATGACCGGCAATCCCCTTAGCCTCTGCTAGTGTTTAATATAGCTGGCTGCATACATTCCATTTCTCGTATTATTTGGATTCTTCGGACTTCTGTCCTCATCTTGAGTGTACATTTTTCACAACGTTTCGATCGATGTAACCTTTGGCCTTCTTCAGTTATATCTTCAGTTCTATCTTGTCGAGTTCAAGACAGTATAAGAACCTATGATGTAATAAATAAAATACTTGGTAAAATTCAGTTTTATGTTACTTTTCCGAATGTTAAAGGTTCAATTCTCAGTGCAGGTAACACAAAAAATAGGAATTGCTTAAGACTTCTACTCAATCAAGTCTGTCGGAACGAGATCAAGCTACTCCATTGGATTAGATAAAGTCTTCCGTTCGGCATTCCGTGTAGAGCCCCAAGTCCGACAGGAAGATTCCCTCCTTCGACAAAAATACACAGGAAGAAGGTCGGAGATTACATCGACCGAAACGTTGTGCGAATAACACTCATGATGAAAGCAGCAGTCTGAAAAATCAAATAATAACATTTTAAAGTTAATTCAACTTCTCTCAGTCGTAAAATATGCTTAAATATGATATTTTGATTAATGCAGATTTCGTATTTATTATTATATTAGCGGGTGTACCCAGCGTTGTGTGTAAGGGGTGGATAAAGTGAAGAATAATGAAGTAAAAAACGATGTTTGATTTCTTAGAAAAAATCGGCAAAACAAAAACAAAAAGAAAACAGCGGGCAAAGGTAAAACTTCTTTCAAAAAGAAATCGGAAAAACAAAAAGCAAAAAAAAAACACAGCGAAAAGCGGAAAAAAATGACATAAGTGACCCTTCGATTTGGTTAATTCCATTTTTTTTATAAGTAACTATGAACTAACCCATCGATTTGGTTAATTCCATTTTTTTTTAAGTAACTATGAACTAACCCTTCGATTTGGTTAATTCTATTTTTTTTAAGTAACTATGAACTAACCCTTCGATTTGGTTAATTCCAGTTTTTTTTTAGTAACTATGAACTAACCCTTCGATTCGGTTAATTCCAGTTTTATTAAGTAACTATGAACTAACCCTTCGATTCGGTTAATTCCAGTTTTTTTTTTAAGTAACTATGAACTAACCCTTCGATTTGGTTAATTCCAGTTTTTTTTTTAAGTAACTATGAACTAACCCTTCGATTTAGTTAATTCCAGTTTTTTTTAAGCAACTATGAACTAACCCTTCGATTCGGTTAATTCCAGTTTTTTTAAGCAACTACAAAGTAAAGAAAACTCAAACCGGTGTTAAGTGGTGGCGGGGAAAGGAGGAATTTATTAGAGAGAAGAGATTTTACCACTTCCATTGATTGTAACCGATTTTGGCCGTGAACTCTCGGCAGAAAAAATATAGGAATCTACGATTATCGAGGAAGTGGAGAGGTAATATGCCTATAACACACCTCAGATATTCTGCTGCAGTTTGTGCATATTACATTTGCATGAAATTTAAATTTGAATTTTAATCATATAAGGATCAAAATCAAAGTGGCAAAATGAGTTCATTTTATATGTAGAGAGAAGAGAAGATTATATTGAACCTAATATATAATAATAACTTTAAATTTTTTTTTTAAAAAATGACTCGTGCGCCACCACCGAGAATTGAAACCAAAACTTTCAGTTTACGATTTACTTTTTACTTTGACATTACTGCCTGAGCTAAATATTAAAACATGAACCAATAGCTATTACGTTACGCATGCATATTCGCAATACCATCGTTCGACCTTCACCAATCAAATTCCATTTCTTTAATTTTCGCATTTTTGCACCGATTTCCCCCGGCTAAAACCCAAATATGTAGTTTCGCATGGGTTCGAATACCCTATATATTAAGTTTCATGCCTGTAGACTAAAACTGACAGAGGAGTTTGGTAGGCAAATCTTTTTACGCAAATATATGCACGCATACGTAAATGTATATAGAAAGAGTTTTGTGTTTACTATAAAGTTTTTACGCAAATATTACGCAAATATAAATCATGTAGAATAGCTGCATTAATAAAATTACACGTAATAGTTAACTAAAGATGATCATGCCATGAGAAAAACCTAATAGGGAATTAATTAAAATGAATGTTTCAAAGAATATGCACATTAGCTAGATCTTTTGTAGATGAATGCAATTTAACGACCCATATATAACAAAGTTGTATTTTCTTTTAAATAAATAGAAAAAAGGGGGTTTTAATATGAATATTAATACACAAAAAACTCAAATTTATGGGAGTATAGATAGATTATTCTCATGGATGATCTAGAAGTAAAGAGACATTACTTTTGGCTATCTAATTTACATACGTGCTTTGGTGTGCACAGATGCTACGCAAATTAAATAACAATGGATCCATCTTTTTTAAAATGCTCACAGATGCATTAAAAATATTAGAATGTGGATAATTATGCAGAGAACGACCCGGTTTTTTTTGTGAATGTTATGTCGGTATATTCCGGCAACTTTCGTAAACCGCCGGAATATGGTGAAATGCTCAGCGAATGCTGTAGACGACAGTTAATAAATTGGAAGGAAATATTAGTTTTAATCGTGCAAAAATTTAAATCATTAAAAAAAAAATCATTTTAGTATCATCACAATAAATCTAGCGGATTTGTTCACTATGCTACAGTCTCCGGCAAAAAAAGTCCTTTCATTTTGCCAGGAAATAAATCGGGAATACATGTCGTTGCACGACATTACCACTGTTTGAAATTCATGAAACTTAATTGCTTGTATTTTTTTTTTAATTGTATTTTCATTTTTTTATTTTTTTTTTATTAAAATTAATATTTGATCAATGTTTCCTATCATGATGTGTTCTTTTTATTTAAGGTTTAACATTTTCATCAACGCTCGGTATATTCTCGTGGCTTCCGTAAGCTGTCTAAAGGTGCCGGCGACACTTCTATGGAAAAATGTGTTGTCCTCTGCAAAAGTACAAGAGAGGGTTTGGATAGACATAGAGTGAGCTGAGACGAGGTAGCTAAGTAAAGCATTTATCACCTGTTCCGTTAATTACGGACAGTTGGAACACTTTAAGCAAAATGTTTACAAGACCTATCCCAATCTCAGAATTAACGAATATTTAGGATTTCTACAGAATCCTTACAGAACTTTTTTTACTCCTAGCTCAGCAAATTTAGATTTGATTCGGTTCAAATTTTATAGAAGCACTGAATATTTTTCAAGTGGGTAAAATTATTGGAAAAGCGTCCCGTGGAAACAGACAGTGATTACCTTAGCTTAAATAGTTTAATTGTTTCTGTTCAACGTGTTTTTTATGAAAGTGTTTTTTTATCATTTGAAACACGGTCTCATTTTAACGAATATCTTAAATAAATAGGTTATGATTGCGTTTGAAATGCGTTTTTCTAAGCAGTTTGCTAAAAATTGAGCAATTTTCTAAGTTGGAAATATGGTCGTTTTCTCACTGGACATATTTCAACGAACAAAAAATTCACTATAAAAGTTGTTTTTTGTTTTTTTTATTTTTTTTATTGTGGTGCTATATGGTTCTGCGTTGTTTTCTTGACACGAAGCAAAAGTTCAAAATTCAAGATTTCTTCAAAGTTCCATCAAACGCAAATAATGATCTTTCTGGATTATTTTAATATTTCCAACAAATATTTGTAACAACCTAGCATTTATTTTATTAATACTTAAGTTGGATACTTACCTGGCACTTTTGCTAGGAGCAAAGTGTAGTATCTGTTCCGGCAGATGTTGCACTTTGTGACCATTGCCCTTGTGGCAATTGGTTATTGGTACATGTAGGGGTAACCCTATAGGTACCATCCCCTTCCCCTCCCTCCCCCTTCACCTCACATAAAGCCGACCTTGTGTCACATTTTGCTTACGTGGGGAAGCAAATAAATACCTACTTAAATTGGATAATATGTTATTAAAATAATACATTGTATACTATACTATTAAAACAATTCATTGCGGACATTTCGAAGGCTGCTGCAAAGAATGTGGACTCTCTCTACCGTGCTAGAAAATTACACACAACTGAGAGTATATTGTGTATTGTCGACAATTATGAGCTGGTGCATTTACCACTAGTCTCTTTCTCTTATATCGAGTCCAAAAATGTTCCTTCGTTCCAGTGTCTTTTTCATAGACATGTCTAAGTGTTTTCTTGAGTCTCTTCTATTTTTTTCTGTCATGAATTCTTATGAATAAATCATCCTTGTAGTTGTTTCTTTTATCGTCTTTTCGTTTCATGTTTTGCGTTGTTTGTGTTGACGGTGTCTCTTGTTGCAATGATCAGTTTTTCTCGGCGGTTTTCTTTCTTCTTCTTCATTTCTTACGTAGAGTTGTTCAGTATCATCCTTTGGGTGAAATGTATTGTGTATGGTCATTAGTCTCTTAGTCTACTGGCCAAGATGCTTAAATTCTTCTTTGAAGAGTCTTTGAATATACCAGAAATACCTTAATAATGATACTACTCAAGTGCTGATTACTTTATTATATTCATTATATTTCTACCATAAAATTTGGTTTCTAAGATTGGCTTTGTTCTCCTCATATATTCTTTTCAAATCTTCTCTTTCATATGACTTTTATTATTATTATTATTATTATTATTATTATTATTATTATTATTATTATTATTATTGTTGTTGTTGTTGTTGTTGTTGTTATGTTTATTATTATTATTATTATTTTTTTTTTATTATTATTATTATTGGTATTATTATTAGTAGTAGTAGTGTTGTTATAATTATTGTTATTATTATTATTATTATTACTGTTATTATTATTGTTATTATTATTATTTTTATTATTATTGTTTTTATTATTATTATTGTTATTATTGTTAATATTATTATTATCGTTATTATTGTTATTATTATTCTTCTGATTATTATTATTGTTATTGTTATTATTATTATTGTTATTATTATTGTTATTATTATTGTTATTATTATTCTTATGATTATTATTATTATCATTATTATTGTTGTTGTTATTATTATTATTGTTATTATTCGTATGATTATTATTATTATTGTTATTATTATTTTATTATTATTGTTATTATTATTGTTATTATTATTATTTTTATTAATATTATTATTATTATTGTTATCATATTATTATTATTGTTATCATTATTATTATTATTGTTATTATTATTGTTGCTGTTGTTATTGTTGTTGTTGTTTCTAATTTCTTAGTATTCAATCCATCTATATATCTATAAAAGTGAAATTGTCTGTGTGTGTACATTTCCCTACCTAACTCAAGATGAGAACACTAGTCCAATGAATCCAAATAATACGAATAACCAATCCTCATCTCAAAAAATCAGAAACGTCATAAATAAACAATCTGTTTTATATGGATGATTATATACTCAAAGAATATTTTGTTGTCAAAAAAAACGCAGCAAAATTTTTGTAACAAAATAAACGTTCAAATTATTTTTAATGCATTTGATATTTAAGCGGCGTATGCTTTTTTTCCTGTATCGTAGAACTTTGCATTAAAGTCAATTTTATAGCAAAGGACATCACGATACTTTTCATTCATTAAAATATACGTAATATGTGTAACATTTTGAATTTATAACAACAACAATCACATTATTAATGATAATATTAATGATAATAATGATAATACTAACAATGATATTAATGATAATAATAATGTTGAAGATAATAACGATGACATTAATAATGATAATCATAATGATAGTCATTATGATGATGATAATAAAAATAATGTAAATGATAATCATAATGATAATGATAATTATAATAATAATGAAAATGATGATAATTACAATGATAGTAATAATAATGATAATTAATAAGGTTAAAATAATTATAATGATATTATAATGATAATGATAATAATGGTAATTATAACAATAATAGTAATAATAAAAATGATAATAATGATGATAATATTAATGGTAATGACGGTAATACAAACAATAATATTAATGATAATGCTGATGATAATAATGATGACATTAATAATGATAATAATAATGATAATAATGATAATGATATTGATAATAATAACGATAATGATAATTATGATAGTAATAATAATAATGATATTAATAAGATAATACTAATGATAATAATTTTGATAATAGCAATGATGATAATAATTCCAATGATGATGATAATAATGATAATAATAGTGATAATAATTATAATATAATAATAATAGCGATCATGATGATAATAATAATGATAATAACAGAAACGATAATGATAATGAGCATAACAATAGAAAGGATGATAATAACAATAATAATTAAAATTTTAATGATAGTAATGATAATAATAATAGTGATTATAATAATAATGATAAAAGTAGTAATAATGGTTATAAAATGATAACCATATTGAAATGATTATAATAACAATAATAATAATGATAATAACAATAATGATAATTATAATGCTGATAATAAAAATAATGATACTAGCAATAATAATGTTAATAATATAAAAAATAATAATAATAACAATAATGATAATTATAACGATGGTAATAAAAATAATGGAACTAACAATAATAATGTTAATAATATCAAAAATAATGATAATACCAATAATGATAATTATAATGATGATAAAAATATCATACTAAAAATAATGATGTTAATAATATCAAAAATAATGATAATAACAATAATGATAATTATAATTATGATAATAAAAATATGATACTAACAATAATAATGTTAATAATATAAAAAATAATGATAATAACAAGAATGATAATTATAATGATGATAAAAAAAATATGATAGTAACAATAATAATGTTAATAATATCAAAAATAATGATAATAATAACAATGAGAATTATAATGATGATAATAAAAATATCATACTAACAATAATAATGTTAATAATATAAAAAATAATCATAATAACAATAATGATAATTAGAATGATGATAAAAAATATCATACTAACAATAATGATGTTAATAATATCAAAAATAATGATAATAACAATAATGATAATTATAATGATGATAAAAATATCATACTAACAATAATGATGTTAATAATATCAAAAATAATGATAATAACAATAATGATAATTATAATGATGATAATAAAAATATCATACTAACGATAATAATGTTAATAACATCCAAAATAATGATGATAATAATGATAATTATAATGATGATAATAAAAATATGATACTAACAATAATAATGTTAATAATATCAAAAATAATGATAATAACAATAATTATAATTATAATGATGATAATAACAATTATGATGCTAACAATAATAATGTTAATATCGAAAATAATAATACCTTTTTTACAGTTTTGTGATAAAATATTTTTCTAGGCTTTATCATCATATCTCGCCCATTTACGAAGAAAAGACGCGTAATATTTTTTATTGTACACTAAACATATTATTTTGTAATGAAAAATTTTGTTTTTTATTTTAACTTCATAATTTGTCATATTTTGAAAGCATACTAATGAAAACATAATTTGATTTTCATTAATTGCTTTTCAAATTTTATTTGATAAATGTACAGTAAATTTAATTTGGGGACCAGTTTTAGAAAATAAATAAAATTAGGCATTAAATAAAAAAAAAATTTAATGAATTTTAAATAATAAAAGTAATATTTTTTTTACAAATACTAAAATTTGTTAAAATAAATATTTTTCTTGTTTCTTGATTTTTTTTTTAGATGAGGATTGATTATCTGTATTATTGGATTCTTAGGACTACTGTTCTCATCTTGAATGTTATTTGTACAACGTTTCCATCCAGGATTCTTGAGTTGTATCTTGTCGAACTCTGGAATCCTCTTCGGAATTTCGAACAGAACCCGAAATATATTCAAATCGATATTTTACTTAAATTTCGTTTAAGTTGTAAATTTTAATTTGACCAAAACGACATAATCATAAATTGCAAAAAAATAATAATTTGTTTTGTAATTTTTGTATGATGCATTACAGTTTAAATAAAGTTTATGTTTTTAAATGTCAATAAATTACAATAAAAAGATACAATTAAAATTTATGTTTAACTTTCTGACACGAATGATCGCTCGTTTAAAACGCTCGTCAGATTAAAAAAAACTTTGTTTTTAAATGTAAGCAGAACTGTCCATTAATTTAAAAATCATTAAATATTAAAACATTATTTTTAATAAACAAGAATGACTGTAAAGAATTAAAATAAAAGTTGATACATTTTCTTAAAAGTTACATTAGTTTTCTGTCTCACCATGTTTGATTAAATATATTTGTCATAAAACAACATCAGCTAATTCTAAACAATATTTTTATTTTCGTTTAATCAATTTCTTTCTTAAATATTAAATGGCATAATAAAATTTTAAACAATTACTTATCTATTGTACTTTTTGTATTTTACTTTAAATTTAACAAATATCTATTTATTTTAATGCCACAAAACACAAATTAATTTTTGAATTCATTTTAATGCATGTTTAATTGTTTTGTGTAAATTAACGTCCGTTTAAAATAGACGTAAAATATGAAATTTTCATTATATATTTTACTGTTTAATTCGAAACTTAAAAATAAAAAGGAAAACTTTATTTTTAAATGTATGGATGATCCTATTAAGAAGTTTATTCTATCTATATTTTAAAGCAATAATTAAAGAACGAATGCCGCGAATAACAAAAACATTATTTGATGTACTTTCTTTGGAGTTACATTAATGTTTTGTTTCACATATTTTACTTAAATTTATTTCTTATGAACATGAAATTATGTTTCATTTTCGTTTGAATTGAAATTTTCGTTGAAATATTACTTCATTAAAAATCAATTTTAAGCAATTATTTCTATTTTTGCACTTTTTTTTATTTTACATAAACTTTTACAAAAATCTATTTACTTTAATGGCACCAAACAGAAGATAATATCAAAATTTATTTTATGCTTTTTTTTTAATTTTCTAACATAAATGATTGTTCGTTGAAAATGTTCGCGTTTTTGAAAAGACCAAATTATAATTCTATTTAAATGATATAGTTAAATAACAACGAAAACTTCATTTTTAAATATAGGAACAATTCTACAATAGAAATCATTTTACCCGTGAATTAAAAAATCATGGAATTAAAAACAAGAAAAAAAAAGCAACAATAAATAACAAAGGAGACTGTAAATTATTTAAATAAAGTTGCAATAGTTGTCTGTTTTGAAAAATGTAATAAAATGTACTTGGTATAAAACAACATAAACTAATCCTAAACAAAATTAAATTTCGATCAATTGAAATTTTTAGCTTAAATATCACTAGTTATTAAATGGCATAACCAAATTTTGAGCAATTATTTACTCAGAAATATTAAGAAATCACTAAATGGCATAACAAAATTTTGAGCTATTATTTACTCAGAAATATTTAGAAATAATTAAATGGCATAACCAAATTTTGAGCAATTATTTACTCAGAAATATTTAGAAATGATTAAATGGCATAACCAAATTTTATAGCAATTATTTACCCAAAAATATTTAGAAATCATTAAATGGCATAACCAAATTTGGAGCAATTATCTACTCAGAAATATTTAGAAATCATTAAATGGCATAACCAAATTTTGAGCAATTATTTATTCAGAAATATTTAGAAATCATTAAATGGTATAACCAAATTTTGAGCAATTATTTATTCAGAAATATTTAGAAATCATTAAATGGTATAACCAAATTTTGAGCAATTATTTACTCAGAAATATTTAGAAATCATTAAATGGCATAACCAAATTTTGAGCAATTATTTACTCAAAAATATTTAGAAATCATTAAATAATTAGCAAAACGAATCCAACTCTATTTATAAATAACAAAATGAATATTAATATGTGCAAATAAACTTGATATACTTTCTTTAAAATTCTCGTCTGATTAAAACGGAAATATAAAAATTCTATTTATTTTTTAATTCTACTATTTATTTCGAAACTTAAAAACGAAAGCTTTATTTATAAACGTATGTATTTATTAAGGAAGCTATTTCATGTATATTTTTGGAAAAACAAAATTTAATAATTAAAATTAAAAAGATCACACTTTTTGTTTAGTGTATGCTTATTTAAAAAATATGGATGTTTATTCAGATTGGTACTGATGGCGGCGTTTAAAATTAAAAGAAATACAGAAATTTCTGTATGATGTACGTACCAGTCATATGACTATTTTCTATAAATCACGTAATTTGATCAAGTGTTTGTTTTATAGTCAAGAAAATCAAATTTTACTGTTTCGATGGGAGTCAAAAAAGCGGGCAACGATTCGGTAGACAAGGACAGAAAACTCTAATGCACGTAGGAACTTTTAAAATATTCATTGATTACTTCCCCTTATTATGTTCTCTTATAAAACTTATCAGTAAAAAAAAACTGTAAATTTGCTTTTCGTAAATAAAAAAATTGAATCAATTTTTGTGAGTTTTAAAATATACTATCTTCATTCCATGAAAAGTAGGTACAATATAAAAACGTTTTTCTTCATTTTTGCTTATCGCTGTAAGTGCCAATTTGGATAAGCGGCATTTTTTTTTTCAATACACAAATCTACAAAAATTATTAAATAATCTAAAAAGGATGCAACGTTATTTATAAATAAAAAAAAATCTATAAAACATTGAAATAAAAATGTATATAATTTATTTAACGTTACATTAGTTTTGTGATTTACATATTTTAATAAAATGTATTTTTATAAACAATATAAGATTTTTAAAAAAAGCATCAAATAATAAGAAATGCAACATTTTTTGACAAACAACGAAATAGACTGGACATGTTTTAAAAGTTAGACTGATACACTGTCTTTAGCTATATTAGTTTTCTGACTTACAAAAAAGTACTTCTTACAAACTACGTGAAATTGTTAAAAATTATTAAATAATTCAAACGCTATTAATACTAGTGTTGGGACGATTAATCATAATCGGGAATCGGGAAAATCGGAAGTAATGGAAGTATGGGAATCCATATCAGAAAAATGTGTACCTATATTCCGATATCAAAAACGATTATTTTGATTGTCTTTTTTATTAATTTTGTTTAAAGCAAAATCTTTCACTGTTGATGATAATAATAGAATAAATATTTATTGATTTTCAATTATCAGTAAAACTAAAATCTATAGATCACCATTTCCCAACAAGTGTGTTTTTTTGCTTGAGAAAATATCTACACATTTAAAATGTCGGGGATAAATAACAACTTTATAGTTAAATATTTAGAAATTTATAAAGAATCGGAATCGGAATCGGTACCTCTATCGGGATCAGGAATTTAGTACTGAATCGATAATTGTATCGGAATCGCGGAAAATATTGGAATTATCCCATCTCTGATTAATACATAACAAAACCCTATAAAAATATTTGAATAAAAATTGATATACTTTGTTTAATGTTACATTAGCTTACTGTTTGATAAAATTTTCACAAAACTCATTCTAAACAACATCTTATTTCTCAAAGATATTTTGCCTTTTAAATTAAAAACAACTTGCAACAGAATTTATTTATTACTTTATTTTGTCCTTTAGGCCTCATATTCTGTGAACGATGTTTCTGACAAAGGGGAAACAATTGGTGTTTTCTGGATTTGAATCTATTCACAATACATTTAATGTTTAGCTGGAAATGGATTCGTGCCTTGTCTGTACTGCTTTCTATAAAATATTCTATGACAGTAAATTAAATTAAAATTTTCTTCTGATACGAACATTTTTTTAAATTTTCTTAATGGCATAAAAATACATTCAGACGATGAAATAACATTAAGTGGCTTCATGCCTTGTCTGGAATGATTGCCATTAAACAATTCTTCTATGACACAAATTAAATAAAATTTTCGTCTGAGACGAAATTTGTTTATAATTCTCTTTATGGGATAAAAATATATTCAGACGATGAAATAACATATTAAGTGGCTTCAGGCTTTGTCTGGAATGATTGCCATTAAATAATTCTTCTATGACACAAATTAAATTAGAATTTTCTCTGATACGAAATGGTTTCTATTTCTTTTAATGACAGAAAAATAAATTCTGACGATTGAATAACATTTCTTTCAAAGAGAATTGTAATAAAAATAATTTTTTTGCAATCAATGTTTAATTTAAAAATCTTCAATGTTGTATAACACCGACGAACCAAAAACTTTAGGAGATTAAAAATGTAAGAAATATGTAGTAAAAATATAAGAAATATATAGTAAAAATATAAGAAATATATAGTAAAAAAAAAGACCGATCTACTTTCTTTAATAATTCTAATTGACATTAACGAAATAATACGTTTTTATATAATTTTTTTTATCATCTGCTACGAAAAATAATGTTCGCAGTGACAAAGATTGGTAA
>NC_136507.1:65328737-65336237 GCF_053919585.1 Euprymna scolopes
TTAGAAATTTTCTTATACGTCTATCGAAGAAAATCGAATATTTCATTCTATTTTTTTTTTTAATTACAAAACAAACAATTTTTATATGAGAATATTTTTCAGTCCGTAATAATAAATAAAACTTTTCATTGAGTATTTTCAAATATTTTAAAGTTGAATGCATTTTTCACGACAGTTTTTTGTTTTGTTTTGTATTTTGTTACTGTTTTTGTTTATTTAACTAAAACGATCGATGAATTCAATATTTTAGCACCGGCAACAATTTATTTTTTTGAAAGATACTTAAAACTTTTTAAAGTTTTGTTTGTTTTATAACATTTTAACTGTAAATAATTTAGACGACTGAAATGGGAAATGAAATAGGAAATTTTCTGTTCTCTCCCAAGACACACGAACAGAAATTCGTCTATAAAATTCATTAACTAATTGATTTTAATTAAAGTTTTGATATGAACTAAAAATAAAGAGCACATTAAATTTTTGTTAACATATTTCCTTGCGTTTATCTTATAAATAAATGTTGTACGCACCGTGCTGAAATAATAACGTTATTATTTAGAAAGCCATTCTTAACAGGGGGGAGGAGCTTTCTAATTATTCAGCACTTACATTCAAAAATTTAATGAAAAAATAGAGATACCAAAAATATTTAATTTAACTTGGAAATAGTATCTAAAATATAGCACGGTGCGTAGAGTTCATAAGCACAGCTCCCTAACAAGGGGCACTCTGGATAGGAACAAAAATAAAAATTGTCTCAGTCATGAAGGATTTCTCCTCCATCGACTGAGGACAGAAAAGGTAACGTGTAGCATCAGAATGGATACTACACTGTGATCTTGTCTCAAAGTCCAAGAATTGTTTGTGTTTAATATGTTTCTTTAATTATTTGTTCCCTAAATTCATAATTTAGTTTTATCAGTATTAGATTGTATATTGTTTTAAAAATTACGTAATTTTACATAGATACTATTTATAGTTTATCTCTTCTTCTCTATCTTCTCTATTTCTATATAAATTAAATGAAGTCATTTTCCCCCTCTGAGTTTGACCTTAATTGGATTAAAACTCAAGATATTTCATGTACAAACTGCAGCACATTATATGAGGTGTGTTATAGGCCTATTACCTCTACACTTGCTAGCTAATCGTACATTCCTATATTTTTTCTTGTGAGAGTTCACTGTCAAAACCTGTAAGAATCAATGGAAGTTGTAAAATCTTTTCTCTCTATTTAATTCCTCCTTTGCCTGCTCCTCATTTACACCGCCGCTTCATCTTTCATGAGGAACCAAAAACGAACTCACACCGATTTCGGGTTTTGCATTGGCATACAAAAAACTGAAATGCTTCCTATTGCGAAAAATGCACCACCTCTAATTATAAATTGTTTATTTACACTTTCTTTCGAAACATTATTACACTAGGGAAAAAAAGGTTCTCTCCTTTTCTGAGTGATTTATTTTCTTTTCCTTTTTTTTCATTAACATATAATATATCGTTTCTTTACATTTAGTTTAGTTTCGTTTCGTTTCGTTCAATGCTTCCTTTTTCTGTTCCCATTTCTCCGATTACAGAGTTAAATCTTATTTTTCCCTCCGATTACGGAGTTTAATATTATTTTCCCCGTTATCGCAGTACAAAATGCAAAATGTCAAATTTACACGTACAGAGATTACGAACATATCAATCTCAATTACTAACAAATCAATTTATGAGTGCTTTAAAATATTTACCAACTCAAATCGAGAAATACTACATTTAAAAATGTAAACAATGCAGTGTCGTTTTACTGCGTTTCCTATGCTTTCGTTCCGTTTCTTTCATATTCCCATTTTTTCGATTTCATTGCGATTTATAACATCGTTACGCTATAAGTCCTAGCAAAATGAATTTCATTACCGATGCTATTTTTAGCACAAACAAGGTGTTTTCTTTTTTGTAATATTTACTACATTACCTTAGGACTTTACTAATTATCTTTGAATTATACCAAGAAAACTTAGATTTATCTCTAACTGGATGTTTTACATTGGATTTAGTGAACTTCTACATTAAACTGCATTGGTAAGCTCGCCCTAAATTGTGTAGACAAATTATAATTTTAAAACAAGAATTTCGTTATGCAAGCAACATCGGATTTTTATAAAATACTTTTTTCTTTCTTTTTCTTACAAATAATTTTTTGAATACTTTTTTTTTTTTATTAAAGCAAATTGGAAAGGTCAACAACAAATACATTTAACTGAGTCGGTTGTTTTTTTTAATTTATTTCTTCTTTGTTTTAACTGCAATCGTTCTCCAGTTATTACTTTATTTGTTTTTTTTTGTTTTTGTTTTTTTTTTATGCTTCGGCCATAACTTTTTTCTTGGCCCCATGTGTACACAGACTTTCTTTCACTTACGGGGAATTTGGTCCTTGATCTTTCAATTCAGTCACCTAAATTACTTAGTGTGACAGGAGTTTAGGAATTTACTGCCAAACCTAGTTATTATTTATAATTAAATATTATGAACATTATTAAACTATGTTAGGCAACATTTGCATAGAATGAAATGCTTTACAGTTGTAAAAATGCAACAGAAATCGACTTTTCTTTCCTTTTTCAATTCGGTACATTATTACATTACGTCAAACTCGTCGTTCACATTACACATGACAACTTCATTAGGTTTTCGGGTACGCTAACGAGATTAAGGGTGTCTATTCCGAGACTCGTTTCATTGGAAAAATGACATGACGTATTCATTATGGTTTAAACTAGGCGAGCGCTATTTGACGACCATATACAAGAATAAAAGCAACATTGGATTTTTTTAAATAGTTTTTTTTTTGTTTTGTTTTTTTTTTTTTTTTTTCGAACAAATAAATATTTGGAAACGTTAATTTGAATTAAAGCAACTTTGAAAGCTCAACAACAAATTAATTTAAATGATTGTTGTTTTCTTTTTTAACGGGGAAGTGGGTTGTTTTTTTTATTATTTATTTATTGTTTTAACGACAATCGTTCTACAGTTTAAATTTAACCATTATTTGCACAGAAGGTGCGTCAAATAAAATGGCGTCTCCAATTTCGGCAATAAAGTGTAAAAGAACCGTTATTCTTTGTATTGTATTCGTTGGGGAGCACAATTTTAAAAAAATTCCTCTACTTTCACCTAAGTATTTACAGTGTTCATATAAAGCATTCATGTTTTCTTTTTATAATAAAAATTCCGTTTGCAAAAAGAAACGTTTACTGCTAATTTTCTTTAAAAAAAAAAGAAGTGCAACTTTTCCTGAAAAAAAAACGTTCCCCTAATAATTTATGGTAAAAAAGGAATCTTTTTTGGAGGAAAAAAATGCAGAAAATATTAAAAGTAAATAAACAATAAAAAATGCTATTTTTCTTGAGGAATGTGTTCCATTTTTACAAACCGAGCCACAGCAACGCGTGGCCGGGTACAGCTAGTATTGAATAAAGTTCAGTTTCATTATTAATCGAATTGGGTTTCTTTCTTTACTTCTTTAACATGTTTTAATGCTCTTTTCAAAAATGCCCTCATATAGTATCAACAGTGATAGTTTGAAAAAACTTACATACTTGTCCTGCAGACATTTTTCAGTTAACAGCCCTTCTTCCTCTCGGTAGCCTCAGCAGAAGATGATATTTGCAGTAATATTTAGCTTTGTTATTTTTTAACTTTGTATAATAGACTACTATTGTATTAGCTTATAGAAATTGAAAAATTATGTCTTAATTTCTTCATTCTTAGGATCATAAATATTCAATTAATTTCGATCGATGCGTCTGTTCAATCTCCAGAGAAAATAGAGTCCTCCCGTAAGGGTAGCTGTGCGTGTATTTGTGATGCAAGGGTTGCGCAATCAACAACAGCACCACTCCTTAATCAGCAGTGCTTGGCGTCAATTGTAAGAAGAGGCCCAAGACTGACTGGAAACAATGCCGGGATAAGCAGAGAGCACAGTAAGTACTAAAATGAGTTTTAGCCTAGAATTCCCAAATGGTCACCCATTTTAGTACTGACCACGCTCAACATTGCTTAACTTCGAGGATCTGAAGGGAATTAGCGTATCAACGACATAATGCCGCATATCAATTTATTTAAGCACTCTTATTGTGTTGTAATAAAAAAGATATGTTTATTTAATTAGAATGTTTTTGAAGGTACATAATTAAGATTCATATTTATTAGATTTTAATCACATGACACACTGAAATTATTAAGGACGCCTGCCGACCACTGTTTTCCCATAAAGTTTGAAACAAACTCTTTATAAAGTCTTTCCATTTTTTTTTGGTTGTTGGAACGAACCAACTACTGCATTAATTTTTATCAAATTTTTTGTGTAGATGATCATTAAAATCTTTCATCGTTTATTATTGTCGTATTAAAACTGGGAAATAACTTTAATGACAATTTTATTAATGATTGAAGAAATTGAGCTAAAATAATTATTTATTAATTGTTATTATGGAGACATGCAGACACATGTGTGGGTACGAGTATGTGTGCGCGTGTAAATTATAACATTTTACCTGGGGGAGGTATAGCTGGTCTCCAACTGAACCAGAACAAGTCTTAAAAGGTTTTTGTATGAATAATATGTTTTATATATATATATATATATATATATATATATATATATATATATATATATATATATATATATATATACACTGAGGAAGATCGAAGGATTGGTCCAAATTTATGTTTTATGTTATTATATTTTTTTTTTCAAAATACTCTTTGTATTCCTACACGTCAACAAGCAGGAAATATATACAGAAAAGATATAAACATTTATATATTTTTCGTGTTGATTTTTTATTCACACATATTTAAATATATTTAAATATATATATATATATATATATATATATAACATATTTAAATATATTAATATATATATATATATATGTATAATTATTGTCTAGATCGGACATAATTCCAATGAAACCCATGTGATTATTAAAGAATGCTCAATGAAGGACAGAGCTAGTATATAGTCTATTTATTATACATTATTGGTTACATATGCATGTATGCACATATGTAACCAATAATGTTTGTATAATAAACTGACTATGTGTATATGTATGTATATATACCTGTGTATAATATGTATACATACATATGTATATATATATATATGTATATACATACGTGTATATTTATATACATATATATACATATATATATATATACATTTATATATGTATGTATATATATATATATATGTATATATACATATGTATATATATGTATAAATATATATGTATATATACATATATATGTATGTATATGTGTATATATGTATATATACATATGTATGTATATGTATATAGACAAACGTCTATATATATATATGTATGTATATATATATATATATATATATATATATATATATATATATATATACGTATATATACATATATAATGAAATAAGTTTAAATGTATTGAACTAAAACAATATTTATTAAATAATGGTGAATACACATTTTAAAAGTAATATATATATATATATATATATATATATATATATATATATATATATATATATATATATATATATATATATATATATATACTAGCAAAAGTGCTCGTCGTTGACTGGGTTCAAAAACAGCCTACAGAAAATGGACTCTGATTTATGAAAGTATGATAGGTTATGAAAAGGAAGGGTTGTAAATTTGGGTTTAATTTGGGGGTATCAAGACCAAAACCAAATATGATGAAAGTAAAAATAAACCTCATAATTTATTATACCATACCTGTTCACACTGAAACACTTATCACAATATTCTGTGGATCTATATTAAAAGACTTGTTAAACATTTTGACATATTTCCATTCTATGGAAGTCAGGTGCGAACGAACACCCCATAATTTTATTATACCATATTTCTTCAAACTGAAACATAATTATCAAAATATACTTATGCAGATAGATATGAAAAGTCTTTATTAAAGTTTGTGCCTATTTCCATTCTATGGAGACCAGGCGCGGACGCAGACCCCATAATTTTATTGTACCCTCCTTATTTAAGTTAAAACATACTTATCAAGTTATTACTATGTACATCTATATCAAAAACACTTGTAAACGTTTTTTTTTTTTTATTTCCATACTTTGTGGACCAGACGCGAACGCAGATCCCATAATTTTAATGAACCACCGTTCTGCCAGATCAAACATACCCATTCCTGTGTCTCGATACATCTTTTATCATTATACTTAATCAGTTTTTTAAAATAGTCAACCATATAGGAGCCTATTCGTGACCAGACACACACAGCTTTACATTATATATATATATATATATATATATATATATATATATATATATATATATATATATATATATATATATATATATATATATAAAGCTGACCGTGTGTGTGTGTGTGCCTGGTCACGAATAAGCTCTATTATTAGTTTTGGACGATTAATCGGAATTGGAATCAGGTATCGGAAAAATCGACAAATTTGACAGTATCGGAACCGGTATCGGAACCGGTATCTGAATCGGAAAAATTAGTGCCTATTTTCCGATGCCAACACGAATTTTTTAATTGTTTTTTTGTATTTGATTTTGTTTAAAGCAAAATCTGCAAATTGCCGGTAATAATGATAAAAGAATAAATAGTTATTGATTTTAAATTACCAGTAAAGCTAAAATCGATAGATCATTCTCCGCAAGTGTATTTTGATGTTTAGGAAAATATCTGCATATTTAACATGTGTTTTTTTTACAGAATCGGAGAAAATAAAAATTCTATAGTTAAATATTTACAGATTTATAAAATATCGGAATCAGAATAGTATCGGAATCGGGAATATAGTATACGGAATCGGTAATTGTATCGGAATCGGGAAAAATATTGAAATCGTTCCATCACTAATATGACGTTTCATTCTTGTAAGGATTCGTCAGTTTCAGAAATCATTACGAGAATTAAACGGAGAAAATTATGTCTAGCTTAATTGCCATAAATGTATTTTCCATAACTTACTACCTACTCTAATCTCTTATTGGAAAGTTTAGAAGGAAATACTGGAACTCGATTTATAAACTTTTTATCATGATAATTATATATACACTCATGAGCAAAAAAAAAAAAAAAAATGGGCCAATATTTTTCTATGAATTTTTGTTAATCTTAACTAAAAATATATATTTTACAGATCATTATTATTATAGCATATAATATAATAATAAGTGGAAAAATTAATCCGAAAAATGGTAAGACCACATCTTGGCGAGGATATAAAAAACCGAATTCCAGGATTAAGGCAGTCGAAAATGATTTACAGGCAGATGTGTTATATTTTAAGAAAAGAAAATGTGAAAACATCTTTTTCTGTTGTGAAGCGAATTAGTCGAAGGTTCAAAGTCGATCGCTTAGTAAACGGGAAATCTGGATCTGGTCGCCCTAGAGCATCTACTTTGAAGGACGACCCCAGGCTTAAATTAACTGTTTTGAAGGATTAAA
>NC_136507.1:65346237-65376237 GCF_053919585.1 Euprymna scolopes
TGTGTGTTCGCGAAAATATCGAAAGTCAATTGAGAAGGTCCTAAACTCTGACGACACTCGCTATTGGAAAGTCAATTGTGAAGGCGTCGAAGATGCAATTAAACATTTTGGTAAAAAAGAACGGCACCCACCCTATCCCATCCCGACACATAATCTTATATATATATATATATATATATATATATATATATATATATATATATATATATATACATATATATATACATATACATATATACATATACATATACATATATATATATATATATATATATATATATATATATATATATATATATATATATATATATATATATTGATATTCTGTAAAAGTCTTAAAAAGTCTTTTGGACATATTAGAAGGAACCTTAGTATACCCCAGGCTACCACCCGTCCAGACCTGCGCCTCCATCCTGCAAACACTCACTTACCACCATCCTACACCCCCAAAATAAATACGGAATGGAATTGAAATACATATATGTTTGTAAGTGCGTCGACACCTATATATGTATAAGGCGGTCACGGCGTGGCTCATCTAGAAGAAAATGTGGAAAATGTCTTTTTCTGATTCGAAGGCGCAAAACATGAAAGGGAAAATGGTAAGTCTTGCGTCGGCAAAGTTGAAAGGAGAAGAAAAAGTTCTTTTAACGTCTTATATAAAAAAAAAAAGAGTTTTCTTAATCTCTGCCCCGACCAACCGCTCAGAGTACCCCACTTCCCGCCTTTCCCTCTGCTGTTTCAGGACCGGCACCACGGAGCCGTATCCCCTCTCAGACAACCTCCACCTTCCAAGATCATCATCACCACCACCAACACCACCAACACTGCAGCCGCCGCAGTTCACCCCCACACCCACCCACCAGTCTCCTTCATTGACCAAGGAATTCTAATTATGGTGCGGGAATATTCAAATGTGGTGTGGGTTGGTCGGGGAGGGTGAGATATTGAAGGGAAGGAAGAAATAAAGAAAGAATTAATGGGTTAGAAAAGCGTCAAAGAGGAGGAAAAGATGAGGGGAAAAGCGAAGGCGTAGGTTTGAAGACGAGGTGGTGGTAGTGGTGGTGGCTGGAGACGTGAAGGAATAGAAAAAGAAAAAGATGACACTATGGACAAGTTTGCAAAAGGATGAAGCGGGATTTGTGAAGAACACAAAGATAATAAGGGGGAGAAGAATAGAAAGAAGAGAGAGAGAGAAAGGGGCAGGGGGATGGGAGGAGGAGATAAGAAAGAAGAAGGAAAGAGAGAGGGGAGCAGAAAAGTGAGCAAGGTGGAGAGGCGAGAGAGAGAAAGATGTCAGCATTTCTAAAAAAAAAAAAAAAAAAAAAAAGATAAATAAGGAAAAATGGGAGTAGGATGAGAAAGACAAGATGAGAATGCGGAAAAGCTAGCAAATGGATGAAGAAAAGGGGGATTTATGCGGAAGATGTAGAATGGCAGAAAGAATAGGAAGAGGAGGATAACAAAGGAAGATGAAGAGATGGGATGAGAATTTGAAGAGAAAACGAAAAAGAATGCGTCCCAAGGATGAGAATAAAGCAAATTCTGGCTTATTTTGGCTGAGGCGAGGAAAGAGTAGTATAAAAAGGAATGAAAAGTGTCGTAGATAAAACGAAGTTCCTGGGAACTAATAATGCCAAAGAGAGAGGGGGAAGGGGGCGGGAGAGGTATGGGGCGAGGGTTTATAAAAGAAAAAGAGAGAAAAAGAAAAATTAATGACGAAAAAAATGTAAAAAATCAAGAGAAATGGACGACACGAGGTAGAGAAAAAAACTGAACCCCCCCCCCAAAAAAAAAACACAGAAACTGATTGGATTTTGTCATAAAGGAAAAAACAATTGGTAAACGGGTGTTACAACAACGAAACCTGATTTGTAACTGTTTTCAAAAGGGACGTAAAGTGCAAAATAACCTAATATATATATATATATATTCATATATATGTATATTCATATATATGTATGTATGTATTTGTATATATATGTGAATATATATGCATATAGATGTGTATATATATATGTCTATATATATATATATATATATATATATATATATACACGCATCAATATATATATATATATATAATATATATATATCCATTGATATCTTATATATTTTTTATGTAGAGTGATGTGATCCTCGGTTGATTAATTGTGTCTAACTGTGTCGGATATATACTTGAGAGTGAAAACAATGAAAAGAATATGCTGTTGTCATAGCCCTAGTGATCAATATACTTAGTATAGTAGGTGTGTTCCAAACGGAACTTCATGTCGATCCGGGCAACATTGTTTTTACTCTCGAGTATATATTCGACACAGTTAGACACAATTAATCAACCGAGGATCACATCACTCTACATAAAAAATATATAAGATATCAATGGATATATTCCTGAGAATCAAAACAAGGAAAAGAATATGCTGTTGTCATAGCCCTACTGATCACGTTCATCGTGTGCAACATCGATAGCCCCACAACAATTTCAAAAATAAAAAAAACGAATAAAACATGAAAATGTAATTATCCCCCCCCCCCCAAAAAAAGAAGAAGTACGTGTAACCCTTTCAACTAAATATTTTGGTAGATCGGATACAAAGAAAAGAAGCTATTTTCCGGATACTGAGCACATTTTGTTGCTCGTGCGCTGGAAAATACTCCCCTCTAAAAATAAATAAATAAATAAAAATAAATGAATCAAAACAATTTTTCTTTTAATCAAAATAGTAAGAAGATTTCGTGTGACCAAAAAAAAAAAAAAAAAAAACACAAGACAATGAGCCGCGGTGTCCGGGCTCGAACGTGAAACGCGAAAGAAGGCGAAAATTTACGGATACACTATTTTGCCCACACAACCACGAGTACTTATGACGTCATGACGTTGCAAAGTAAGCTTTTTTTAAAGCGTGCGTGACTTGTAAAAAGTTTAAGAAAAAAATGGAATTCCTTTCACTGGTTGTTTTATTTTTTGTAAAGGAACTTTTATTCAATGGGCTTTTTTTTTTTTTTCGTAAAGGCACTTTCTAATACGTTTAAAATGTAATTTGCCGCAGGTTAAAGAGTTTTCGAAGGGAAATGTTGCACTTGATCCAACAGGTAACGCCTTTTCTGGTTCATCATAGCAGGGAAAAAATATGAGTTGGTGAGCCTAAATCAAAACGTGGATTCCATGAACAAAGCTTCTTTCTTAGAACTGCACGCCTGTGGAACTCTGTTCCGTCTGCCTGCTTCCCACCTGACTACAACTTAGATGTCTTCAAGTCCAACGTTAACAAATTCCTAATGAACGGCCCCCTTAAGTAAACACTTCATCAAATCTCCACACTAACGTAATGTACTTGCAATAACCCTTATCCCTGAGTGGCTTCCGGGCCTTGATAAGTGGTAACGACTGTGTAAAAAAAAAAAACAAAAACATACAGCTATTTAGTAAAATTGGCTTTCCTTAACGTAATATGCAAATGAGGTTACCTCTTGGGCTTATATTATGCAAGGATCATACTATATATAGAAATAAATGGAATTAACTCCATGCAAGTAAGTTTTCAGTATGAAAATTCATTAGGAGAGTAATCGATCTTTTTGTATGTATTTATCAAATTGTGAACAAATATACATACAAACAAAAAAAAGGCAGAAATCGATTATATATATATATATATATATATATATATATATATATATATATATATATATATATATATATAGAGAGAGAGAGAGAGAGAGAGAGAGAGAGAGAGAGTAATCATTAATATTTTACTTACAGACATCAGTGTTTCATGTCTTCGAGGAATTTGGACTCAGTTACTAAGTCACCTTTAATTCCATTTGCTAGGATGTTGCCTTTGGACAATATCAATAAACACAGGAAATGAGGCAACTATAAATGCCAATATATAGTTAATTGAACAAGTTTAAATGTAAAATATAATTACAATTAATACTCTACTAAAAGTGTTTAATACAAAGTAATATGAAATAATTCTAAAAAGAACATTAAAATAGTCAACTCAATTGAAGAACACATAAACACATACACAGACATACATGTACGTGTGTATATATATATATATATATATTAGTGTTTGGGCGATTACTCGGAACTGAAATTGGAAAGCAGAAAAATCGGAACTTTTAGCGGTATCGGAATCGACAAAAATTGTGTCTATTTTCCAATGCCAAAACGATTCCTTAATTATCTTTTTTATTTGTTTTTGTTTTTTTAATCTTCTACTGCTGGTAATAATAATAATAATAATAATAATAATAATAATAATAATAATAATAATAATAAATATTTATTGATTTAAATTTCTCGTAAATCTAACAGCACACCTTCACAAATATGGTTTTACGTTTGAGAAAATATACGCACTTTTAACACATCTTTTTACGGTAATCGGGACAAAATAACAATTTCATAATGAAATACTAAGAGGTTTAAAGAATTAGAGTCGGTAATAGTATCGGAACCGGGAATTTAGTACGGCGGGAATCGTTAATAGTATCGGAATCGGAGAAAATATTGGAATCGTCCCATCACTGATATACATATATATATATATATATATATATATATATATATATATATATATATATATATATAGAGAGAGAGAGAGAGAGACAGACAGACAGACAGACAGACAGACAGACAGAGACAGAGACAGCGACAGATATAGAGATAGATAGATAGATAGATAGATCGATAGATAGGTATAGATGTTATTTGTTTTTTGTTTTTTTTTTACGATATTTTGAATGAATTCAATTATTTATGCGAAAGTGCATTTTCACCTAAATGCGATTTGAGATTAATTTCCACTTTGATCAATTTGATACCCCCAAATGGGGAGCGGCGCATATATTGTTAAAATATAATTATCCATATATCCACGTGTTATATATATATATATAATGTTTATATTCGAGGTTTGGGTTAACACAACGTCAAGATTATTATTTGACATTTGATGTTCCTACTTACTTTGCCTCCCCACGAGGGCAGAGTTAGACACCAAGGTTGTTTTTTAATGTGGAAAAAAGAACAAAAATAAAAAAATTGTCTTAGTCGTGAAGGATTTCTCCTTCACTAACCGAGAACCAAAAATTTAAATGTAGAATCAGAACAGATACTAAACTTTGATCTAGGCCAGAAGGCCAAAGAATCGACATTTGATGTTACTAATTTACAAGGATTTCATTCAAGGGGTCTTTTAGGGATTTTTTTTTTTTTTTACCTAAATTCAAACTGCCCCTCCCTCATTCCGCAAACATCCGACAAAGGGGAAAATATTTGTAAGGATTGTTTCATGACAACTTGATACTTATCTGAAAGTGTATAAGATATCCGGGGGTAAATTGTTGAGGGGAAGAGGTTGAATGCCACCCACAGCCGAAGAGAGAGGGTGAAATCAGGCACTGACATCGTCTCTGCTCGTCAAAGTGAAAATAGCCAAAAAATAATGAAGAAGGCCGTTTTTTGGCACCCCTCAGTCTCTCGCCTTCTTTGCCATCTTTTCAGGATATTCTTCCCCATCTTTATAGTTTTTCATCTAGTGACAGTGGTCTTGATAGAATTGTTTTACGGGAGAGAGGCAGACAGACATACATGGAGAGAAAGAGGGAGAGAGAGAGAGAGAGAGAGAGCGAGAGCAGGGGGAGAAAGGAGAAGAGAGAAAGCATTTTTCAAACTCTTTGGCTTTTTTTTATTGCATTTTCGCCGCAAACAAGGCACAGTGCCACTTTGATGCAGGGGACTACTATCTGGGACATAAGTTGCAGGAATACTATGTAGGGAGTTGAGCAGCAAGATGTCTGTTTACATTACACTGGAACTTCTGCATGTCAGTACAGTAAAGGAAGCAGGATCCCGGAAAGAAATTCCAAAGTCTACCAGTCATAGGGAAGAAACTATTAGAGTAGAAGGTATCTTGGGATCTCTACTGTGTAGGAGTAGAATTTTACTACTTGTCGGGTTTGTCCGTGGTGTTTGCGTCGAGGAAGTACAAGGGCCTCTAGTTCGTCGGGACACCTAGCATTAAATACTTGCAAAACAGGCAGAGGGATGCAGCATTTCGTCGATGGGGATAGAAGTTGAAACCTGACAGTGCGAGGGCTATTAGGTTGGCAACTCCCTTTTGTACACTGTATAAGAATAAGAGACTAGTAGCAGATACACCAGTCTAAATGGTGCAATAATACTCCATACATGGGCGAATAGTGGCCTTGAAGAGGTACAGGATACTCTCAGGCGTAAGTAACTTTCTAGCACGGTAGAGAGAGCCCACCTTTTTTGCAGCAGACTTGACAATACCCTCAATGTATTTTTTCCAACTCATGTTCCCAGTGAACGTTTAGCCGAGGAGTTTGAACGAAGTACTTTCAGATAATGTATTATTAGCCATAGCTATTAGTGGTTGAAAAAAATTTTTTTTTTGTAGTTATTAAAGAAACGAAGCTTAGTTTTGGCAGCATTGAATATTACCATCCATTTTTGTCCGCATTTCACTACAGACTGGAAGTCTTCCTCCAGGGCGTCCGTAATTGCCTTGGATATGTGTTCATTCGTTTTCCCCTCCTGTTTGTTATAGAGCGTGGTGTCGTCAGCAAATATACCAATCTCAGAAACAATTATATCAGGGGGGTCATGTATGAATATCAGGAATAATAAAGGTCCAAAGATCCATCCCTGAGATACTCCCGCATTTATATCATATTTTGACGTATGACTATCGAGGACAAGCTGGATTCTTCTCTTATTTAAAAAGTATTTAATTATGTTAAGTATTAGTCCAGTAATATCATATGATCAGATTTTCATGAGAAGACCATCGTGTCATACGCTGTCAAAGACCTTAAATATATTTAGAGCTATTGCCTTAACCTCCGCTGCCTTATTCAGTGCATGGTATATACGTTTAGAGATTACAGTTCGGGTATCTTCAGTAGAACGGGATTGCTGGCCAGACAGAAGTTTAGCAGCTTTGAGGGAATGGAGTCGAGCTTGATTAATTATGGACTCAAATATTTTTTTTTGCGACAAGAGAGTGGAGGTTAATGGGGCGATAATTTAATGTGTCAGTTCTTACGCCAGGATTCTTGTAAACTGATACTACAGAAGCAGTTTTCCAGCAGCTACGAAAGCAAGATCCATTAAGGCATTTGTTGAAAAGTTTGGAGAGAACTGCAGCAATCTTAGCGGAGCATTTTTTTAAAATGGTACAGCCGGGATGAGATCAGGTCCATGTTTAGGTTTTTATATCATGTACATGAGAAGGAGTGATTTTTAAACTATCTAGTGTGGTTTCTGTCACCAGAGGAAAATCTGTGGGGGAGTGGTTTACTGGGCGCAAAGTTTAGTTAGAGGCAAACCGACGAGCAAGCAGGTTAGCCTTCTCAGTTGTCGTGAAAATAACTTCAAGATTGTTGGATAGTAGGGGAATTGTTGATTGCCCATTATTTACTACACTGTCATAAATTTTCCAGAAATAACGAGTTCCTAATTTCTGCGTTTTAATGCGATTTTTAGTCGTTTCGGTAATTCTCTCTTAGCTGTGACTATTTCTTACTTACAATTACTTCTAGCTTCTATAAACCTTTGTCTATCTGTACTAGACTTATGTCAGATAAATCTACGGTATGCATGCTGCCTTCGGACAATGGCAGCAGTGCAAGTAGAAGTAAACCATTGAGAAGGGTGGGATTTGCTATATGACTTCCATATGGAAACATGCGTTTTACTTGCCGCTTTGCACCATTCAGTGATCTCATTTGCGCACTGTTCCGTAGGAAGAAGAAAGATATTTCCCAATAGAACATCTCTGGTGTGATCCCTGATGGCATCCCAGTTAGCCTTGTTGTAGTACCTTGTCATTTTGAGCAATGGCTCTTCAACTTGAAGTCGAGAGTTTAGGGCGGTGTCTATCACTATCACGGCGTGATTGCCTCCAAGACGACTCCCTCTGGGTGTTTTGCATTATAAAGATTATTATAAATCCATTATACTCCTAAATTCTATCCTAATTCCTGTATATCCTAATGCATATTAATACTGTATTCTTGTAGATTAGCATTCACAAGCAACATTAATTGGAACAAATACATTGAGGGGTCGCCAAAACTGCTGAAAAAAAGGGAGGCTCCCGCTATCGTGCTAGAAAATTACTAACACCAGAGAGTATCCTATATCTATACAAAGCTACAATTCGCCCATGCATGGAGTATTGTTGCAACAACTAGGCTGGTGCGTCTAGTCTCTCATTCTCAGGGTTCATAAAAGTCTCAAATCTTAATAAATTTAGCACTGTCGACCAAGCCCATACCTCTGTCGCATCGTCGCAATGTTATATCCTTGTGCCTGTTTTACAAGTACTTTCATGGAATGCGCTCTGATGAACTCATAACACTCGTGCCTCTTCGGCGTATATATTCCCGACTAACATAACATATAGCAAAATCCCACCTCATCATTGTTGAGGTTCTTAAATTCCGAAAAGCCTTCTACACCTTAGTGTTCCTTCCTTCGTATTGCTAGACATTGGAGTTTCCTCCCTGTTTCCTGCTTCTTTGACACTAACCCGCAGAAGTTTAAATGTAACGTGAACAGACATCTCGCTGCTCAACTCCCCACAGTCCCCTGCTAGATCCGATCACTCATAGAAGTCCTTTTTGTTCTAAGTGGTAATATTCGGGTGAAAAAATAAAAAAAAAAATGAAGAGAGAAAGAGAGAGAGGGAAAGAGAAAGAAAGATACGGAGGGAGGGATCTTCTAGTTTAGGAATGGACAAAGGCAGTGGTCCCTATGTAACGTAGTATACGTTTACGCACTTTTTAACATCTAGACACTCGGAACCCAACACGTTGTCACCCCAGTCGCAAGGAACATAAGAAAGATAGAGGAAAGAACTTCAACTCGCTCTCTAAGTTTTAAACTAAAGCCATTCATTTCCACCTCTTTAACGTGAACATCATCATCCTCTCTCACCTCTGACCTCTCAAACTTGATCGTCGGTTGTCCACACTTTGTTTTTATAGTCTTTTTCTTTTTTCCTACCTCGACGTCACTTCGCACATGGCTCATTATTTGCATACAGCCGCCATACGTTCGTCCGGGCTCTGTTACATCTATTTCGGCCTTCTACCGTATTTTAATTTCAAGCGTAATAAAATTTAATGAAGAGGATTATTGGATTTGGGTTAGCATAACTAAACTCCCTCCTCTATTTATTTCATTCTCTTTCTCATAATAATAATAATAATAATAATAATAATAATAATAATAATAATAATAATAATAATAATAATAATAATAATAATAGACTCTGTAAGCAAAGAGACGAAATTGTAAACCGCATAAGTGAATGCAGCATAATATTTTTTTTAAAAAGAATGCAAACCATACACGATTAGGAGGGAAATTTAGTACTTTGGGAACTATGCAAATAGTCATTAAGAAGAAAAACACCTGGCAAGTCTTAGATTTGAACGTCATAACAGATCAAAGAGGCAGAAAAGGAAAGAAATGCATGGAACTTGCCAGAGAACTTAAAAGAACATAATGAAAATAATTGTGAAGCGAATAAGTGTGGCAGGAGCACAAGTAACGCACCCGAAAGCATAGAAAAAAAGAGCAGACGAAAAATTTGAACTAAGGGGGAGCTTGATCTCATAAAATGCACGACAATGATGAAAACAGCGAAAATTTTAATGGAAAATCATCGTTCACCAGTGTATATATATATATATATATATATATATATATATATATATATATATATATATATATATATATATCTTGTTTTTGTACATTAAATATTTCAATGATTTAATTTCCTCCATATATTCATGCTTTATCTCGAATATTGAGCATTTTTCGAGTTATGATTGAACCCTACATATTAATATATATATATATATATATATATATATATATATATATATATATATATATATATATATATATATATATATACTATAATAATGAAATACCTACATACACTAGTGTTTCATCATTTCTGGAATCTTCAGTGCAAGGTGTCAAGATTAACACCAGTCGAACGATTCGAACTCGGCAACACGAGACATCTCTGGCTCGATTAGCGAAGACCGTATCCTGTCGGCTACCATTAACCGCGTGAAATAACGTTGAATTTTAAACATTTTAATTTTAAATGTTCTTTACGTCAGTCAGAGAGTGATCTAATCGTTATACGATGATATATGCATAAGAGCTAAATTGACCGACTTAAATTCAACTGAAAGTGCTCAACGATAAGAAACGAATTTCTTCAAGGGGCTGTCATAATTATTTTTTTTACTATAATAATGAAATATATATATATATATGTGTGTGTGTGTGTGTGTGTGTGTGTGTGTGTGGCTTCCTTCAGTCTTGACAGACTATGGATACCCACTGTAAGGGTGCCTGCGTGTGACATTTGTGTGGCAATATAACGCAGTTTTCAACCATGCTTCCCATGAGACAACATTGTTGCATACCAGTGAAAAGTGTGGGTACAGGACGAATGGAAACTATGCCGAGATAAGCGGATAGTATATACAACACCTAGAATTCCCAAATGGTCACCCATCTGGTACTAGCCAGGCTCAATGTTGCTTAACTTCGGTGATCTGACGAGAACCGATGTGTCGGCCTATATATATATATATATATATATATATATATATATATATGAGCAAACAGTTAATGAAATATGTTAAAAAAACACATTGAAATGAGTTAAAAACATATTTAATCTGAAAAGGGAACACTAGATAAATGGATAGCCCTTAATCCGCGGAGTTTCGAAGAAATACTCTCCTTCTCATCAGAGGGTAGGAATTAGCAAAATGCAGGATCGGATTTTGCATGCAGAAGTATTTGATGAAACAACAAATAAGTCAAAGATCTTACTTGAAAACAAAATAAGTTAAGCAGAGGGAATATGGTAAATAAAAAGGTGATTATACATTAATGGATAGTCTGGTGGAAGATAAAAAATCCAGTGACGGTAAAATCCAAATGTAAAACTTCAAGAAAGTTAAAAGAGTTTCCATTTGTACAAGTAAAATCCAAAGACATCCCGTAATTGGAAGAAGATGGTCCATAATAATCCAAACGCAGAAATCCGTGGAATAATTCACAATATATATATATATATATATATATATATATATATATATATATATATATATATATATATATATATACATATATATATATATATAATTCAGGAAAACAAAGGGATGTAGTGTTTACTTAATATACGCAATGGTAAACTTTAAACTAATATAAATAACAGTATTTATATATATATATATATATATATATATATATATATATATATATATATATATATATATATATATATATGTAATCCCAACCGAATCAAAAAGCTCTATACGCAATAGAGAGTAGAGCCTATTATAAGAGAAAGAAAATTGAAAACGTTAGTTGCATTTTACAATCAAAATTTATTTTTCGACTAAATACTCCAAAAAACAATTTACAAAGTCCTTATTCCGCGGAGTTTCAAAGAATACTATTCTTGTTATTCCTCGCCATAGTGATTTAGTCCACATTGGATCGTATTCTACATTGCACTGTAGAGAGCATTTTTTTTTAAATTTTATAAATTAATTTTATATATTGGCTCGAATTAAAGTTAAAAACGCGAAAATCAAGAATCATGTTTCAATTGTGCTCTAAACAGAAACATCCGTTTCGAACACTTCTCTGTCTTAGCAAAGACCCAACGGTTGATTTTATAAAATTATTTTTACATAGTGACTTGAATTAAATTTTAAAATACAAAAGTCAGATATAATGGTTCACTTATGTTCTAAACAGAAGCTTTCATTTCGAACGCTGACCTGTCGACTGCTGATATTATTTGCTGGTCCTTTCTGCTTGTGATAAACTTTCTCAAATGCACTTGTGAGATTATTTACTTGGTTCAAAATCTGACTCCATTCTTTAACTAGATTTGTTCGATTATCAATTTTCGATTATTATCGGAGGCAAACCTACGTAAGAACACTCCCAGACACATCAAGTATATTTTGTGAAAGTTAAAAAAAAATCGGCTCCGCAGTTTTTGGAGTTCATAAGGAACGGACTCACACACAAACAAACACAAATAATAGAATATTATATATATATATATATATATATATATATATATATATTTTAAAAAGTATAAATAAATTTTAAAAAATGTTATATACGTCCAAACAAATTAAAAGGGCGACTTTCTAAGTAAATAAAAAAATGAGCTTCGAGGCAGAGCCAATATTAACCGTATGTATCGCTTGAAAAAACAACAATAACAATATATATATATATATGTGTGTGTGTGTGTGTGTGTGTGTGTGTGTGTGTGTGTGTGTGTGTGTGTACTAGCGGGAGTACGCGGCGTTTTCAAAGTGTGGAGAGGTGGAGAGGGGGAATCAAAACAACAGTTCACCCCAGGTGGAGAAAGCTGATAAAAAAGATGATTGTAGTGTGGGGGGGGGTCAAAACAACAATAGGTAGTCTGGGGAGGGGGAGGTGTTACATTTTAGAACTTTTTTTATATATATAAAAACATGTTGGGTTTGTACTGTTAATTTTACCGTCTGTGAATTTTTGGATTAAAGACAATGATCATTTTATACCAAACACTTAGTTTAAAGCAAACTTAGTTAAAAACGTTTTATTTGAAGTTTTATTATTTTATGTGACTTGAGTGATATTTAAATGTTTTTTTTTATTATTTCGACGAAGAAGTCATTTTTCTTAGTTTCGATTTTGTTTTTTCTATAATCAGTTATAAAGTTTAATTAAAGTACCGTAATATTCCAGTTTTATATTGAAAAAAATAATAAATATTCTAAAAATGCATACACACACACACGTAAATTTTCTAATTTTATAAATAAACTTATTTCCAGTAAACGAAAAAAAAAAAAACACATTAAGAAATTTACGTGCGGGGTTTGTACAGACCGTGTCATGCAAAAAAAGAAAAAAGAAACAAAAAAAAGAACACGTAAGTTATTAAATCTTATAAAATTTACTTCAGTCAATGAAAAAAAAATATTAAGAAATTTACGTGCGGAGTTTGAACCTACAGATCACGTCATGCAAAACAAAAACAAAACAACAACAAAAAAACACGCTATTAACTTACCCACAGTAAAATTTTCACAGTTGTTCTATCAATGTTGCTAAGCGACAACATGGAACAAATGGCTTTACCGATGATAGATAAATTAAAATAACGGTTTCGATTATCGATTATCGGTAATTATCGGGAATATTCTGAGACAAAACTTAACTAACATCACTCCTAGACTTATACACTAAAGTTATGTCAGTTTTTAAGAAAATCTGTTCAACCGTTTCGGAGTCTATAAAGAACGAACTCATACACACTTTCCAGAAAGAATTGTTTCGGTTTGTCTAGACAATACCCGGTCAGAGTAATACTAACTTTCACGTGCTGACCTCATTTTTTTCTTTTTTTTTTTATTAGCCTGATCTTAATTTTTTAAAAATTAGTCTGAAATTACCTTTTCTAATTAAGCCAGCGATAAAGATGACATGCTGTTTTTCTATTCCTTTTTATTTTTCGATCCTACTTGACTGGAGATCAATTTTTTCTTTGGACTACTGCACTGTCCGAAAAAAAAAAAATTCCATTGTTTTCAGCTGTCTTGAAAACTTTCCAGCCGGACTATGACTATTAACAAAACACTGGAATTAATTTGGAACTTCAGTCTCTTATATGAATTCTTTTGGCCTTTCTGATTACATTGAGAGAATCTTCATTCAAGCTGAAATATTATGCGCGATTTTTTTTATAGTGTTTTTTACATATCCAACATTTTTTCACTCGTTTTTGCTCGGCAATTTCTGACTATAATAAATTGCGGTCTCACTAAATGGCATAACCAACAAATTCTAGCATTGCTACAAATATAATTTGCTGATTTCTTTATGCCTTCTGATGAGAAGAATAGTAAGAATACATTCTTTGAAACTCCGCGGAATAAGGACTTTGTAAATTGTTTTTTTTTTTTTTTTTTAATATTCGGTTGAACAATAAATTTTGATTGTAATTTCAACTTACAGTTTTAATTTTCTTTCTCATATATATATATATATATATATATATATATATATATATATATATATATATATATATCGATCGACAGAGAGATAGAAATAGATATGAGACGCAATGGAACTGCCCCCTCCCCCCCAAAAAAAAATACACAAGAACATTGGAAAAGATCGGCGAAGACCAACATTCATTGCTAGCAAGAAATAAATGGTAAATTGATGTTGTGATAACACAAAATTTGTTGTAACGGTTTTCGAGAAAGACGTAAAGTGCTGGAAATCTTGGGAAACATATTGTCCCTTAGACTCCAGGAAACACTACTGATTATTTTCAGTGGGCAATCACTACTAACGAGTTCTGTTAAATTTCCTAGTAAGTAAGTAAGTAAGTAAGTAAGTAAGTAAGTAAGTAATAATAATAATAATAATAATAATAATAATAATAATAATAATAATAATAATAAAGACTTGCAGACCAAGTAAGACTGATACTAAAGAGAGGATGGCTCTCAAAACTGGAACTAACAGAAACACAACGAAAAGCAAATGAGGAAATTGAGCATAGACCAGCCCCCACTGGAACCGCGCGTGTAGAAGCCATACAAGTCGAAACACCAAAGATGAAGAACCTGCGAAGACTGGACCCTACAAACGAGAGAACCGAGAACAATGAAACAGCTCTAACAGAGGAAGAAGCAGATGAAATAGGAAAAATAATACAATTCATGAACGAGGAAAAAACAAAGCTCCCATGTCTAAGGAATCACAAACAGAAGGAATTAAAAACAGAACAGAGAAAATTAAGAAGCTTCTCTCACAAGTCATAACAGATACAATCACAGACCTAAACAATTTAATTTATGTAGGAGCCAAGATGGTAAGTATATAGTTCAAAACAGGAAACCAACCGGGGAATAATAGAACGACAAAACCTGGATGGGAAATAAGGTTAGAAAGCCAAATAAACAAACATGAAAAAGAATCCAAAACAATAAACAGGAAGAAAGCGGCGTGGAGAAAATTGCAAATTGGAAATGTGACTAGCAGGGAGAGACTAAACAAGAAACATGAAGATCTGAACCAAAAAATAGCAGCAAAAAAAGGAAGATTGGAAATGTAACTGACTGGGAGAGGCTAAACAAGAAACATGAAGAACTAGACCAAAAAAATAAAAGCAAAAGAAGCGAGATTGATACGATATAGATATAAATCTTAACAATGCAAGCAAAACAGGACATTTGAAAACAACGAAAGCTAATTCTACCAAAACGTGAACGGAGGAAAAACAAAAACGGAACGACCAAACCCAACAGAAACAAAACTCTATTGGAGTAAGATATGGGAAGAACTACAAGACTACAACAGAAATTCCGAATGGCTGAAAGACATAAAAGAAGAATTACAACAAATTGAAGAAGGAACAGTGAATGAAATCGTCAAGGAAAAATGGCAAAGTGGAGAGCACCAGGACACGACGCGATACATATGTACAGGTTCAAAAAATGTACAACTCTACACGAAAGACTAGCTCAAAACATGAAAAGATGTATGCAGGAAACAAACGTACCAGCTTGGATGACATAAGGCAGAACTGCGTTGATACAGAAGGACACAGAGAAAGGAATCGCCCCCAGCAACTATAGGTATATAACGTGTTTACCCACTGTGTGGAAAATACTGACAGCACAACTGAGGGAACAAATCTACCACTCCCTGAATAATTGAGGACTTCTCCCGAGGAACAGAAAGGATGCCAGAAAGGAAAAAGAGGAACACATGATTTGCTATGTATATTGACAAAAAGATCCTAAAGGAGGTAAAAAGAAGAAGAAAGAATTAAGCCATGTGGATCGACTAAAAAAGACGTATAATAGGATCCCTCAAGCATGGATAATAGCATGCTTAAAAATGTATAAAATGCCAAGCAGGACCATCAATGTGATTGAAAATATGATGAGAACATAGAGACTAGAATTGACAGCTGATGGATAACACATAACAGAAATTAATATACAAAGAGGCATCTTCCAAGGAGATTCATTATCACCATTACTGTTCATCATAGCCATAATGACCCTGAATAATATACTGAGAAAGTGCCAAGCCGGATACAAATTCTCTAACACGGTGGAAATAATGAACAACCTGATGTACATGGACAATCTGAAACTCTTCGCAAGGACTGAAAATTAACTAGAGACATTAATAAATGCCACTAGGGTTTTCAGCCAGGATATCCAAATGGAAAAGTGCACACTACTAGTTATAAGAAAGGGAGAACTAGAGACGACAGAAGGCAAGGAACTACCCAACCAAACGGAGATGAGGAAACTAGGGGAACAAGACACCTATAAATACCTAGGAGTACTGGAAGTAGACACCTTCAAAGCAACAGAAATGAAAGAGAGAATTGGAAAGGAATACCTCAGGAGAACAAGAAAACATCTCAAAACCAAATTATATAGCAGAAACCTAATAAAAGGCATTAATACATGGGCAGTATCACTAGTAAGATATTCTGGACCGTTCAAATGGGTGGACTAAAAAGAGCTCAGACAACTCGATCAGAAGACCAGGAAACCTATGATCACGCACAACGCACTACATCCGAAGGACGATGTTGACCGACTCGGCGTAAAAAGTAAAGACGGCGGGAGGGAACTGGTTAATATAGAAGACTGTGTAAATGACAGCAAAAAAGAACTAGAAAAATACTTAATGCAAAACGCTGAAAGAATAATCATAGCAGCGAGAGACACGGAAAAAAATCAATAAAACAAAAAACAGAGAGACAATGGATAAGACAAAAAAAGGGGGAAGAGAAACGACTGCACGCAAGATTCATAAGGATGATAAAAGATGAAAATAACGAAAACACTTGGACATGGATGCGAAAAGGACACATAAGCCTAGAAATTGAATCTCTAATGACTGCAGCACAAGACAACTTGATAAGAACCAACCACATCAAAGAAAAAATCGACAAATCACAAGAAAACAGCAAATGCAGACTCTGTGGACAAAGAGACGAGATGATAAACCACATAATAAGTGAATGCAGCAAAGTGGCCCAAACGGAATACAAGAACAGACTCGACCAAGTGGTAAGAGTAGTACACTGGGAATTATGCAAACAACTGCATCTTGAACGCACAGACAAGTGGTACAAATATAAGCCGGCAACAATACTTGAAAACGAGAATCACGAAATCCTATGGAATATGGACATACAAACTGATAAACCAATCTAAGCAAGAAGACCGGATGTCGTAATAATTAACAAGAAAGAAAAATCCTGTCAAATCGTAGATTTAGCTGTTCCAGCTGACCACAGGGTGAATATCAAAGAAAGGCGAAACGGAGCAAATACAGCTAGCCAGAGAGCTGAAAGGGATATGGAATACGAATAAAATTAAAATGATACCTATAATAGTAGGAGCACTAGAAACAGCCCCGAAAAAAAACTTTGAAAAAAGAATGGGAGAAATTGGAATCAAAGGAATGACTGGAAAAATACAACCAACAACAATAATGAAAACAGCTGAAATATAAAAAAAAAAAACCTTGAATGTGGAAACTAACACACATAAGCAACAAGCTCGGACCAGACAAACTGCTGCAAAGGCAAAACATGAAACACTATATGGAACCAAGAACACTGAAGCCGCATATCTATAAGTTCTCAAACCCAACCATACCTCCATTGCAACATCACTGCCCTCCCTACACACACACAAAAAAAGAGTGAGACCAAATAACCAAGAAGAGTCAAGGAGGAAGAAAGACTGAGGAACTGACCAGGCCTCCGCCGGATAATTGCGAAGAGAATTGGGACCTTGGGGGGCTTATTACCACTCGAATTCCAATGAGGACTAATAGCCGCTGCCAACGAAAAATCAATGGCAAGCAGCTGCTGCGATAATGCAAATTTATTTGCAAATGTTATCGAAAGAGGTGGAGAGAACTGGAAACCTGGGGAGACTTGTTGTTACTCAGCTTCCAGGGAACACCACAGGCACTTTTTATGAAACATCTTTGATGACCTGTGGGATAATAATAATAATAATAATAATAATAATAATAATAATAATAATAATAATAATAATAATAATAATATCAGTGTATTTTACGGATAAAATGGACAATTGTTCTCATTTTCAATGCTATTTACATAACGTTTCAGCCGATGTAACATCCGACCTTCAACACAAGATATACACATGATTTAACGTTATGTCTCACCAGCAATACTCTTGTTTTCGTAAATTTAGGTTTCTAAGGACTTACAATTAGTTAACAGATTTAATTACAAATTTTACTCATAAATAATTAAGAAATAATATCCACTGATAATTTTATTGACTTTATATTAAAGGCCCGGCAAGGCCACAGGGAAGACAACCGAAGCAACAAAACTGAAGCTGGCCTTGATTGTAGGCAAATTTGGGCCTATTTTATTGGTTTGAAAATATAGCTTATTTGTTTTTACCAAATGTCATATAACTTTAACCATAAAATAATATTATAATCTTCAAAACGCCTGCAAATTTTCATGTAGTTTCGTCCCAAAGAACCAAAGATATGAGTATTCAATTTGGCTATCAATATATATATATATATATATATATATATATATATATATATATATATATATACAAGCATTTCAGCCCGGCGTTGCCCGGGTGTTTGAATGTGTACGTTGAGCAAAAAGAAGAAGAAAAAAAAAGTGGTAGTAGGAAGGCAGGCTCGAACCCGTACTGCGAAGGAGGAAAAGAATGGGGGGAAAACTTGACGTCTTTGCTGTTACGACCACCGCCAAACTGGAAGTGACTTATGTTTAAATTAAGGCTAGAAAATCGAAAGAAGAAGATGACCTCCAAAAATATCGGCGAAAAAAGCGACCCCCTGTAGAAAAGTGCCCAGTTGAAGGTGAAGATATTAATGTTTTTAGCCAATTTTTCGATATTTGTCGTCTGAAAGATCGAACTTCAAAACGATACTAATCTTGGTAAAATCTGTCGCCTCTGTCGAAAGTTTTAGGCAGACATGCAAATATAAATACATGCATACATACATACATACATACATACATTTATATATTGGTAACTAAAAATTTTCCACCCAAATCCGTTAAAAAGCTTGCCCTATCTCTGAATACCTTTCTGTAAAATTTCAAATGTTTAGAACAGAAATTGTCTGAGTAATTTGGTAGAGACCGCAGAGATCAAACATTTAAAAATCTTTGACCCCTATTATGACCCCTTAACATTTATTGTTTGGGGCTCAAATCAAGTTTTCCATGTCCAATGAACCTATATCTAAAATCTCAAGTCTTTAGACCCAAGGATTTCGGAGGAGTTTGGTAGAGTTCTAAAAAGTCAAATCGTTGAACTTTGACCCCTTAACAGCCAAATTTCTGGCCGAAAACGGATCACAAATATTTTGCCAAATCTCAGTACCCTGCATATCAGATTTCGCGTCTGTAAATTGAAAATTGACAGAGTTATTGCGTTGGAAAATGTACACACGCACACCCACCAACACACACACACACACACTTTCACTTTTATATATATATTAGCATTTCAGCCCGGCGTAGCCCGGGTGTTTGAATGTGTCTGTTAAGCAAAAAAAAAAAAAGTGGAAGTAGGAAAGGCAGGCTCGAACCCGTACCGCAAAGGAGGAAAAGAACGGGAAAAACACTTTCGTCTTTGCTTTTAGGACCACCGCCAAACAGGAAGTGGTTTGTGTTTAAATTAAGGCTAGACACTCGAAAGGAGAGGATTTTTAAAAATATCGGTGAAAAAATGCCCCCCCCCGTAGAAAAGTGCCCAGTTGAAGGTGAAGAAATTAATATTTTTAGCCAATTTGTCGATATCTGTCGTCTAAAGAGTCGAATTCAAAACGATACTGCTATAGTAAAAATCTGTCCCCCCCCTGTCGAAAGTTTAAGGAAGACATGCAAACATACATACATATATTTATATATTGGTAACTAAAAATTTTCGACCCAAACCGATTAAAAAGCTTGCCCTATCTATGAATATCCTTTATATAAAATATCAAATGTTTACACTAGAAATTGTCTGAGTAATTTCGCAGAGGTCAATTTTTTTAAATTTTGACTCCTATTATGACCCCTTAGCATTAATTGTTTTGGGCTCAAATTAAGTTATTAAGTTAGATGCATACCAAGGAGCCTATAGCTAAAATTTCAAATGTTTAGACCCAAAATTGTCAGTTTCTTACGCAATAACTCTGTAAATTTTAAGTCTACAGACCCGAAATTTGATATACAGAGTACTGAGATGTGGAAAAATCTTTGTGATCGGTTTTTGGCCAGAAATTTGGCTGTTAAGGGGTCAAAGTTTAACAATTTGAACTTTTAGAACTCTACCAAACTCCTCCGACAATTTTGGGTATAAACACTTGATATTTTAGATATAGGTTTCTTGTACATGGATATAACTTAATAACTCGATTTGAGCACAAAACAATAAATGTTAAGGGGTTATAATAGGGGTCAACTTTTAAAAAGTTGACCGCTTTTTTTTTCTTTGCTTAACATACAATATATATATATATATATATATATATATATATATATATATACAGGATAACAAAAAGAAAAAACAAAAGCTAAATGGAACCCATCGAGAACATATGCTGTAGAACGGAGAAAAAAAGGCCAAAGACGCTTGTGTCTTAATGTGATGCTTTGAATATAATAAACTAGTTTTGACCAAAGTTTCATTTCACTCGGACAAAACACTAAGAAACGGGGCTTAATTAGAGTTTGGCCCGTTTTTTTTTTGGGGGGGGGCAGCCTATATATATATATATATATATATATATATATATATATATATATATATATATAAAGAGAGAGAGAGAGAAAGAGAGAGAGAGAGAGAGGTACAATCTTTTTGGTAATTTGGTGAGTTCCAAGACTTTTAGAAGAACCCCTTGTCATGGTCGTGCGCCAGGAGGCGAGATTCGTAATTGAATTCCTCAATGCAGACCAAAATTGAACCGAGCGAAATTCACCGGTGCCTGTTGAACGTTTACAAAGCTGATGTAGTTGATGTTAGCACAGTTCGACGATTTCAGAGTAGTGAGAAAGATGCGGCTGACAAAGTGAGCTTATGTCACCAACCTATGGCCGGCAAAAATGCATAGAGAATGGTGATGATTATGTAGAAAACTAAACTGGAGCACAAAAAGTCGCTCGTTTTAATGGTACCACTTAAATCTTCGTGGCACTTTAATTCTTTAAAGTTAAAAACCAGGATTCATTTACTTTTGGAACGGCCCTCGTAGAAAGAGACAAATAAAGAGAGAGGAAGAGAGAAAAGGGAGAATACAGAAACCGTTCGCCTCTACCAAAAACTGTTAGATATGAGCAGGCAACCGCGAGAAGAAAAATATTCAATGAGTTGCACACACACAAATGGATTTAATGTGACGAATGGAAGAATTTCTACCATTGTCTAACGGAATTCATAATTTGACCCAGATGTGAGAAGATATCGGTCAAAAGTTGAAACGATAGCCAAAGGAATTACTAAACATGCCAATAGAAAAAAATGTTTTTATATATAAAATCGTCACAAAGAAAATGCCAGTTCGTCGGTCAGAGAGAACGAGGCTCGTCACCATTCATTTAGCGCACGACAACCTACTAACGATGCACCACCTTAGGCGCCTTTCCGAAATGTCAAAGCACAGAGTAATCATTTATAATCAAAGCTGATTTGTCGGTGTGAAATAAAAGCAATGTATTTTTGTAGATCAACGCTGTTGTGATTTTTTTTACTTCACTGTCAGTGTGTGTATGTATTTGTACTAATGACAAAAGTAGATGTTAACATTTATATAGACTGGACAAACGCATTTTGAATAAACGGCCGCAGAGAATGCGTAACAAAACTCTTTTTCGCATTATCCAAGAAAAATGTCGTCAGCTCCAAAAAAGATTAAGATAATGAATAGATACTAATTTTAATCCGATCAAGTGATTTTTTTTAATTTTTACATTAAACAGCATTAACAAAATATCCATTATTTGTCTTAGAATTATCCATTCTCTGCAGGATAGTGAATGAAGTATTCAAAACACGTCTGTTCAGTTTCGCAGACAAAACCAAAGAGGTTGTTTCTAGCTTGTTTTGTGCCTCATTCTTCCTTTTTTACGTTACTTACTTGACACGTTAACTTTATTTCGAAAACTTTATTTTGAAGTAAAAATCTTTCCATTACTTATTTATTCTACGCGCAATCCTGCTAAAATCTGAGCAGCAAGAAAGCGATTGTATTAACCTAGAAATTTAAAGTATTTCATGCAATGTTATTTTAATATTCATTCATAAAGTTGACACTAATCCCCTCTTTTAAAATTTAATTTAATTTTTATTTATCTTAGTGTAAATTATGAGATTTTTTTTAAAGGATTTTTTTTTGTCGAGTTCGTCTGGTTGGAACATTTGCTTGATTCGTCTTGAGACTAAACCGTTTTAGGAGCGTATCAATTAAATGTGAGTATTTCGGGTGTTTCCTTCTCCCATACTAGATGTCCAAACCAAAACAAAAACTAACGATTAATTCACTTATAACTTTGAAGAGGAGAAGGATTAATGAAAGTTATATAATAACAACGACGCCATTCGAACCCGGCCCGCTTATTCCATATTTGTTTTTATACTAGTTTTTTTTTTAAATAAGTTTCCTAAAATAATTTTTAAACGTTAGTTTTTTTTTTAAATAAGTTTCCTAAAATAATTTTAAACGTTTTTTTTTTAAATAAGTTTCCTAAAATAATTTTTAAACGTTAGTATTTTTTAATAAGTTTCCTAAAATAATTTTGAAACGTTATTGTTTTAATAGGTTTCCTAAAATAATTTTAAACGTTTTTTTTTTAAATAAGTTTCCTAAAATAATTTTGAAACGTTATTTTTTTTAAAAATAAGTTTCCTAAAATAATTTTTAAACGTTAGTTTTTTTTAAAAATAAGTTTCCTAAAATAATTTTAAACGTTTTTTTAAATAAGTTTCCTAAAATAATTTTTAAACGTTAGTTTTTTTTAATAAGTTTCCTAAAATAATTTTGAAGCGTTATTTTTTTAATAAGTTTCCTAAAATAATTTTAAACGTTTTTTTTTAAATAAGTTTCCTAAAATAATTTTAAACGTAAGTTTTTTTTAATAAGTTTCCTAAAATAATTTTGAAACGTTAGTTTTTTTTTTTTAATAAGTTTCCTAAAATAATTTTGAAACGTTATTTTTTTTTAAAAATAAGTTTCCTAAAATAATTTTGAAACGTTATTTTTTTTTTTAAATAAGTTTCCTAAAATAATTTTTAAACGTTTTTTTTTTTAATGAAACTGGGTGAAAACGGCGAAATAAATGCAGAATTAATAGAAGAAAATAATTAAATATTTAAGTTAAGTAAGTTTTACAATTTTACTTGTTCGACATCTAGAAAATATAAAGTCTTTTTTTTTTAATCATGTAATTAATCATAAAATGTCGCACAGGCACACACATAAACAAAACTCAACAAGAAAAGATGCTTTATAACTTAAAACGTTTTACTTAATATTATTTTAATATTCATTCCAAAAGTTGACACTAATCCCCACTCTTAAAATTTAATTTGATTTTGATTCTTGACAGTTGTTTTCTCGTTCGCTTTCTTTTTTTTCTTTTTTTTCTTTTTTTCTTTTTTATTTTTGTGTGTGTGCCTTGTATCACAAGTTTTTTTTTTATGTATTCGGTCCGTCAGTTTGTCACAGTCTTTCCCCCACTCAATGAATTTTAATATAAATTGTAAATATGCGGGAAAGCTTTATGGAAAGACATCCATCGATTACGACAAGACCTCTAGACCCGTGCCTAAGATTTCAGTTGGATTGCATCAAGAGTTTTGAAGTTAATTCGAAAAACTCATTTTTTTTTTCATTCGTCTCTCACGAGAAAGTTTTAAATATCATTTTTTTTAATCAGATCTCAGTATAGAATAGCATTTCAACCGCCAAATGTGTTAACTAAGCAGATGCATCTTCTATCTAAATTGCGTCTAAGCAGCACGAAAATAACCTATGGTCGTCGGTCGGTCTGTTGCACTTGTTCTAAGTAAATTATTCATCCGTCTATCACGCTTACATTTACAATTGCATTTTTAGATGCGTCCATAGCAGATGCTCTACGTGCTCTGGAGAAAGGTTTACGTATACCGATCGCTTTTGTCCTGGTACAATCTTACTACAGCCTAGTCACATATGACAAGTCTACACACACACACACACACACGCGCACACACACACACACACACACACACACATATATATATATAATATAAAGCTGGATGACTGTCTGTGTGTATGTGTCTGGTCACGAATAGGCTCCTATATGATTGACTATTTAAAAAAAAACTGATTACATATAATGATAGAAGATGTATCGAGACACAGGAATGGGTATATTTGATCTGGCAGAATGGTGGTTCACTAAAATTGTGGGGTCTGCGTTCGCGCCTGGTCCACAAAGTATGGAAATAAAAAATTGTAAAATAAAAAAAACGTTTACAAGTATTTTTGATATAGATGTACATAAGAAAACTTTGATAAGTATGTTTTATCTTAAATAGGGATGGTATGATAAAATTGTGGGGTCTGCGTTCACGCCTGGCCTCCATGGAATGGAAATACGCACAAACTTTAATAAAGAATTTTCATATCTATCTGCGTTAGTATACTTTGATAATTATGTTTCAGTTTGAAGAAATATGGTATAATAAAATTCTTGGGTGTTCGTTCGCACCTGACCTCCATAGAATGGAAATATGTCACAAAGTTTAACAAGTTTTTTTTATATAGATCCACAGAATATTTTGATAAGTGTTTCAGTGTGAACAGGTATGGTATAATAAATTATGGGATTTATCTATTTTATTTTTACTTTCATCATATTTGGTTTTGGTTTTGATACCCCCAAATTCGAAGCTATCTCTTTACAACCCTACCTTTTCATAACCTATCATACTTTCATAAATCAGAGTCACTTTTCTGTAGGCTGTACATATTGATATATTTAAGGAGCATTTTTTCATTTAAGCAAACATTATTAAATGCAACGGAGACACTTTGCTTTGTGACTCTTTTTTTTAGTTTTTCGATTTTCCGCATAATCTTTTTTATATCAAAACCGAAAATATTAATAACGGTTCCATACTTGCTATTGTCACGAGCGCTTTCGATTCATCCAAGAATCATCTTCAGGTGTTGAACAAATAAAAGTGCGAAGGAGCGAATATGGAAATTAAAAAGTGAAAATTAATAAAAAGAATCATAAAGCAAAGTGTCTGCGTTGTATTTAATGTTTGCTTGAATATCCATCTGTCTATATATATATATATATATATATATATATATATATATACATACACATATATATGTATAATGGGCTCTCCTTCGATTTCGACGTAGGAGTTCCACCACTACAAAAAAGATGCTTGGAAATCCATACAGATATTTGTTTATAGTGGTGAAGGCTTTGTGTAGAACCTACCACACTTTTAGTATTACTGCTAACATTTGCCGGTGCAGATGACTGCCATGAGACAGAGTATACAATAGACCGCAAGTTTTTACATCAGAGTTTCTTTCTCCTAGACGTATGTCTTAACGAAGACTGGCGTGCATCTCTTCCAGTGCATTAATACGTCCCCATATACCAACCTGAAAATTTCTACGACTCAGCGACTAGACTTCCTAAATGGTTACCCATCTTGTACTGAAGAGGTTTAACGTTGATTAACTTCGATGATCTGGCGAAAACCGGTGTGTCAACATAATTGTTCTCTCTCTCTCTCTCTCTCTCTCTATATATATATATATATATATATATATATATATATATATATATATATATATACAGCCATATATATATATATATACAACCATAAAGCTTATTCATTTCGACTTTATATCATACTAGCGAGGGGTACCCGGCGTTGCCCGGGTGGTTGGAAGTGTGTGTGTGGGGGGGTTAAAATAAAAAAATGTTTTGGTAGGTAAGTATGAGGATCGAACCTGAACCCTTGAGGCAAAGTAGGAAATTAAAGTGTGAAAAAAAAACCAATGTCCCACCGCGAGATGGTCACGAAAATACGTTTGAATTTATTTAATTACTTAAATTAGCAGGTGCACGTTTTAATGACTTAATGAGGTCAACTTTTGACTGCGGGGTAGCATTTCATTTATTGCGGGAATGCTTTTCCCCAAGACGTTGGTGGTAGGGGAAACATTATAGGAAAAGGCCTAACCTGCATGCGGCGAGCGAAAACTGTTGAATATTTATCTTCCCGAAGTCGAGCAAATTAAATAGACAGGCAAGCTCCGTTGTTAACTGTGAGCTATTACGATTTACATGTGATATAAAAAGTTTTAAAAAGTTTTGAACCGACTGACCGCTTCTCTGAAAAAAGCCTTTCTTGGACATACACAAAAAGCGAACATACATTTTCGCTTTTATATATATATATATATATATAGAAGACCTTTAAACACGTTAGACATGGTAAAATATTTCTTCATATAAATTTATAAAAAGTTCTTAAACATTTTAAGTTTCTTCATTTTTTCTTGCCTGATGAGATCAATAATGACCGAAACGGTCTGCACATCGTAGCAAGATATGACTATATTTACACTAAGCCCACAGGGGAAACAGTCAAGAAGAAAAATATAACTCTGAGAAAAATTTATTAAACTAAAGCTAACTTATGTAGGCAAATTTGGGCACATGTTTTTTTTTACCAATTATCATAAAATTCATACCAAAGAATAGTATTATGATCTACAAAAAGCCTGCAAATTTTCATGTAGTTTCGTCCTAAAAACCAACGATATAAGGATTTCAATATTCAATTTTGGCAATTTGGTTATTTCTCCAAAGCCTCTTACCCAGGTTAAGGGGAGATTAAAAATATGTTATATCTTTCTTCCCTCTTTGGTTTTCATACATGAAGTAAATTTCACAGTGTATAAGGATTATTTGATATTGGAGATGTTCATAATCGTACCCTATTTACTAAAGAGGGGCGATATAACATATGAGAAATATTTGGAATCAAGTCTCCTCTTGCGGTTATTTCAGATCATTTGAAACCATAGCAGCAAATTTTAGTCTCTCCTCTATCAAGGCCAGAGGTTTTGGGGAATATATATATATATATATATATATATATATATATATATATATATATATATATATATATAATTATTTCTAGAGTCAAAAAACGCTGCAGCTCGCAAGAACTGTGACAGTAAAAAAGCGGGAAATCCAAGACACGAGTTTCGCTCTTATTTAGCTCATCAGGATTCGAAAACCGAGTCTCTTGCATGCGAGACGAGTATACTATATACTATCCTACATTCTGAATATATATATATATATATATATATATATATATATATATATATGCAGTCTTACAGTTAGGCCCGACAAACTCGAAAGTAAGTTCGACAACTCTAAAAGGGTCACATCAGTATCTACACCTTCAAATCATGTCTTATAGGGGTCAAAGTTCTACGGTTTGGCCTTTGAGAACTCTACCAAACTCCTCCGACAATTTTGGGTCTAAACACTTGAAATTTTACATATAGGTTCCTTGGACATGGATCTAATTTAATCAATTGATTTGAGCCCAAAACAATAAATGTTAAGGGGTCATAATAGGAGTCAAATTAAAAAAATTGACCTTTTTTTTTTCTTTTTTTTTTTCTCAACATACACCTCCAAACACCCGAGCAACGCCGGGCTGAAATGCTATTAAACAGTATAAATATAAATTTATATGACGTCATATGCATAAAAATTATGACACTAGCAGCGATATGCCACGTTGACCAGTTTGAATGAGTATTAACGAATGTGTCACACTTCCAATACTTTTCTTGTAATTGAAATCAGTGAAATCGATCATTTTTTAACCAAATCGATTGATTACCTGGTCTAGTCGGGAATCCACCACGGTACACTGGGAGGAAGCTGCACATTTCTCCCCGAAGTGACTTACTCCTTGCACTGCAGAGAAACTACTGTTAATTTTATGAAACAATTTTTAGATAACAGCTTGAATTAAAGTTTAAAATGCAAAAGTAAGGTATTATGCTTACATTGTGCTCTAAACAGAAACATTTATTTCCAACGCGCCACAGTCTTATGGAAGAACCTACTATTGGTTCTATACGCCGGACCCTTCTTCTTCTTCTACAAATGCATTTGTGGTGTTATGCCGCATAAGGGTGTTAACTTCGGTTTAAATCGAACTGTTCATTCTATAATCAGATTTCAATTCCAAGACTTGAGTTTTGATTTCAAAAATGATATTTGACCTGATGACGTGGTTTCTCCGAAAAGAGACATTGCAGAAACATGTACGCACATATCTAGTTAATAATTTTTATATACATAAACATACTATACACATACATTCACATGCATATGCCACGCATACACACACACACATACACACACATATATATATACATACATATATATATATATATACATATGTTTATGAATAATTAATTTTATACCAACAGACAGTAGTGTTCCAAGCTTTCGCAATATTTAGTGCAGTAAGTGACGCTGACCGAAAAATTTGAACCCGCAAGGAAGCCACCCACAGCTCTGCCACCGTAAATCGCTGCGGAATAAAGGGAAATTTTAACATCAGTAAAGTTAATTCAGATGATCTATAGTGATTAAGCGGCAGCACATCGCGATCTCGCAATAAAGCAAGCTGACCGACTTATATATATACATATATATATATATATATATATATATATATATATATATATATATATATAGTAATTTATAAAATGTATATGGCGATTAAGCTACACTGAATATTCTGCGTTTCATCCACTATAGGATTCGTCAGGCTTATGCGCGAATTCTGTGGTTGCTTCTTGTTTTTATATATGTGTACACATAGGTATATTTATATATATATATATATATATATATATATATATACATATATATATATATATATATATAAAGGAAGGAAAAGATCTACCTTAAACCACTAACCTAGTTCTAAAACAGATCCTTTGTTCGATAAAATGCATGCCCATTGGCTGATAGGAAGGGGCGCGGTGGATACTAGAAAGCTGATTGGCTAACTAGAAATCCTCAACATATATAAAAACAAGAAGCTAGCTCTACCTACGTATTGAGCACTTTTGAAGTAAATACTTAAAGTTTACGCATAAAAATATATACTTTCGTATATCAAATTTATGTGAGTGAATGAAGTAGTTATATATATATATATATATATATATATATATATATATATATATATATATATATATATATATATATATATATATACAGTGGGGAGGTAAAGTTTACAATGAATGTTAAATTGTTTTTTTTTTTTCGAAGTTATTATATTTATCATATACATATATTGATGCCGTAATCATATCTAATACTATTATCCTTACTTTTTCAGAAAAGCCAACGTCAAAGGGTGTTCCACTAGTTGTACTCGTCAGACTGAAGGAGGTTTTAAGAAAACGTGCATAAAGTCTGTTTATAATGTCAAGAACAGAATAACTATATAAGTCCAAAAGAATTAACAAAAAACGCATTAAAGCTTGTATTGAAGCTCCCAAATCCAAAATACTAAAGGATCTAATCGAAGCAATGCGGTAAATGGTAATTTAGAGAGACAGCAAGACGATTAGAAATGCATTAAACTACGTGTTAGAGTTAAAACTTATACAAAAACACAAAAACAATTGTTGACTGCAGCTAATAAAAGGATAAGGGGTTAAAATTGTTACATAGTTCCAGAGAAAATGCTAAAGACTTTCTAGAT
>NC_136507.1:65378737-65478737 GCF_053919585.1 Euprymna scolopes
TATATATATATATATATATATATATCGAGTTATACTGTACTGTTTCTAAATTTTATGTCTAAAATCCTGATTTCGATTTAGATCAAAATAAATTACATCATTTGGATTCTATAAATGTAAAAGTTAAATTTTAATCGTCTTAGAAAGTGATTAATTATTATGGATCAAATTTAATGCTAATCTGAAGTATATTCATTTTCATATTAGAAGTTTTGTTCATATTATAATCCCTAAAACGTTTTAAAATACTCGAAAAAAATAACATTTAAAGAAACATTTTTTCGTTGATGTGTTATAGCTGGTGATAAAATTTATCTCTAGTTTCGCAAATTGCTTTCGACCCCACTTTGTTCCCTTTGTCTGAAACTAAATTAAAATAAATATGACTCACATTACGACTCTTTACGCCTAGCAGTTATGTTCGAAAATTCATAATTATCGGTCAATTAGTTTCGTAGACAATACAAATAATATAAACATATCAAAATACTTACATGATAAAGTTTTTCTAGCAATAACAAAGATACCCGCGCTTCGTGTGGGACTTTGTTGTACATTCGGGTACCTGCTTCGCGGGTACTTTTGCAGTAAGTGGATGGTGTAAAAACAATTATTGCTTAAGATGTCTAAAATTTGTGATGTAAGCTGTAGTATATGTACATAGGCTATGACTTGATCTTTGACCCTTAGCATGGAAAATGGTGTGCACCTTCTCTAGGTCGGAGACCATCATCATATCGGGTTTTATCATGCTCGGTTCAGTGGTGCGGACTCTAGGAGAGTATATATACATATGTTATGACTTTAACCTTTGACGTTAATCTTGAAAAATAGAGTGAACCATCTCTAGGTGGGGGACCATCATTATGCCAGGTTTGATCATGATCGGTCCAACGGTGTGGGCTGTAGGAGAGTTGTACACACACACACACACACACACACACACACACACACACACACACACACACACACACACACACACGAACGCTACTATTTTATATCTATAGATTTTCTTAAAGTTTATGTTTTTAAAGAGAAATTTTCTCTGGTCGATCAGATTTGAAATTAAAAATTCGTATTATTTGGATTTTTTCGGCGACTGTTCTCATCTAGAGTATTGTTTTTACTATGTTTCAGTCGATGTAACTTCCGACCTTCTCCCGGTCTATATTGTCGAAATCGGAATTCTTTCGAGCTCGGGAATCTGCACGGAATTTTAAACGAGATCCTTTATTTAATCCAAGCGGATAGCCTTGGCTGGGAAGAAGTCCCTAGTAATTTGGAATTGTATTTTGAGTGTCGCCCGCACTGAGAATTGAACCATCAACTTCCAGAAGAGTGTAATTTACAATCGAATTTTATTCACTATTCCATGGCAAATCTAATGTGGATTTTAGGAGCCTTAGATTTATGTCTGTTTTTAGATGTCCAATCCTACCATTTATCGCTGTTTATAATTGTGTGTGTATATATATATATACATATATATATATATATATATATATATATATATATATATATATATATATATATACTAGCAGTTCAGGCCGGCTTTATATACTGTTCATAACTTTATGTGCATATGTATATATATATATATATAAAAGTTTGACTCATGTCCAGGTAACCTATATCTAAAATTTCAAATGTTTGAATCAAAAATTGGCGGAGGAGTTTGGTAGAGTCTGCAAAGGTCAACTCTTTAAACTTTGACCTTATGGCAGCCAAATTTTCACCCAAAAACTGATTAAAAAGCTTGCTGCATGTCTGAATACCTTTTATGTAAAATTTCAAATGTTTAGACCAAAAATTGGCTGAATAGTTTGCTAGAGACCCCATTGGCAACCAAATTTTCGATTAAAAACCGATTTAAAAGCAAAAGCTTTTCCTATGGCTGAATACACTTTATGTAAAATTTCTAATGTTTCGACTAAAAATTGGCTGAGTAATTTGCTAGAGACCGCAGAGGTCAAATTTTTTAAAACTTTATTTTACCCCTAGCATTTTTTAAAAAACGTTTTTGATCCTTCACATTAATTGTTTTGGACTCGATTAAATTAAAATGCTTAATCCATGTTCATGTAACCTACATCTAAAACGTTCAAGTGTTTAGATGCAAAATTGGTGGAGTAGTTTGGTAGAATCTGAAAAGGTCAAATCGTTGAACTTTGACCTTTTGACAGTCAAATCTCTGGCCGAAAACCGATTAAAAAGGTTTTCCCAAATCTCAATACACTTTATGTCAAATTTTGAGTCTTTAGACTGAAAATTGACAGAGTAGTTTGGTAGGGAAATGTAGACACACGGACACACAAACACACATAGAGACACTTTTACTTTATATATATATATATATATATATATATATATATATATATATGAGAATAATGGGAATAGTATTCCGACAAAATAGAGGACTAAAAAGGATAAACCGAGTTATGTGTTCATCAACGTTTCGTCTTTATTCCTCTGTATGAATGAGATTAAGAAAACAAGAACACCAGTACAAATATTTGAAATTTTTCATGTGCAAATTGTAACGCTGTTCCATTCCAGAAACGGAAAAAGACGTGTGAAATTCAAAAAAGGGGGTGAGCTTGCTTTGTTTAAGAGAGGGAGATTTTTTAATAACGTCATATAGCCGTTAATATATTTTTTAAAGATATGACGCAGTTAATACACTTTCTGGTAAAAAAAAAAAATATGTCCGTTAAAATTTAAATATAGGCGTGTGACTGAAATGAAATAGTGGGGTTTTGTTATGTCATTTATTGATTGGGATTATATGTTCACTTTTTTATTGCGGACTATTGTCTTCATCTATTCGTTGTTGTTTGATCACGTTTCTGGCCTTCATCAGGTGGTTAACCGCGACGGGATAGCAACTCTGAATCTCCTAACTGCATTCTCAACAATTACTGCCTTCCATAGTTGTTGTAGTCTCACCACTCACCAGTAATTGCTGAGAATGCAGTTAGGAGATTCGGAGTTCCTATCCTGTCGATGTAACCACCTGACGAAGGCCAGGAGAATATTTAGCCGAAACGTCGCAATAGTCCGCAATAAATAAATTAATAAATAATACTCATCTCAACAAGCATTCCGATCAATTAAATGGGATTATTAATGTTAATTATTGTATGATGGATTTCTTTGGGTTGAGAGGATTAACCTGTGTCTACAATTAAATTATGTTCTTTTAATAGAAGCTTACTTATTAATGACGCTACATTATATAAACCCCTGCGGTGTTTAATTGTGTTTAAATTAGCAATAATATATTATATATAATTAACTAGCCTGGGTGCCCGGAGTTGCCCGGATATTTCGACATATATGTTGAGAAAAAAAGTGGTTGTAGGCAGGCAGGCTCGAACCCGTGACGTGAAGGCGGAAAAAGAAAGTGAAAGAAAATCTGACGTCTTACCTTTGTACGACAGCTAAGCCTCTCTCTCGGTTCAAAATGTTGAGATCCAGCAACAAGTAAGAGCAAGATAGCCAGCAACAAGTTAAACTGCAGACCAGCTTAATGCGGGTACTGGTCTCCCGCTTTATGGTTTTTTAAAATCAGAGATTTGCTTCTCCTAGAAAGGTTGCCTTCACCACGGCTTACGGGAGCCCTCTCTCTACCCCAACACACACACACACACATATATACATACATACACATAAACACACACAGTGCTGGTTGGCCGTTGACCCCCAAAAAGGGTTCATTCGCCCTTTGGAAGGTCTTGTTTTTAATCCTTCAGGGAGACCAGCCACCCTCTTCACCAAACAAGTCTGGTGGGGGAACCAGTTTAGTCGCCGGTGACCCGACCATGAGGCAGGTAGTACTGGGTTACATGATACCAGTAGCATGACTACATACATACATGCATACATACATACATTTAAACAGACAGGTGAGATTTGTATTATAGATGATTCAATTTGGTGTTAAATTCTATGCAAGGTCTTCTTAGTAGGTGTCCATCGTTCAACACATGCGCTGTTTCTTTGAATTCTCTTACTCTCCACCTTTGTTCTCTGTCTATAAGTTTTACTTGTTTATAATTTTTACTCTGTTCCCTAGGATCGGATGGTTTCCCTTTTCTCTCCATATATGGTCAGCCATACCCAACTTTTTAATCTCTCCGCGCATTACATCTTTTCGAATTTCTTCTCTGACATTACTTTTTAGTAAGTGACACTTCATACTGAAGAATCCAAATAATACGAATATCCAATTCTCATCTCAAACCTTACAAAAACATAGCATGGTATTTATTTCTCTCCCACAAAGAGAAATGTGACACAGAGGTCGAAAAGTAGAATTAAAAGTTAGCGGCTCGTATAAGGATCACTCTGGCCCACAAAAAAAAAAAAAAATGCCTGTGTAGCTCTATCGACATGTTCCGGTAGAAGCGCCTCAAACGACCAGCAATAATGATTTTGGTAAAACAATTTCACCATTTTTGTACGTTGTTCAATGCTATACTTATTTAAAATTAATTTCCAAAATATTATCTGTAAAATATCTGAAATAGAGAAAAAAGAGTATTCATAAAATGACAAAGATTTTCAACCATTCAGTGGCTTCCGGTAGAAAGCGCCTCAAACGATCAACAATACACTTACCCTTTCTCAAAGAGGAAAAGCAAAGTCTGCGAGGATGAACCTTCTAGAACTGCACCTGACCAGTTTCATACCGCAATCAGCAGGGAAAGGGCCGTTAAAAGTATGGTCTAGACTCTGTTGATTTTGGTGCCAAAATAAAATCTCCTGCGGCGTCAAGATAGCATTTTCGTTGTTTGATCATATTTAAAATGAGATTTTACTCTAATGTTTCAAATAGAATTTCCGTTGGTTTCTGCAGCTTATTATACTATATTATTGTTTGTAATCATTTCAGCAGCAGTGTGCATGTTACGTAATAGAATATTTTTCACTAAACGCGTAGATTGAATGGATGCATCTTAAGAATATCCGTCTTCGTTTTTTTAGTCACTATTTTGTTTCTGCCCATTTTTTTCTCGATTTTTAATGAGAATTCATTTTTACTCAATCTCGTCCCCCCCCCCTCTCTCTCTCTCTCTCTCTCTCTCTTTTAATCCCTCTAACTTTCCTCCTCTCTCAAGTTCGATAACCCATTTTCCTTCACACTCTCTTTCCATGCCGTCAAGATCAAAAGACGCACATTCTCCCTTCGTGTCATTGATACAGCGCACCCTTTTTCATCCCACCAGGTGGCGTGGTTGCTACCACCACTTCCGGTTAGGTGGGGGTGGGGAAAGTTGAAAGACTCAAAAAAGCCATGCGCCAAACATCCTCTTGCAGGAAGCGATCTCTAATACCAAATACAGCAAAGACTTTAAAAAACAGAAGAAAAGACAGGATACGCTGTGGTCGGCCACTGCTTACTAGGGCTCTTCTGTGGAGGAAAAATTGCATGATTTCAGATGGAACATGGAAAACCTGGACACGTGAGGACGAACGCTTTGTCTCGACCGACTGATAGCCGCAGTTTAGAGGTGTCTATGGAATTTAATTGAAGAATAGAACACCCAAGCCGAACAAAAATAATGAAGAACATTTTGTGATTGTCAAAAATCAATTACATATGAAGTTTGTAGGTTGAAAAAAGTTTATCTGTATTAATAATTACTTGCCATCAAAATACAATTAAGAATCGATAGCTTCATGTGACTATATGCTTGATAGATACGTGAGATCAGCCTTAGATAGATAGATGATGATGATTGCAACTTCTTGACAGTCGGGTGCCACTCCCTCAGTCATTGAAAGTCCATGTGCCTGAAGATGACATTAGTCCTGCCAGCGACTTGTACACACTCAAGCAAACATAACATTGAAGACGGTCATTGGTATACATACATATACACACATACACGCACACATACATATACATATATATGCCTATATATACACATACACACATATATACATACATATATATAAACATACACACATATATACATATATACATACACATACATACATATACATACGCACATACATACGTACATACATATACGTATACATATATACACATACACATATACAAATACGTACACACATATACATACACACATAGATATACGTACACATATATACATATATACATACACACATACATATACCTATATATACATACACATACATATGCATATATACACATACATATATATGCATATATACACATACATATATATACATATATACACATACATATGCATACATACACACACAAACATATATATACATATATACCTACATAAACACATAAACATATATACACACATATATATGCACATAGATATACGTACATATACTTACACATAGATATACATACATATACATACACATGTACATGTATAAACATACATACACATATACGCACATATACATGATGATTGCAACGTCTTGTCAGACGAGTGCCACTCCCTCAGACATTTAAAATCCATGAGCCCAAATACCTGAGGGAGTATCTATAAAAAGATGATGTTACAGAGTCTTAGCTTTGTACGACAGCTAAGTCTCTCTCTCGGTTCAAAATGTTGAGATCCAGCAACAAGCAAGAGTAAGATAGCCAGCAACAAATTAAACTGCAGACCAGCTTAATGCGGGTACTGGTCTTCCGCTTTATGGTTTTTTAAATCAGAGATTTGCTTCTCCTAGAAAGGTTGCCTTCACCACGGCTTACGGGAGCCCTCTCCACCCCAATACACACCCACACAAATATACACGGTGCTAGTTGGCCGTTGACCCAGAAAAAGAGTTCATTCGCCCTTTGGAAGGTCTTGTTTTTTATCCTTCAGGGAGACTAGCCGCCCTCCTCACCAAACAAGTCTGGTGGGGGAACCAGTTTAGTCGCCGGTGACCCGACCATGAGGTCATGTCATATGCTACTGGTACCATGTAACACATATACATATACACATACATACATACATACATACATACATACATACATACATACATACATACACATAATGATGGCAGGTCAGTTATTACATGCTTCCAGCCTTTCAGGCCTACCCGCAGATAGATAGATAGATAGATAGATAGATAGATAGATAGATAGATAGATAGATAGATAGAAGTGTTTCATGTGTCTACCTAAAATGTATTAAGGAGTTTGGGTTAAGAAATGGCTTATTTCGTCTAATCACATTAATACTTGGCGTTTGTCTTTCAATTGTATACGTGTCATTTTTTTACCTGAGATTCTTATGGATGGCTCTGTTCTTTCTTTCTCATCGAATCTTTCTTTCCATACATTACGTCTGATGCTCTTTCTGCTTCTCATAAAATCAGTTCTCGCTATCGTTCTAAACACTTCCTCACACCAGAGCCTATTCTGTATCTCTTCAAATATACTATCGAACTATATATTGGCTACTAATGTCATATTTTGGCTGGTGAATCTGTTCCATTTAAAGGTTTGGGATAAATACCAGAAAAGTATCTGTAATTCGATTGCCCCCACCAACACTTTCTTCTTCACAGATGTGATGTTGCTAGTCTCAGTTATTTTTATAAATACTACTATATCATATATTCTTCAAAATTGCTTGACTTATTCCCTGCTTCCTTTGTTCCAGCTCGATGGACTCGTTGGTCTAGTGATCTCCATCAAGTTGCTGTTTTGATAACTCATTGTAATACAGCTTCCTCGCAGTAACTTCTTTCCAAGGTCTACAAGTTTGTGGAACTCTTTTCATGTTCAATGCTTTCGCTCATTTAGCCTTGTTTTTTTTTTTTCAAGTCTATAACCAATAGGCATCTCTTGTCTTTGCAATAATCATCATTCGTTCTTGTTAACTCCTTACATCAAGTGGCTTTATGTCTTGTCCCGAGCGATTTCCATTAAAAGGTCAAGAAGAAGGGGAAGACCAATGGGAGAAAGCATTAGCCAGACCTCCACTGGATATGTGCAAAGAAGACTGGGACCTTAGGAAGGCTTATTGCCACCCGAATTCCAGTGAAGATCAATGGTCGCCGCCAACGAGAAATCAAAGGTAAGCGGCTGTTGCGATAACGCAAATTAATTTGCAAAGGTTGTCGAAATAGTTGGAGGGTACTGGAAATCTGGGGAGACTTGTTGTCACTCAGACTCCAGGGAACACCACTAGTTGTTCTCAAAGAACAATCTTTGACGATGGCTTGTGTGAATTGGGTGAAGAAGAAGAAGAAGAAGAAGAAGAAGAATAATGATGATGATGATGATGATGATGATGATGATAATCATAATCATCATAATAATAATAATAATAATAATAATAATAATAATAATAATAATAGCGAATGCAATAAACTAGCCCAATCGGAATATAAAAATAGATACGATCAAGTGGGAAAGGCAGAACACTGGGAAGTATGCAAACAACTGCATCTTGAACACCCGGACAAATGGTACAAGCACAAACAGGCAACAGTACTTGAAAATGAATGTCACAAAATCCTATGGGACATCGATATACAAACGGATTAACCCTTCCAAGCAAGAAGATCGGATGTCATAATAGTTAATAAGAAGAAAAACTCCTGCCAGACTACAGTTTGCCTTCCCAGCAGACCACAGAGTGAAGATCAAGGAGACCGAGAAGAGAAGCAAATATACGGAATTGGCCAGAGAGCTGAAAGGCATATCGAAGATTAAGAAAGTTAAAATAACACCAAAAATAGCAGAAGCACTAGGAACAATACCGAAAACTTTGGAAAAAGAATGGAAGAGATTGGAATCAGATGAATGGCTGAGGAGAAGATACAACGGATAAAAAAATTGAAAATCGCTGAAGTATTAAGGAAACCTCTTGAATGCGGAGATTAATACATATGAGTCACAGGCCATATAGAAATTGCTACAGAGGTAAAATAGAAAGAAACACCACACGGAACCAAGAAAACTGAAACTATAATTGTAAGTTAACCCATTACTCAGCTACCCACATCGAACAAACTAAAATGTGGAGGATTGGTATCAACAGATACCATATCAAAGAGTTGAAGAGAGTCGAGGAATAAAGAAAGACCAAGGAGAGAAAGCACTAGCCAGACCTCAGCTGGGTGATTGCGGAAAGGACTGGGATCTTGAGAAGGCTTATTGCCACTCCAATTCCAGTGAAGACTAATGGTTGCTGCCAACGAGAAATCAATGCTGAACGGCTGTTGCGATTACGCAAATTCATCAGCAAAAGTTATCGAAAGAGGTGGAGAGTACTAGAACTCTACTTGAAACAACTTACACAAGGTCAAAAGATGTGTCCTCTCAGGGTGGGAGTAAGGAAGAGGGTAGTTTTATCGGAAATGGCACGCGACGCGTTTCCTCAATAACTCTCTGGTCAGAAAAGAAAAAAAAAGAATGTTCGTTTATTGTACAATTAATACAGTATATCCTATTTACGTATCATGTAGACTAAACAACTAGCCAATAGCATTGTGGTGTTTCAGCATCACATAATGCGTCTCATCACGTAACATCGCCTGATCGAATAAAAAACAAAATATCCACCCTCTGTCAAACTACTTTTATTTGATAAAATCCTTAAACTTTTGGGCTATGTCAAACGATCAACCATTAGCCTATTTTGTATTTTTTGTGTAAATAAAAAAACTGCTTTAAAAATTGGGTTTAAGTAGGAACCCCCACCCCACACACACACAAATACAGATTTAAAAGGGTAAATATGATAAAAGATGCTGGCTGAAAGAGAAATCTTTTAATGTTTCAAACAGAGACGAGATGGACCAACCAACCTCACGACCTCACTCTTCTTTTTGAGTTGGCCTTGTGCCTAAATTTTTTGTTCATTTTCGCATTTGTATTTCTTTTTTCTTGTGAATAAAAAATTTAATATCTCAAAGTTATGGGAATATGTTAGAAGGTAAAAGAGGTAGATTGCTTTGTTTAACGGCATAGCAACCCTTTTTCAGGTTGTTTAATGCCGAATCTAGTTATTTTTTAAATAGTATTCATGTTGCATCCAGTTATTTTTAAGGTGTTTATTCTTTAAGCTCTTTGTATCTTCAATTGCTAGTTTGTAGTGTTTGGTTTGGTTGTTTTATAGTTGATTTTACTATTTTTGTTCACTGCCCTGCAAAACATGAATGTGTTTTGCAATGGGAGAGGGAAAATGGTTACAGTATTAATGCTTGGTACATTTTAAGTTAGGAAACCAGTTAGGAAGTGGGGGAGATAGAAAGAGAAGGGAAGATGGAAAGAAGGAAAATGAGGGGGGAAAAGGCGGGTTGTTGTTTTTGGTTTTTAGTTTTGAAGAACGCAATCAAACTTTGCAAAAGGAAGTAAAAAAAAAAAAAGCATCAATGTTAGGTGCATTTCGTCTCGGGAAGCCAATATCTTCAGACAGCCTGATCTGGTAGAACCAGAAAGCCAAGACGAAGGGTGAGAGAAAATGCTTTTGATTGGACATCTCCCAACAGTTGGCCGTCCATCAACCAATTTGTCCTGGATCGGAAACAAATGACGAAAAATAAGTCACGTGATTTCGCACCGGAAGCGAAAGATGGAACTCATCCTGATCCCCATTCACGTAATACGTTGCAATATATACGATAAATAAAACATGGCCAAATTCAAAACCAAAGATTTACTATCGGTCTAAATAGCAAATATTTTCTGTTTGAGTTAAGATTTCTTTTCTGGCATAGAAGTCACCACTCATCAAGGTCCTAAAGCCACTCGAGGATAATGGTTAATGAGTGTAAGCTAGTAATTGAGACAACAACATATTAATAATTAGTGATTTAAAACCAAACCTTTTTATATTTGATCGATTTGATACATGAATAAAGTAACCGATTTTGTTTTCTTTTCTTTTTTTCACCTAATTCTTATTCATGAAATAGATATGCTCGACCGATTTCTTATAATGAAGTTTTATAAATCTGCACAATGGCGACCACCTTCAGCTGGTCGTTTCTCTGAGTACATTCTTTTAAAAACATCGAATAAACTAATGCTAACACCTGCCAAAAAAAATGTATCTTGCTAATTCATACGATTGTTTGGAAAATCGAATCAAGATATGGAGACTGTGTGTGGAGTTGTCCCTGAAAAAGAACTTAATTACTAATTTCGTTTGTGCTTTATTTATTCATAACCACAGTCTTTAATTTGGTGCTGATCATATTTATAAGTATTTGGTCAATTACCTAAAAAAAAAAAGAATTGTTAACATGTCAAGCGCATCCCCAAGTTTCCAATCATAACGGTTCTAAGTCGCACAATTTTTATGTGTGTTGGATGTTATTCTTTCACTGTTTATGTTTTGTGCGCAGAAAGTTTCGGATGAGAGTGGTTTTAACCCTGTTTGATCTGTTATCTGATGAGTGTACTCTCAATGCTAACACAGAGCCAAACGTATTGTTGATCTTTTTTATCCTGAAACGTGCGGCAACTTTGGGCTGACCAATAACATAAAAAGGCGAAAGTAGTGTACCAGCCTGCACCGGGGGAACGATAATGTTATTATCAGTCGAACTAACCTAAAAGCTGTGGGCAAGTTCACTTACTTGGACAGTACTTTGTCAGAAGCAGTAAATATAAATGATGAAGTCAACTGCAAGATAGTCACGTCTTGCGCTGTTTTTGAACGTCTCTAATTCAATGTGTGGGAGACATCGAGGAATTCGGCTGCAGACAAATTTTCAGGAATATATAAACCTGTGGTTCTTACCATTCTTATATATGCCTGCAAATCTTAGACAGTATACGCCAGACACGCCAAGAAACTGAACGAACCATTTCCACGTGACCTGCTTCCGTAGATGGGTGAAAATCAAGCGGCAATGCAAAATACCAGACACTGAGGTTTTAGCTCAGTCAAGCCTCACGACAATATACATCATACGGCAACAGTGTCAGGTTCGTTGGGTGGGTCATATATACGACGTCAGTTTCAAGAGTTCCAAAACAACTACTAAGCTGGTTAAAGACAAAAGAACTGTAGAATGATTGCGAAAACGATCCAAGAACAGCTTAAAGGTGTCCCTCAAAGAGTTCGGTTTGTACTCCGATTTGTGGAAAAACCTAGCCCCAAACAGATGTTCCTGGCACTCTACGAGGGGCGTGCAATAAGTAATGCCCCTGACCCACTTCCCATAGCAGTAGAGCAATGAAACTTTGCAAAGTTATTAGTCTTTCTCTACATAGAAACCACCCAGAGTTATGCATTTCTCCCATCGTTTGATGCAGCTCTAGAGACCGTTTTTGTAGAACACCACCAGGTTGGTCCTCCAACCACGATGTGACTTCAGAAATCAAGGCTGCATCATCTGGGAAACGCTTTCCTTTCAAAAACAACTTCGTGGCTGTGAAGAGGTGAAAGTCAGAGGGTGCAAGATCAGGAGAGTAGGGAGAATGGGGAAGGATTTCATAACCACACGCCAGTGCTTCTAATCTGGCGACATGCGAGTTGTGAACCGGAGCGTTATCCTGCAGGAGGAGGGTACCTTTGCTGATCTTGCCCCGCCTCTTGATTTTGATAGCTTCCCTTAATTTCCTCAAAACTGAAGCATAATAGGCTCCTGTAATTGTGGTACCCTTTGCCAGGAAATCTGTCATCACTACTCCGCCCTGATCCCAGAAGACTGAGCATGACCTTGCCAGCGGAGGGTTGCACCCTTGCCTTCTTTGGAGGTGGTGAGTCCAAGTGCTTCCACTGCATTGACTGGCCTTTGGTCTCTGGATCATAATGATGGACCCAGGTTTCATCCTGTGTAATCAGTCTTTTTAAAAACTTTGACTCATCTTCTTGGCACATCTCCAAATTCATCCTCGAGCACTCGACCCGTTCACGCTTCTAGAATGGTGTGAGCAACCTGGGAATCCAGACACCTTATGCATATGCAAATGGTCATGAATGATAGTTTCCACAGACCCTGTACTAATCTTGACATCTTGGGCTATTTTGCGAATAGTAATGCGCCGATCTTCCAAAATGGCAGCCTCAACTTGACGGTCTGGGAACTGTTTCCACAGACTTCTAGTCCCCCCCAAACACCCGGGCAACGCCGGGTACCTCTCGCTAATACTTTCATAAATCAGAGTCCATTTTCGGTAGGCTGTTTTTGAACCCAGTCAACGACGGGTACTTTTGCTAGTATATATATATATATATATATATATATATATATATATATATATATATATATATATATATATATATGTGTGTGTGTGTGTGTGTGTGTGTGTGTGTAAGGCTATATATCTGTCTGTCTGTCTCCATATTATCAAATTCTATCTCCTAGTGATACTGTCTGTGTGTGTGTGTGTGTGTGTGTGTGTGTGTGTGTGTGTGTGTGTGTGTGTGTGTGCGTGCACTTCCCTACCAAATAACTGTCAATTTTCGGTCTACAGACTCGAGATTTGACATAAGGAGTATTTAGATTTAAAAAATCTTTTTAATCAGTTTTGGACCAGAAATTTGTCTGTCAAGGGGTCAAAGTTCAACGATTTGACCTTTGAAAACTCTACCAAACTCCTCCGCCAATTTTGAGTCTAAACACTTGGAATTTTAAATGGAGGTTACTTGAGAATGGATCAAACTTTTTAATTTGATTTAAGCCTCAAAAAGAAATTTTAAGGGGTCGAAATTAGGGTCAAAGTAAAAAATAATTTGACCTCTGCGGTTTCTACCAAATTATTCAGCCAGTTTCTGGTCTAAACATTTGAAATTTTACATAAAAGGTATTCGGAGATAAGGCAAGTTTTTTTAATCAGTTTGGGTCAAAAGTTTGGCTGCCAAGAGGTCAAAGTTCAAAAGATTTTAGCTTTGCGGTCTCTATCAAACTACTCAACCAATTGTGAGTCTAAACATTTGAAAGTTATACCTACCGGATATTAAGACATGTGACAAGCATTTTAATCAGTTTTGGGGCGAAAATTTGGCTGCCAAAAGTTTAAAGATGAAAGAGTTGACCTTTGCAGATTCTACCAAATTTCTCTGCCAATTTTGGGGCTTAACACTTAAAATTTTAGGTGTAGGTAACTTGGACATGGGTAAAACTTTTTATTTTGATTTGAGACCAAAATAATAAATATTAAGAGGTCAAAATTTGGCTCCAGGTTATAAAGAGATTGGCCTCTACGGTCTCTACGAAATTACTCAGACAAATATATATATATATATCACAGTGACACACAGACACACACATACGTGTGTGTGTGTGTGTGTGTGTGTGTGTGTGTGTGTGTGTGTGTGTGTGTGTATGTGAAAGTGACGTTGTCTATTTGTGTGTGGAACTACTCTATCAATTTTGATCTACAAACTTGAAACTTGATATATAGGGTATTCAGATCTGTAAAACTAATTTGATTTTTTTTTAATTATCTTTGTACTGAAAAAAATAATAATATATTTTCATTGAAAAAAAAATGGCTAGAGTTTGCGCAAAAAAAATCACGATTCCGACGGTAGCACGATCCTTATTCTGCATAAATAGCCCCATAGCTAGAATTGCAGTGAAAGTTATATAGAATTCGAATAAGGCATGCTGGTAGGCACAATACTGTGGCCGCACACACTCACACACATGTCCGGCCGACGCAATATGTTTAAATTCTGAGTGCATCTCACGAACACACCATCCACTTCCTTTGCCCACCTCGATCCTCGTCACGTCCGTTTCGCACCTCGCACATCTACCCCGCCCGAGAATTTGTGAAATACGACCAGAACGATTGAATAAACCTCAACTTGAAAGAAACTCAGATGAGCAGAGAGAGAGAGAGGAGGGGAGGGCAGACAGACAGATATATATATATATATATATATATATATATATATATATATATATATATGTGTGTGTGTGTGTGTGTGTGTGTGTGTGTGTGTGTGTGTGTGTAGCATTTCATCACTTGAATGTTATAAGGGCACATCCACTAGTCTCTCATCAGCCTTACACGCGCACTCAGCTCGATACTGATCGATTTCAAACACTCAGATATATAAATGTATTCATCGATATTACAATAACAATACGTGTGTGTAACTTTCTTTCTACGTTCCACAGCCATTAAAAAAACAAATGGGATAGATAGAGCGATCGCCGACGTAAATTCCTGGTAATCTGATGTCGCTAAGTCCAAGAATAAAGTTTTTACTTATTTCGAAATGAGTTTTGTTTTTACTATTTTTCACCCGAGACAAGGCACATGGCCTCTTGGAACGCGAGGAGTTACTATTTGGGATCGTGTCTCACCTGGCTTTGTTGGGAATTGAACAGCGAGATGTCCGTCCACATTACATTTAAACTTCTGCAGTATAGTATAGCCATGGAAGCAGGGAACAGGGAGGAAATTCCAAAGTTTAGCAGTCCGAAGGACGCAAGTATTAGAGTAGAAGGTTTTTCTACATTTAAGGAACAAAACAGTGAGGTGGTGGGATTTTACTGCTTGTCGGGTTTATCCAGAGCATATATACGTCAAGGGGAACAGTTTGTCAGAACACATTCCATTAAAGTAGTTGTAAGACAGATAGAGAGATGCGACATTGCAGCGATGGGACAGAGTTTAGAGCTTGGCAGATACTGCGGAACTTATTAGATTTGGAACTCTTCTTTTGGCCTCTGTCTAAGAAGAATAAGCTATTCATAGATTTACAAGCCAACGTGTTAACAATACTCTATGCATGGGTTGATTGGTTGTTTTTGTTTTACGGCATATCAACCCTTTTCAGGGTATTTAATGCCGAATCCAGTGATTTTGAAGAACAATTTTTTCATAGAACATATTTGTTTTTGTTTTTTTTTTTGTTTCGTTTTTTTTTTTTCAAGTCGGTTTCTATTTAACCCATAGTTGGGACCCTAACAGTTACTACCACTCCGGGTCAGAATGGACCTGGGAGCAATAGCAATTAAAGGGTGGCTCCACACTCTCCCAAGCCCGCAAACTGGGACCTCACCATCGGATATAGTTTAAGGTCATATCCAGGACCTCTATGCATGGGTGAATTGTGGTTTTGTAAAGATATAGAATACTCTCTGGTGTGAGTAATTTTCTAGTACGGTAAGAGAGAGCCCACCTTCTTTGCAGCAACCATGACAATGTCTTCAGTGTATTTGTTCCCAAGTCGAATACAGCGTCATTAATTCTGTATTTGTCATCGACTTAAAACTGACATTTAATAGAATTTTTTAACTTGGAATTATTTTTTACGAGAAATAGGAAACTGTTAATTTTAATAATAAAAAAAAAATTACGTAAGTTCACCGCAAACAAGGAATATTGCATTGGGGACGTAAGGGATCATTGTGAATTTGGAGTCGTATATATAAGAGGATACAAAGTTGAGAGCTGTGCAACAAGATGTTTGTTCATATTTCATTTAAATTTCAGTATGTTCGTACAGTCAGAGAAACAGGGAACACAGAGGGAAATCCAAATTCCAAACGTTGGCAGATCGAGTAAAAAAACGTTATTATAGTAAAAAGCCACCAGACCCCAATTGAAATATATGGCTCTCGTCTTGGAGAAGCACCATATCTTAACAAGCTTTTGCAACTGACCTTCACTCTTGATCTGAAATGGAACATATACATCAAATAAGTTACCAAGATTGTTGGAAAAATGGTTGGATCATTCTACTGCTCCAGTAGGTACCTCACTGCCGATGCTATCCTTTATCTGTGTAAGAGCCAAGTAGTCCTAAAATGGAGTACTCTTGCTACATCTGGCCAAGAGCTGCGCGGCGCCCCCTATCCTATATTGATAGAGTTCAAAACCGGCTTCGAACCTGGTGATGCACCTTTTCTTCCCTTCAGCCTCTTTCCCACAAAAGAGACGTTGCGAACCTGTCTCTACTCTATCATTATTTTTATGGCCAGTGCTCGTCTGAGCTCCAATCTATGGCCCCTCCTAGCCAAACTTTCACAAAAAAAACGGCTAGCTACAACCACTATCAACAATTTCCTTCACTCTCTATCGGTGCATAAATCTAAATCCAGATTCCAGGAACACAGCTTCTTTTCTAGAACTGTCCACCTGTGGAACACTGTTCCATTGGCCTGCTTCCCGGGCGACTATAATATGGTAGTATTCAAGTTTAATGTAAACAAGTTTTTGTTGAACCGTCTCCTCATATAATCAAATTCTACCCAACTTACACCATTAATTACATTCGTTAACCCTTATCCTCGAGTTGCCTTCGGGCCTTGATAAGTGGTGACTCCCTTGTAAAAAATATAAGGTCTCTCTGCATTTCTCGACCTCAACCTGAAGGAGGGAGATTTTGCTGATTGTTGCGAGAATTTACGTCGAGTAGCACCAGATCAAAAAGTTTATCTTGGTGTATTCCATCGAGATACTTGTGAAACAAGCATTGCGGCGATGGGACGGAGGCTGGAGTTCGGTAGATAGTGTTAGATGTATTTGAATGGAGATTATTTTCGAAACCTCTCTTTTTTTACTGTTATTTCACCCTAAACAAGGCATAGTGCCACTTGGAGGTAAGGGGCGATTATTTGGGATCAATTCGACAGGGATACTATGCAAGGAGTTGAGCAGCGAGATATCTGGTCACATTACACTTGAACTTCTGCATGTCAGTACAGTCAGGGAAGCAGGAACCCGGGAGGGAATAACAAAAGTCTAGCAGTTTAGGGGAAGAAACTATAAGAGTGGAAAGCTTTCCGGCATCTAAGGATCTCTACAGTGTAGGGGTGGGATTTTGCTGATTGTCGGGTCAGTCGAGTGTATTTACGCCGAGGAGGTGCAAGTGCCTTGTGTTCGTCGGAGCACATTCCATTAAAATACTTGCTAAAATTTTCTAAGAGGAAGAGACTAAAGGCTGGTTCACCAGTCCAGATGCGACAACAATAATACATGTAAGATTTAAAATTGTAACAATAAGTAAAATATTAAAACATTCAAATGTTCGTTTATTTATTTCAGTGTACGATATACGGCATTAAATATTACTAAAACAAAATACAGAACAGTATATAATACACATGTATATAATCAAATAACATTATAAATAACAACGTAAGGCGAGGTAAATACCGTAACCAAGGACCGGAAAAATATCGTATTCCACATCGTAACTTTTAAAAAAATGGATCCTAGGGCCACCTTATCCCGGGGTTCTAGTTGACATTTAGCTGACAAGTGTTTGTATAGTAAAATGAAACCGATAACTTTGAATCTCAGATAAATAAAGATGGAGATCTATTACTTCTGTCCATGATATTTGTGACACACAAACTCAAGTAATATCGGACTAAGACTGATAGATGTAATTTGTAATTATTTATGTGCTGCCTCCTTGTAAAAAAAATGTCTTCATCAAGTCAGTTGTGAGTATCCTCGTTTCTTCCATTGCTTTCTGTCAGTCATAGGCTACACACATATGCAACATACGCACACATACATACACACATATGAGACATACGCACACATACATACACACATATGAGACATACGCACACATACATACACACATATGCAACATACGAACACATACATACACACATATGCAACATACGAACACATACATACACACATATGCAACATACGCACACATACATACACACATATGAGACATACTCACACATATATACACACATATTAGACATATGCACACATACACACATATGCAACATACGAACACATACATACACACATATGCAACATGCGCACACATACACACATATGCAACATACGCACACATACACACATATGCAACATACGCACACATACACACATATGCAACATACGCACACATACACACATATGCAACATACGCACACATACACACATATGCAACATACGCACACATACACACATATGCAACATACGCACGCATACATACACGCATATGCAACATACGCACACATACACATATATGCAACATACGCACATATACACACATATGCAACATAAGCACACATATATACACACATATGAGACATACGCACACATACACACATATGTAACATACGCACACATACATACACACATATGCAACATACGGACACATACACACATATGCAACATACGCACACATACACACATATGCAACATACGCACACATACATACACACATATGCAACATACGCACACATACACACATATGTAACATACGCACACATACATACACACATATGCAACATACGCACACATACACACATATGCAACATACGCACACATACATAATCGTCTTTGGACATGATCTTCCGCAAGGCATTAATAGTAATAAGATGCCAACACCCCCATTCATAACAGAAAGACGATCAATAACTATGAGATTCCTACTGATTTCTGTTAGTATATTAATGGTATAGTAATATGAGGAGAATGCTCAATGTCGGTGATAGAACCGATATAAAACAAAAATACTGTAAGATGGGGTGACGTTGACCCATTAAGAAAAATAAATGCGTAAATAATATATGATCTCTGATTAAGATCCAGTTCCTATACGATTTCATAATTTTACATATTCGTTGTAGTTCAGCAGCAAATATTTACTGCGGCGTTATTTACGCATTATTATTTTTATTAATGGCTCGAATTACACCAGTTTACCAATGAAATAAGTGTCATTGCTTAAGATGCAAGCCATTAAACGGTTTGACAATGTTTTATTTTATTTTCAACAATTAACTTCAAAATTATTTGAATGTTTCGCTTTGGAATTCTACAATGTTCTTTTTTCTTTTGTTGACTGGTTTTGATTACGTTAGGGTTTGTGTTCCTTGATAGAAGCGCTGGTGTAGTTTGTAATAGAATAAATACATATTAGATACGTTTGAAGGCAAAACAACGCATTATTACAAAATAAACAGATATTTATTTTGTTTGAAATTTATATTGAAATTTATAAATTTATTTCGAAGTAAAACTTCATCTTCAGTACGTCTTTCTTTCTTTTTTTTTTGCCATGTTGTTGTTGGAGCATAGAATCAGTATAAATCCGGTTGTTTTTTCTGCGGTAGTCTTTTCTAATGTCGGAACGGTGCGTTGGTCACGCGGAATTCACGTTAGTGTGTGTGTTCCTTGAATAGAAGCGATGGTTGAATTTGAATAAAATAAATACAAAATGTCAAAAAAAAAGAAAGGAAAACATACTGAAGATGAAGTTTTACTTCGAAATATATTTATAAATTTCAATATAAATTTCAAACAAAATAAATATCTGTTTATTTTGTAATAATGCGTTGTTTCGGCTTTAAGCGTATCGGATGCGTATTTATTTTATTGATTTTGATTACCTTTTTTTAAACATATTCTATGTGTTTAACGTTTTATGTGTAACATTTTTAATTCTTATTCAACCATGTACAAATGCTTCTTCATATTTTTTTGTTCTTCTTTTTGCATTGCTTTCGGATTATTTTCATTCGATTTTTATTTTTAATGATAGGAGATTATTGTTTGGAGTAAACTATGCGTTTGTATTAAGTTTCTCTAGGAACATGCGTTAAATAAATGTTTCTCAAAATTATTAAATTTAAATAATAATATAATTTTGAATTTTATATTTTATTTATTTCTAGCACTATTTAATAGTCTAAATATTGAGCTGTGTGGTAGATTAGATCTTAGAAATATCTTCAGGCCACAAAATGAGGTACTAACTTGATAAGGTGTATACATCTATCCAATAAAAACTTGTAACACATCAAAGCATGTATAAAAAAAGCGCCAGAAGACATTTGCGTTGACAATAAAATTTGAAACAATATGACCGTCATTCATGCAATTCGAATTTGGCGGGAAAGTTCTCTACTTTCAACCTGGAAAACTACCAACCTATATTTACTTCCCTCCCACCACAGGAAAATGTGACACAAGGTCGGAAGATAGAGGAAAGTAAAGCAAGTGCCCATACAGGAGGATGATCCTAAACCATCAAATGTATAAACGTGAATACCGATCTCCATTACATTTATTTTGTAATAATAATAATAATAATAATAATAATAATAATAATAATAATAATAATAATAATAAATATTATAATAATAATAATAATAATTATAATAATAATAATAATAATAAATATTATAATAATAATAAATATTATTATAATAATAATAATAATTAATAATAATTATTATTATTATTATTATTATTATTATAATTATTATTATTATTATAAGTATTATAATAATAATAATTATTATAATAATAATAATTATTATAATAATAATAATTATTATTATTATTATTATTATTATTATTATCATTATTATTATAATAATTATAATAATAATTATAATAATAATAATTATTATTATTATTATAATTATTATAATAATAATAATAATTATTATTATTATTATTATTATTATTATTATTATTATTATTATTATAATAATAATAATAATAATAATAATAATAATAATAATACTTTTGCAAATGTTATCGAAAAAGATGGAGAGTGCTGGAAACCTGAGGAGACTTGTTGTCACTCAGCTTTCTGGGGACGCCACAGGTTGGTTTCAAGAGGAGATCTTTGATGACCTGTGTGAAAGCTCCTTGTGAACCAATAATAATAATAGGATACGTATATATTATTATATGCATATACATAAAATTTATGAAGTGCCTTCAATAAGTTCTTAGACTTTTTTTTGTACAGGCATTTAAAATTATGGTAGACTCTTGAAAACATAGTATGTTATTGCTATCCATCTTATGAGATGACTCAACAATCTTTTATGATTTAAGCTCCAAATAAACAGTTACAGCAGGATTTGAAATGCACCTTACTGAAGCCTGATTTTTCACAGCTGGTGAATTTCAAAAATGCAATCTGGACGTGAGGACACTTTAGAAGAACGATATGCAATGAAATTCTGTTTTAAACTTTAAAAATAAAAGGCTACAGAAATGTATGGAATGCTTCAGACGGTTTTTGGACCAACTTGTATGAATCGAGCATCATTTTCTGGGTTACATAAGAGATTTAGGGATGGCGGGGAGTCTGATAGAAATGATGAGAGGCGTGAGAGGAATAAAGATATAAGAACATCAGAGTTGATTGAACAAATAAAATAATTTATGGATAAGAACCGTCCTGTATCTATAAAAGCAATAAGTGCACAATTTGATGTCAGTGTGGGAACTGTACACACAATTATTCACCAGGAATCTGCGTGAGGTTTGTCCCAAAGGTGATCAGAGAAGATCAGAAAGAAAAAAAGCTATTATGGACATCAAAACAGTTCCTCACCCTCCTTATAGTCCAGACCTTGCTCCTGTCACTTTGGGTTATTCCCTAAGCTCAAGGAAACCCTTAGAGGCTGTCGTTATGAGATAATTAGAGAGATGGAAGAGGCTGTGGCGAGGGCCATTGACACACTACCACAAGAGGACTTCCATGGGGCTATCCAGAAACTGTTGGAACGGTACAAGTGCAGAGGAAATTACTCTGAAAGGGACATCGAAACAGAGGAAATTACTCCAAAGGGGACATCGAACCAGAGGAAATTACTCCATGGGGACATCGAAAAGAGGAAATTACTCTGAAGGGGATACCGAAATAGAGGAAATTACTCCGAAGAGGACATCGAAACAGAGGAAATTACTCCGAAGGGGACATCAGAACAGAGGAAATTACTCCGAAGGGGACATTGAAACAGGAAATTACTCTGAAGGGGACACCGAAACAGAGGAAATTACTCCAAAGGGGACATCGAAAAAGAGGAAATTACTCTGAAGGGTACATCAAAACAGAGGAAATTACTCCGAAGAGGACATCGTAAAAGAGGAAATTACTCCGAAGGGGACACCGAAACAGAGGAAATTAATCTGAAGGGGACATCGAAACAGAGGAAATTACTGCGAAGGGGACACCGAAACAGAGGAAATTACTCTGAAGGGGACATCAAAACAGAGGAAATTACTCCAAAGGGGACATCAAAACAGAGGAAATTACTCTGAAGGGGACATCAAAACAGAGGAAATTACTCCAAAGGGGACATCAAAACAGAGGAAATTACTCTGAAGGGGACATCGAAACAGAGGAAATTAATAGGAAGGGGACACCGAAACAGAGGAAATTAATCTGAAGGGGACATCGAAACAGAGGAAATTACTCCAAAGGGGACATCGAAACAGAGGAAATTACTCCATGGGGACATCGAAACAGAAGAAATTACTCCGAAGGGGACACCGAAACAGATGAAATTACTCCGAAGGGGACATCGAAATAGTGGGAATTAATCTGAAGGGGACACCGAAACAGAGGAAATTACTGCGAAGAGGACACCGAAACAGAGGAAATTACTCCAAAGGGGACATCAAAACAGAGGAAATTACTCCAAAGGGGACATCAAAACAGAGGAAATTACTCAAAAGGGGACATCAAAACAGAGGAAATTACTCTGAAGGGGACATCGAAACAGAGGAAATTACTGCGAAGGGGACACCGAAACAGAGGAAATTACTCTGAAGGGGACATCAAAACAGAGGAAATTACTCCAAAGGGGACATCAAAACAGAGGAAATTACTCCAAAGGGGACATCAAAACAGAGGAAATTACTTCAAAGGGGACATCGAAACAGAGGAAATTACTGCGAAGGGGACACCGAAACAGAGGAAATTACTCTGAAGGGGACATCAAAACAGAGGAAATTACTCCAAAGGGGACATCAAAACAGAGGAAATTACTCCAAAGGGGACATCAAAACAGAGGAAATTACTTCAAAGGGGACATCAAAACAGAGGAAATTACTCTGAAGGGGACATCAAAACAGAGGAAATTAATCGGATGGGGACACCGAAACAGAGGAAATTAATCCGAAGGGGATATCAAAATAGAGGAAATTACTCCGAAGAGTTTCATGTGTTTACTATCAATAAAAGTGCCCATACAAAAAAGTTTGGAAATGGAAACTTATTAAAGGCATCTAGTATCTTTTTTCACTGTTTATTTCGACAACACTTGATAGGAAAGTAGAGCTAAGTAATAAGTTTTGAAAATATATCGGACGATTAAGTTACACAGAATTTTCCGCGTTTCATGCTTATGAGGATTCATCAGGCTATTGGTTGGAATCGATGTTGCTTTCTTGTTTTATATATCCCCATACTATTGAGTTTGCTAGTCGGCCAATAAAAGTATTTGTTATTCACACACCCATTTATCGTAGCCAATCAGCACGCGTTTATCAGGCAAGGGTTCACGTGACCAGTTTCTTTGTATTTGGTGTATTTGTTTATTTATTACTTATTATAATTATGATTATCATTTTTTAAATTGTTGTTATTATTTATTATTTTTTGTTTTGCGTCTTATGATAATGATATGATAAAACGCAGACACAAAACTAATAATAATAATAATTCGGTGTAGCTTTATTGCCATGTGAATATACAGAGAGAGAGAGAGAGAGAGAGAGAGAGAGAGAAAGGGAGAGAGAGAGAGATATGGGGAGGGAGAAAGGAAGAGTAATAATATGTAGTAATAAATAGCGATGTATAGTGAAAGTAGTGCGATTATACATCTAAAAACAGAACATAGGCTTATCCCTCTTAAGATCTATACTAGATTTGTCCGCAAAGACGCGTGACGTAATGGATAAAGTATTTGGTAAAATCCAGTTGTAAAGTTACACTCTTCCGTATGCTGAAGGTTCAGTCCTCAAAAAAATACAATTGCGAATCGCGTAGGACTTCTACCCAGTAACGGATGACGAAATGAAAGCGCTCTATGCCTGTGGATTAAATTAGGGGTTCCGTTCGCAATTCCCTGCATGTTCCCGAGTTCGATAGAAAGATTTCCGATTCGACAAGTTACGCCTGAGAAAGATTGGAGGTTACACCCACCGATGCGTTGTGAAAATAATATTCAGAATGAGAACAGTAGTCCGCAGATTCTAAATAATACAAATAAATAAAAACGTTGTTTATTTAAAGACCAGCAGCAGGCCCCTGGTGTGATCCGATCGTAAAATACGCTTAAATATATTTTAATTCATGCAGATTTCGAATTTATTACTACTGTTCGGACATGTTTTCCCACACATATACACACCCACACGTACGCACGCACACATGCACGCACACACACGCTAACGTACACACATATATGCACACATACACGCACAAGTACGCACACATGCGAAACGTCACGTCCTTTAAAGTGAAAGCCAGACATGCGCAGTCAGAACACTGACCCCAGTACAAAAGTCAACAAAACCTGTCAACTTCCTCTTTTTGCGTCTGGACCAGCGTTTGACCTGCTTAGTCGACGAACTGACCGCATGTTCTAACATCACTTTCCCTGCTAGTGTAATGTGGGGCAAGCGCAAGCACACTTAATACGCTTTCCCTCTCCATGAATTGGATTGACTTACTCTCTCTATCTCCCCTTCGCTTTGGCCCATCGACACAGACATGTGGGAGACTTTCTACTGAGTTTAACCCTTTCTTTCTACAGCTGGCTTGCCACTTCGCATTTCTCTATTCCTTCCACGCGTGTAGTCGTCAACGGCTGAATGAACACGTGTACACGAAGACCATCATTTCTCAACAGAAAATAAACGACATGTTTATTTTATTCCAGCATTTGAGTTCTGTGTTTTATTCATTCAATTCGTTTCATTATTTTTTCTTGTAGCGAGTTAGGGTATTTTATATCCTGATCCGCAACACTACAGAGCCATTTCTCTACTAAATATTATATTGTGCCTGGTATATAGTACAGCTTTCAAAAGATAAATCACTTGAGTGCCATCAGCTAAAATCGAAACCAAAACATTTAGCGCTTCAGCTGTGCTTCCTATCGTTTGAGCTACCGACAGGTAGATAAAAATATTTTAAAATTAAACCACTACATTCTATGAATGAATGTACACGTTCGCAAAAGTAATAGAAATATGTCGGCAAGTTGAAATAAACATTGACATTGAGTAACGCGACACATAATCACACGACATTTAAATGAACACAATCCCATAATGTACCTATTTACTATGCCTCCCCACGGGACAGAGTTAGACACCAGGGTCGTTTTTTAACGTGGAGAAAAGGAACAAAAATAAAAATTGTCTCAGTCGTGAAGGATTTCTCCTCCACTGACAGAGAACAAGAAATTGAAGTGCAGCATCTGAAGAACAGATACTACACTTTGAGGTATTTATTTGCTCCCCCACTGAGCAAATTAGGCACAAGGCCGATTTTTAAAGTGAGGAGTGAAGGGGAAATGGGGACCAACTCCCCGGGGAGTTGGGGAGCTGGATAGTGACAATTGGTATGAAGGGTTGCCCCTACATTGACCAAAGTCTTATCTGTGAGGTCGCCCCCACATAGGGTCTTTGCTTGCAGTATCTGCCGGAACAGATACTACACTTTGAGGTATTTATTTGCTCCCCCACTGAGCAAATTAGGCACAAGGCCGATTTTTAATGTGAGGAGTGAAGGGAAAATGGGAACCAACTCCCCGGGGAGTAGGGGAGCTGGATAGTGACAATTGGTATGAAGGGTTGCCCCTACATTGACCAAGGTCTTATATGTGGAGTTGCCCCCACATACGGTCTTTGCTTGCAGTATCTGCCGGAACAGATATTACACTTTGATCTTGTTTATATATTTTATTGCTTTTAAAAATTTTGAAAATACAATTAAGTAAAAAACAAAAGATTCTTAAACAACAAAATTAGGCACAAGGCCCCACAAGAAATTGGGGAGGGGAAAGGTTCAGGGTCTTTGTGACTAAAGAGATTAAAAGTAATTAATGTAGACTTTGGAGTCTTACTCTTGACTGGCAACATTTACCAAAATACCTCATTCACTTTATGGATCTTAATCTAACTAATAAATCCCCAGAGTTTCAGAGCCAAAAACATATTTACAATTTATAAACAGTTGTCTGTGTGTTTGTGTATGCATTTTTTTTTTTAATTTTGTGTGTGTGTGCATGCTTGAAAAAATAAAATTCAATTTCATTAGAAAATAAAAAGTTTTTGAATTAAGAGAAAGATTGTTCTTTGTGGAGTGGGGAAAACTAATCAAAAGTGTTCATATCAAAAACAAAAAATAAATCCTACTGGGTTGTTAGTGAGGCCCCCCTGTACAAATCTAGGTGACTAGGCCCCCCCCCCACACTATTGGGGAAAATACCTTAATGGAAGTGGGAGAAAACAAAGCAACGGATGGAGGGGGGTAGGAAGGTGACCTCTGAGTAGGGGAGTGACCGGGGATGTTGAAAAAACAAGGATGTGGCACAAAGGGGATGGGCAGACTCAGAGGTTCTCTAGTACCAAAAAATAAAATCAGGAACAGGATCTCATTTGTACCACCAGTCAAGAGTCATCTTAAAATGACTTAGCTAGATCCTAAGCGGGATGGGTTCCGAAGGACCCAGCACCACCCGTGCCATGCTTAAGGAGGGAACACGTATTGAAACTTGGCTCCTTGACGGATGCACAAACTATTGCTGTGCACCCACTTCTTGTCAAATTCCACTCTAGGCAACCTCCTCCAATCGCATCTGATCTTTACTTTAAGCAAATGTTTAAAGTAAATGATCAGATCCCGATCCGGAACAGATGTCCCTTCGCGGACCAACTGGAGGCGCATGATCCAAATCACCATGCGCGCTACTGCCAGGATCGCCAGGAAAACCATTCTTTCCTCCCTGGGGAACGGTGGCTCCATGTTGTACACAAAATAACCTTCGTCGAGATCGAGCGGACATTCGGCATCGATGCGAGCCGTTACCTCTCCGACGTACTCCAATAAGGGCTGGATCCGGCTGCAACTAAAAAACACGTGCCCGATCGTTTCGGCCTTGCGTTCGTCACAGAGTGGACAGAAGCCCCATGTATGTTCTTTATACCGGCAGAGTTCGTCGAGAAGGGGCAGCGCGTTTCAGACCAGTCGCCAGGTGAGGGAAAATTCTGAGTTGTTCAGAATCTCCCGTCCCGGTGCCCAACTCCAATGAGAATGGACAACCTCCATCGACCATCCCAACCACCTACAAAATGGATCCTTCACGGTCCACTCCACTAACTCCTGATAAAGTTTCTTTCTTGGCTGATCAAGGACACTGGTCCCCAGCAAAGCTCTAAGAGCGGTCCGGCATTCAGAGAAGAACTTAGACTCCCCCCTCGGTCTACGACGACCTTCTACCGAGGGGTTGGGTTTGAGATTGGGAAATGAGTTCTCAACCACAGGGACCCAAGGAGCGTCTTCTTCAAGCGAACGACCCAGGAAAGCCAATCTCTCGGCATTTCTATGACACAAGAGACTGGGCTGACCCAGGCCTCCCTTGCTCGAACTCTGGACACAGACCACTCTGCAGACATAATGCTTACCATCGTTCCACAATAGTGAATCGAGGTGCCCTTGCAAGCGGGTTAGTTGTTCTGCAGGGAGAGGAAGTACAGACAATCGGTAAAGGATGAGCGGAAAGACGTATGTAGCACACGCCTCCGCCTGACCCTTAAAGGACAATTTCCTTCCAATCCAAGTCTTCACCGACAATTTGACCTTGCCATATACTTCCAACCAATTCTTTTCCAGCTGAAGTCCCAGTCCAAACCAGACACCGAGAATACGGACCGGTCCATCGGTTCAGCTGAAAATACCTGGAAGCGAGTTTACCTCGGTCCAGGCCCCCAACCACAGACCGACAGACTTGCTGCGGTTGAAGATGGCCCCTGTGACTTCTTCGTATCGAGCAAGCGCCTCGACCACCACTTGAATGTCCGTGTGGCAAGACACGAACATGGTGATGTCATCAGCAAATGCGGAAACCCTGGCTCGCGTGCCTCCAGGGAGAGCTATTCCACGCAGGATTGGTGTAGCCGCCTCATCCCTTAACTTGCAAAGGAGGGGTTCCAACGCCAGGACGTACAACAGAGGTGACAGCGGACAACCCTGATGCACCGACCGAGAGACAGCGAATGACTCCGACAGCTTACCGTTGATCTGCACCGCTACTGTCGGCCTATCATACAGGACAAAGATCCACTTGCGGAAGTCCGGATTAAATCTGACGGCCTCTAGCACAGCTCCCAGGAACTGATGGTTGACCCTATCAAATGCCTTGGACTGATCTAAACTGATCAGCGTGGCTTCGGCGTCGTCTTCTGTCCCCTCTATGATCGAGCGTATCAAATGCAAATTGTCTTGAATCGATCTCCCCTTCACAGCATAAGTCTGGTCCGGTTTGATCAAGTCAGTGATGACAACCTGCAAGAATCTTTGCCAAAATCTTTAACTCTGTGTTTAGCAGAGTCAAGGGCCTAAAATCGTCGAAATTTTCCATCCCACCATGCCGTTGACCTTTCCTCAGCAATGTGATCACTCCCTTGGTCACCTGTTCAGGGATGGAACCTTGAACAAACCAATGGTTGAACATATCCTTCAGAATAGGGACCAACATGGGCGACAGCCTCAAGTAGAACTCGTAGGGTAAACCATCAAGCCCCGGGGATTTGTTGTAGCCGACCTGCTTCAACGCTGTAATGACCTCATGTTCAGTAACAAGACCATCACAGCTAGTCGCCGGAACCGCCGTGAGGCGGGGCGAGTCAGCCAAATAGCTGCCAAACACCTCGACCCTGAGTCCGGGTAGTTGGGTGAAGCGCTCCCATAGATGCTCCCGAAACCCCTCACAGATCTCCCGAGTCAAAACTAGGGCGTGTCCTTCCAGGTTATGTACTTTACGTCCAAACCGCGCCTTAAAGCAGCCTTACGCTCAACAGCGTCAACATTTACAGCCTCGTTGGAAACTTTCATTAATCTAGCCCTAACTACTTGACCTTCACACCGCTCGCTAGCCAAGCGGCTAAGGTCTTGTTTAGCTAGTGCTACCTCTAGGGGTCCCCCCCTCCATCGCCGGGTCAGCTTATCCTCTAAACGCTTCTTTGCCTTAGCCTTATCTAATGCGAGGCGTTGGCTGTATTGGACAGAGAAGCGCCTAATTTTGGCCTTAAGACTAACCTACCACTTACTTCCTGTAACCGCCCCCACTAAAGCCCGCTGAATTAATTCGGCAACCTTCAACCGGTAGTCCTCCAACTCCAACAAGGTGCTGTTGAACTTCCAGTATCCGGCTAGTTTAGGCCTAGCACTTAAGTTCAAACGGGCCATAATGAGTTTATGGTCTGAGTGTCCTAACAAGTGGAACGTGGGGTACGATAGAAAGTCTACGTCGCCTCTTCTAACTAACATCCAATCCAAGTAAGTACTCGGATGGGAAGGCACTACAGGATGCCACGTCCACATCTCCCACCCCGGATGATCCAGACGGTATCTGTCGACGAAATCGCACGAGGCCATCAGGTCGAACAGAGTGCTGTCACACCGCACCGACCCACTAGCCCCCCCCCCGACCTTATCTATATTGGGATCAAGGATTGCATTCCAATCACTCATTAAAACTAACCGTTCCGGATCCATTAAGAAGCCGCCCTCCAACAGTCGAAAAAAGGATGCCCTCTCTACAGCAGAATTGGGAGCATAAACAGTGACAATCCAAAAAACACTACTATTAATGGCAACATCAACAACAACTAACCGCCCGTCCTCGCCTGCGTGAACAACATTCACCGACGCTGACAGGGTGTGACTCACTAGCAGGGAGATTCCACGACTATAAGTATTGCCATATGCTGAGTAAACATCGTAGTCGTTCACCAGCACCTGACAATCTCCGTCACAAATAAAGTGGGTCTCCTGGATAGCGGCAATATCTACCTTAAGGGACACCAAGTCTCTCACAATGCGCGAGGCCTTGCTTCGACACCTGATGCCCCTCACATTAAAAGTGGCCAAGTTCAAAGACATGTTCACTTACCTCAAGCAGTGTCAAAGACGGGTCTGAAATCCTCGGCCGTGAGGACGTAGAACGCCTGGCCAAGGCTGCCGGTAAGTAAATCCGTAGAAGGCTGTCCATCCTTAGCCACGCCTCCCACGTCCAGGGGAAAGGTTAATTTTAATGCCCTGTAGAAGGAAAGATGACAGTAGATGGGGATTCTGCCTTCACACTGAAAGTTTATTTTTCTGAGCGAGGGGTGCTCCATGTCCACCAGCTGCTCGCCCTTTATGGCATCCCTCGCTGCCTCTAGCATATTCCAGAGGGCTTGAGTTTTGGAGTCTTTGTTCTCCCGAACAAAGGTTGTCAGCATTGGCGCGTCTTTAAAGTTACTGGGGTTGGTAATGTTTTCCGCCCCAATGAACACAAAGTTCCGAACCTTTTCGTATTGTACTTTCTGCCTCCCTTTCAACTCCGGAATTTGTAGCAGAGAGCCCGTTTCGCATATCCTGTCTCCTGGCAGAAAGGGAAACTTCTTAGTCCGTTCTGTACGGACTTTCGTCGCAGTAACCTGGTCTTCTTTGGTGGTAGGAGGGGGAGGAGGGGGAAGAAAAGGGGTGGGAGTAGTGACCGGACTTGGAGGAGTGTCCTGAGTAGGGGGGTTTGGGGGATTTTCAGTCCCTTTAACAGTGTCTCCAGAGGCGTGCCGGGATGACTTCTTGGGGGATTTTGGAGGGGAGGGGGTTTTTGGCTCTGGCTGAATGGGGGTTGGGGGTAAGGGGGTTTCACTGATGGTAAAGTCCGGGGAAGTAGCTTTAGTTCTCCGGCTTTTCTTCCTCCTCGTCTTTCTCTCCTTCTTTGTGGTCCCTGTGACATTGTTGCTGGTCGTTTCGGGTTGGCCGGCCTCTTCTTTGGATGCCCCCTCCTCCTCCTCGGACTCTTTTAGCTTCCTCTTGCCAGAGGAAGAGGGTGCCTCCACTTCCATGGCCGAAACACTAGTGGCTTTTTCGGGATAGTCTTTGATCACCACTTGCTTGGGTAAGTTTTTGGAGGGTTTACCCTTCCTGGTGACTGTCGACCATCCAACCTCTGCTGCTGGGGGAGTCTGAACCGTTGATGGCGCTCTGGTTGGGACTGCCTCAGTCGTCGCCTTGTCTGATGTTTTTTCCGGGGTTTTGGCCGGGGCTCTTTTTGGGTAGTCCTTGGCCATGTGGCCTTGTTTCTGACAATGCCAGCACTGTGGTTTACTTCCCTCCACAATCACTGACATTGTCCACTTGTCGAACTTCAGCATCGCCGGAAAGACCATCCGTATTTTGTAGTCCCCGGTCAACACATTGCGTTGGCCCTTGACCGGGGTTACAGCCTTTTTGTCACCGTACTGGCTGAGTATGGCACCCAGTTGTTTGGCCCCTTAGTGACATGTAACATTCAATACGGTGACATTGGTTCTATGTTTGTTCAGGTATTCCGGTTGGATGCGGATGTTTTTCCAGTTCCGGTCCGTCCTGGACAGTCTTGCCGCTTCTTCTTGACTAGGGAGCAGCATGTCCCACATTGCATAACTCCTTCTGCAGATGTATTTTGCCGGAATGTTTTGGTCCAGAAGGAGTTCAATCATTGTCTCCTTGCTGACTCCCGTGAGGCTCCTGGTTCTGAGGTCTGAAGTGACCAGGGAGAGAACCTGCTTTTCCAATTCCTCGACTTGTCCGGGGCGGGGAAGGATGATGTTTCCTTTTGTATACTCCTTATAAGTCGAGGAAAACAGTTCTCTGTAGCCCTCGGGTGTCAGCTGCTCTTCTTGGGATTGAGGACCCCATGCCGTGTTCTCGCCGTGCTTGGTTTTAGCTGGCTCCGTGCGCGGGGTTGCTGGCACTGCTCCTTTACTGTTGGATTGGCCGGGTTTGGGGTTCACTTGGCTCGTCTCAATGTTGGGGGACAGCGCTGGCCAGTCTACCGATAAGTTAGCATCCTGGCTGTGGCCGTCCCTCTGGGTTGCTCCTTTCCTCCTCTTGGGAGGCTGCTGAGCACCTTTTTCCTTGGGGCTTGGTGATGATTCCCCTCCTGGGGATGCACCTCCGGCAGATGTGGTGTGGCGGCTAGGGGTGGTGTAGTTCCTGCCCGTTTGGTTAGGTCGGCGCAGGCAGGTGCGTTGCTGCTCCCTTCTTCCGCTACCTTCTGGTCATTGCCCTCTTGGGGAGTGTTGGAGGCCAAATCTTTCGCTCCATTCTTGAAGAGTGACTTAATGGAGGTGATTGTGTCGAGGAACAGATCTTCGGATTTGCCACTCTCATCTTCCTTTTCCAAAGGGGAATCGCCCTTTAGGGGAGCGGGAGAGACTTGCCCCGGTATTCCTTTGATGGGCTCCGAGCCTATGGGTGTTACTGGCCCAGAATCCATTGACTTTCCTCCCTCTGGTGTCTTGGCTGCGCCTTTTCCAGAGATGTCGTCCTCGTGGGGAGCCGTTGCTTCTGTAGCATATCCTGGGGTCGCCGCGGGCTGCAGCCCTACCCCGTCGCTCTCATACAAGGTCACCGTGGGCTGCAGCCCTACCTTGCCTTCCGCCTTCATCTTCTGGGAAGAAAGCCTAGCTCCCTTCGTGGGGGAGTCCTCGAGGGGTGCGATATTCCGCATTTGGACCGGTATGGTCCGCCTGCCTGGCATCGTGGTGGTGGAACTACCGGTTGCTGACGCGGACCAAAGTGTAGCGGGGAGGAAAGGAAACCCAGGGGAATGGAGGGGGTGGAGCGGGCTCAAAAGAGATTAGTGTTTTTGACCTCCCCTCACGGGGATGTCGGGTTAGCAGCTCGAATCCCCCTGCGAGGGGGGAGAGCAGAGAAGAAAGACGCAGTGGGTGCTAGCGGGTCAGAGTGCCGCATCGCAATTAAGAGAGAGAGGGGATAGACATCTCTGTCCACAGAGGGGAGCAGAAACGAAGCACCAGCCCTACTCCCACGTCACCCTACCCACTAGCTACCCAACGGAAGCGAGAAAGAGAACCCTGTCTGCTCGATCCAACGGGAGAGCAGCGAAAATAGACTCAGTTTTGGCCTGGCAGGTCAGAGTGCTGCTCAGGCAATTAAGTGGTGAGAAAGTAGACCATCCCCTGTCTCTAGAGGGAAGAGACCGGAACGAAGAAAAACATGCAAAAAACAACAAAGGCAGGTCTCAACTACTAGCTAATGGTGTTGGTTCCGAGATTCCAGTCTCCCAAAAGAGGGGATCGGTTTTCGGGTCCAAGCTCCCACAAATGTGGAGTCGAAATTTACAATCCTCTGTGCAATCCGGACCTTACGTCTACGCTTGCCTTATCGACCAAGTTTCAGTCATAAATATCCAACAGTCTTAGCTTAATCGTCGTTGCCGTCAGCCATACCCGTACTAATGGCTACATAGTAATTGTTAACAAAATTTGAGCAGTCTTGAACAGTAGTGTTGTCATATTTTGGTTGGTAAATCTATTAAATAGTAGAGTTCTTGATAACTTGCAGAAATACTTTCTTCTTCTCTGCCCCCCCTTTCACAGGCATTATGTCGCTAGTTGCACTCTTTTCTATAAATACCATTATAGCATGGGTTCTTCAGAATTGTCCGTTCTATTCTCTGATTCCGTTATTTCAGCTCGTTTTCTTATTGATCTAGTTATTTCGATCAATTCGTTGTTTTGATAACTCGCTGTAACAGAGCTTCCTATTCCAGCAGTTTGTTTCAAAGAACTGTAGACTTGTGTGGAAATCTTTTCCTGCTGACCGTTTTCTTTCTTCTAAGAGCCTTGGTCTTTTGAAGACCTAAGGTCAATAGGTATCGTCTATCTAGAAATAAAGGGTAAAGAAATCCACTACTGTCTCTCTTCCGGGCACCTGCAGAGGAGGAGGAAAGAGATTATTATTATTATTATTATTATTATTATTATTATTATTATTATTATTTCTCTGTTGAAAGGAGGTGTGAAAATAAATAGATGAATATATAAGTAAGAAACGGAGAAGAAACGAAAGGATCAAAGAGAAAATGGGCGGCGGTTTGGAGTTGATGGGGCGGCGTGGATGGATTGGGGGGGGTTCTAGTGAGGGAAATACTAAATAAAGCAAGCGAAGAAGAAGAAAAAGAAGAAGAAGAAGAAGAAGAAGAAGAAGAAAGCATAAATATGGATTTTGTTTCGAGAAAGAAGTCAAAGCGGTTTAAAATAAAAAGGATGCGAGAAAAAAGAGATAACGAAACGGTGTGGTCTGCAAAGCAACATAAATAAAGGACAGAGACACCCATTCAATCTGTGCGCTTAGTGCTGAAAATTGCATTTCAAACATACGTAAGCGTAAATTCGTGTGAATCAGTAGCGTAAAAGTTTGAAACTGACTCGCTTCTATTGTTGGCATTAGTTTCTGGAGTAGAAAACACCGGAGACTTGGCAAAATCTATGGTGAAAGATGCTGTGGAACTGACAGTATTTAAACATGAAAAGCCAAAGTTGTTAGTCCACGTCTGTACGCACTTCAGTATAGACAGTACACTTCGAAAACTAAGTGTGCAAGACCAAAAAGAAAAGTGTTACATCAAACTGAAGCTTGTTAAACTAATGAAAACTCTATTTAAAACTGAAGCGTTTCAGACCAATGAAAATGCTTTTTCAAACCTAAGCTTATCAGAAAACGATAGGCACCTCCAAAATTCACCACAGAATTAACTCCCTATATGTAACACGATGCAACTTTATTATTTAACTATTATTATTGTAGAGTTAATATTATCAATATAATTTTTGTACCATTTAAAAGAAGGGCAAAATAAACTAGTAATAATTTTAAAAAAATTTTCATCGTACGAAAATAATGAAATTGCGAGACGAAAATCGTGTTTACATAATTGGCGCTTTAAAATAACGTTCCCATGACGCAAGCATTCCGAACGTGAAAACATACCCGTGTTTAATAAATCTAGCAAAAATCAACTAATGGTCAGATTTTCGTGAAAGTTTCGATACTTATCAATTTTAGAATGAAATTACATATAAAACGCTGTTTCCGCAAAATATATAAATGGAAATACTTTTTAGTGCGTGTCCACCCAACCCCCTATTTATTTTTTCGAAATTTGAACAAAATGTATTTAAATAGGCAAAAAAATATTTAATTTTTAAAAATTTAAATACACGTATTGAACAAAAACTACCTTGAAGTTGCAATTAAAAAATTGATATAAATTTAATATTATTATGTTTTTTAAATAGCGTTTCTCGAATTAATATATACTATAATCAGCTGAATTGCCAAGAAAAAGAAACTTCCTAAAAAATAATTAATTTTTAAAAGATTAAAACGATTAAAATTCCATTATTTCAAAATCTCCCGTTACAACATAGATTTTTAATTGTGTTTAAATCTTTTTGTAAATATTAAGTTTAAATATAAACATGACTCTTGTCAGCTATTTTATTGCCAGATTAAAACCGATTTGAAAATGTTATTGCACAAATATTAAGCATTTTGTAGGCCCACCTCATATTTTGTTTGTCTCTTTTTACCAAATAAAAGTATGGCGACCGGTAACTAACACTCGTACATATTTAGTAAAACCGTATTTCATACAAATGTTTATAATATTATTAATCGTTAAACTGTGTAAATCTTAAAACCTAACAAAATTATAATAAAGATTAATTATTGACTGCAGTTTGAAGAAGATAAACAAAGGTTTTAAAAAAATCATTAAGTCGCTTCTGCTTTTCCATAGTTCGTATAGTTAACACAAGTCTGACGTCACAGGAACATGCGCTCCATTTTTCACAACCGTTTGGAAGACCCTAGAAAACAAAAAATGCTATTTCAAGCTGAAAAGTGTCAGATCAATGAAAATACTATTTCCAACTGAAACATCTCAGACAAACAAAAATGCTATTTCCAACTTAAGCCTATCAAACCATCGGAAATGTTATCTTAAATTGAAGCCTATTATTCCGAACAGAAGCTTATAACTAGTGATGGGACGATTCCAATATTTTTTCCCGATCTCGATACAATTACCGATTCCGTACTAAATTCCCGAATCCGATACAATTATCGATTCCGATTCTTTATAAATCTCAAAATATTTAACTTTAAAAATTGTTATTTTGTCCCGATTACCGTAAAAACACAACTTTTAATGTGCACATATATTTTTTCAAACGTAAAAACACACTTGTAAGGAAGTGGTTTATAGATTTTAATTATTACTACCAACAGGGGAAGGTTTTTCTTGAACCAAAATCAAATAAGAAAAGACAATTAAAGGAATCTGAAAATAGGCACAGATTTTTCCGATTCCGATATTCCGATTCCGATATTCCTATTCCGATATTCCAAAAAGTTCCGATTTTGGCCGATTCCGGAGTCTGATTCCGATTAATCGTCTCAACACTACTTATTACGCAAAGAAAGTGTTGATCATTTTATAGAGTCGCCTACGAATTTGACAAAATTCAAACGATTTTCTGTCCAATTACAGGTATCTTTTTTACTTGCACTCAGTTTTAATTTTTACCGTAGTAATGTGCTTGTCTTTTTTTTTGGGGGGGGGTATTTTTATTTTATTTATTTATTTATTTTTTTTTACATTTGAAGATATTTTGGGTTGGACTTTCTTGCATATATTTAATACACCATAATATTATAGGATTGTTCTGAGATGCACAGGCGCATGTATATCCTAGTCAGAGGAGATAACAACATGGCAGTTTTTTTTTTTTTTTGGAGGGGGGTATTTTATTTTTTTGCAATGAGGTGTCGCTGTTCTGCATACAGTATCTTGCATTCCCAAATACTCACCCATCAAGTATTGACCAGGCTCAACGCGTTTAACTTCAATTATATAACATGAACAGGTGTGTTAATTCGTCGTGAATATAGAAACTTCCCCATTCGGCTTTGAGTGTACTTTCGGCAGACTCGTAATTCTCGCTTTCCTTTGCTGTCCTTTAGTCCTCACATTCCATGAGCAGACAAAGGGTTCTCTGATTTAGAATCTATTTAACTAATACGTATTGTTGGTTAGGTTTTTAATCTTGCAGTGATATGTTTGTTTGTCAATAGAGATAACGTTTTTTTTTCCAATAAGGTGTCGCTCTCCTCCTACATGCGGCATCTGATATTTCCAAATGGTTATCTGTCAGGTATTAACCAGGCTCAACGCGCTGAACTTCAGTGATATAACAAGAATCGATGTGTTATGCTGTTGTGGAATTAATATTCCCTAGAAACTTCCTCATTCGGTGGAAAACGACTAACCCCGCCAGGGCGAATGACACACCAGATACCAGGTGATTGTTTAGCAACAAGTATTCCCGTTAATAATAAAAAAAATAGAAATTACTTATACAACGAAACAATTAAATTTGACCTCCTCCCCCCCAAAAAATGATCACTTAATACAATAGTAAACTAGCGAACATTAATAACGTGAGCCTTATTAACGCGCAGCTTGAATGGCCTGGTCTTATGAGATATCAAAAATAAATATTACGTTTTAGTTGTACTTTTCTGGCATTGCCCGGCCGTTAGTTTTTTTTTTCTCTCTCTCTTTTGATTCTTTTTAAATTACATGAATATTTTTTTTACATAGGCATCACCACTTATCAAGGCCCAGAGGCCACTCGAGGATATGGATCAAAGAATGTACAATAGTCAATTCGACAATATAGTAATCGTTACTAATGGAAATTCGGTAAATGTGTTAACTTAAGTGGAACAGCTCATCAAGAACTTGTTTACGTTGGACTTGACGACAACCATATGAATATTTTCGAGTTTTATAGTTTAAAACTGTTACATATATATATAATAGCCACGGATACCAAACCAGAAAGCATGCCAATAAAGAGATGGATTGCTTATTACATGACGAATGTAGAGAGGGGGTTGTCTTGTTTTTGTGTTTTTTTTTTAATGGCATTCTTTTAAATGTTCTTTTTAGTTTAGGTTGTTGCATTTTTGACTTCAATAAATATTTAAGTTAATAGTAAATTTTGGGAAAGTATTCAATCCTTGATCATTTAACCTACGTTGAATAACTGTAGATACCGGAAAGCCTTCTACTCTAATAGTTTCGTCCCTCGGACTTCTGAACTTTTGAATTTCCTCCCTGCTTCCTGCTTTCTTAACCGCACTAACATGAAAAAGTTGAAATGTAGTGTGAACAGACATCTCGCTCATCTCCGTAACACGGCAGCTTCCTTCAGTCTTGAACGGCTATGGATACCCACTGTGAAGGTGTTTGCGCGGTAAATTTTTTCTGAGTTAGCGTTGATAAGTGACCGTGGCAAGTGGAGGATCAGAACGTCTGGAAACAATGCTGAGATAAGCGGAGAGCACATAGAGTGTCTAGAATTCCACAATGGTCACCCATCCGCTACTAACCAGGGTCAACGTTGCTTAACGCCGATGATCCGACGAGAACCGGTATGTCAACGTGATTATGTCGTATATAGTCTCTTGTAGATATAGTCCGTAATCATTTAAGGTACGTTGCAGTACAACGAGGTGCCTTCATTAAGTTTCCAAACTTTTTTGTACAGACATTTTAAATTGTCGTAGACTTTTGAAAATTAAATACTCATTGCTATACATCTTATGAAATGACTGAACAATGTTTATGATTTCAGGTTCAAATAAACAGCTACAACAGGAATTGGAATACACCCTACTAAAGCCTGATTGTCATAGCTGGTGAATTTCAAAAATGCAATATGAACGCGAGGACACTTTATAAAAAAATGCTATACAATAAAATGCTGTTTTAAACTTAGAAAATGTCACAGAAACGTATGAAATCCTTTAAACTGCTTTTGGGCCATCTTGCATGAATCGAGCATGAGTTTTTGAGTGGTATAAGAGATTCAAGGAAGGCAGGACATCTGCGATAGGTGATGAAAGGTGTGGGATGAGTAAGGGTTTCAGAACACCAGAGTTGATTGGACAAATAAAGAATATCATGTATGAGGATCGCCGTGTCTCTATAGAGATAATAAGTGACAGTTTGATGTCAGTGTGGGAACTGTACGCACAATTATTTGCGAGGAACTGAGAATGGTGAAGATTTGCGCGAAGTTTTTCTCAAGGGTGCTCAGTCACAGACTATTTGACCAAGATGGGCATCAGTACAGTTCCTCGCCCCTCTTGAGTCCAGACCTTGCTCCATGTGACTTTTGATTATTTTCTAAGCTCAAGGAAAACCCTAGACGTTGTCGTTATGAAACAATTGAAGAGAGTAGCTGCGACGACTGTCATTGATACGCTTACAAAAAAGTACTTTTGTGGAATCTTCCAGAAGTTGTTGGAACGGTGCAACAAGTGCATTGCAGCCGGAGGAGATTACTTCGAAAAGGGAATAGAGTTTCCTGTGTGTACTACCAATAAAAGTGTCCATAAGAAAAAGGTCCAGAAACGCATTGCAGACGTCTCGTATATAAGTCCCTGCATGCTGGAAAGCCTTCTACTCGAATAGCTTTTTTCCTCTGTGTTCTAGGCTTAGGAATTTTATTCCTGCTTCATTAGCTGTACTAATATATGAAGAAGTTTAAATGCAATGTGTTCAGACATCTCGTTACGATGTTCTACTGTAAACATAATCCCAAATAGTAGCTGTGTACGTATAAGCAGCAATATGCCATTTTTGGAGTGGATTAAAGTATATAAAAAATAAAACACATACACGCGCACACGTGAAGTTGTCTCAAAATTTTATTATAAGTGTGACAAACAAATCGGCAACAGAAGAAGGAAGCAAATAGGAGACGCATCTGAAAGCTAAAGAGAGAGGGGGAGAAGAGGGGGGGAAGGGAAAGAGAGAGAGAGAGAGAGAGAGAGAGAGAGAGAGAGGGGTCCTAGACACTGTCTAGAAAACGAAAGAACTTTCAAACAGACATAAAAAGCAGAAACAAAACTAAACAAAAAAGAGACGGACTGGAAATTTAGGGAGAAATCAAAACCAAAAGAAATCGGTGAGAGGGTGTGGCCGTAGGCGGGAAGAGAAGAAAAGCATGTGTCAAGTCGGGGTGGGTAGGGGTCGTTGACGACCGCCGGGCGGGTTGGGTGCGTTCCTCTCACGTTGTAAGTCTATGCACGTGTGTATATTTAAATCTAGCTCATATAGTCGTTAAGCACGTTATGCGCAGGGAAGTCGGGGTGAGGTGTGGGTGGGGTAGCTGTGTATCTACAATCGCATGCACATGCTACTTAGATATGTGCGCGAGATATGCTTAGAGGGTGAAAATTCGACACGTTTAAGTGAAGTAAAATGGAGAGAAACGATAAATGGGAGGCATGGAAATAAAACTCCGCGAATACATCCGCGTTGACTTCAACGTGATCCACTTAGTCGCCATTTTTTTTCATACTTAAATTTTATTTTACCTATGCATACAGATATATGCAATCGTGGTTTCATATATGCACGCATACGTATAGCTACTTATGTCGAGGGTAGACAGGGCTCTGCAGCCAACATCCCGAGGAAGAAGGAAACTAGAAGAAAACTCTGACGTAAAAATTGTAGCCAAAGTGATTACCGGTTATCTCGCCTTGGCATGTCATCAGGTTATATAAAAATGTCAGATCATGGAGCGTTGTTCAGGCGGTATGTCGCTCTAATCCATTGGCGTGGTAATGTGCGTCTGCGATTTCATCTGTTATTCAAACAGACTGAATGATGGAGGGACGAAGTGTGAAAATATAACCAGTTGGAGGCCAGGTTACTCAAAAAAAAAACTACGAGATGCCCTCAACAAGTTTCCAGACTTTTTTTGTGCGGACACTTTTATTGAAAGTACGCACATGAAACTCTAGTCCCCTTCAAAGTAATCTCCTCCGGCTGCAATGCATTTGCTGTATCGTTCCAACAACTTGTGGAAAGCTAAAAGAAATCCTCTTGTATGAGTTTGTCAATGACCCTCATCCAGCCTCTTTGATCCCCTTAATTATCTCATCACGATGGCCTCTAAGGTTTTCCTTGAGCTTAGGGATTAACCAAAAATAACATGGAGCAAGTCTGTCTTGATGCCTGTCTTGGTCTAGGACAAGGATGAAATTGTGAACTGCACACTTGGGACAAACTTCGCGCAAATCTTCCGTATCCTCTGTTCCTCACGAATTATTGTGTGTTCAGTTCCCACACTGACACCAAACTGTGCACTTATTGTCTCTATAGACACACGACGGTCTGTATCCATGAAATTCTTTATTTGACCAATCAACTCTAGTGTTCTGACTTTTTTACTCATCCCACACCTCTCATCATCCCTCACAGACTCTCCGCTTTCCTCTAATCTTTTATGCCACTCAAAAATTGATGATAGATTCATGCAAGATGGTCCAAAAGCAGTCTGAAGCATTCCATACGTCTCTGTGGCATTTTCCCAAGTTTAAAACAGAATTTTATTGCATATCCTTCTTGTAGACTTTCCTCACATCCATGTTGCATTTTTGAAATTCACTAGCTGTGACAACCAGGTTTTAGTGGGGTATATTCCAATTCCTGCTGTAGCTGCTGATTTGAACGTGAAATTAAAAAAAAATAATTGGTCAGTCATCTCATAAGACGTATAGCAAGAACAGTGAATTTTCAAGAGTCTGGTACAATTTTAAATTCTTGTACGAAAAAGTCTGGAAACTTATTGAAGGCACCTCGTACGTCTAATATGCATTCCAGTACTGCCAACTACTTATTCGGGTTAGCAGCGACTGAATATATTGTCTCAACGGGCATTACTGATGAAGACAGTAGCTAGAAACACAACAGGATACAATCATAGTATCTTACGAAAAGCGGGCCACGTATGTACAAAGAAAATATCGTGCTTGTAAGCGGACAATCAACGGCACTTTTGAGGAAGTGAAATTCCCGCATTGTCATGTAGGGCGAGAAGAACTTTTATTAGCTTTGGTTTCGCCTGGTAACTAGATTTCGCTCTGTTGTGTGAGAAGAAGTGTTACTGAGATATGCGTTCATTCAGCGGCATATGAACTGATCTCTTTTTTATCCAATAATCTACCTCTGTTTTGATGAGACCTTTAACCATTTGTTAGTTGTGTTGGCTGTTTGTTTTGCGGTATATCAGCTAGTGTTGGGACGATTAACCGGAACGGGAAAAGTAAAAAAAAATTGGGGGGGGGGATATCTAAATCGGTATCGAATCGGAAAATGTTCTGCCTATTTTCCGATGCCAAAAACGATTCTTTTAATTTCATTTTTTATTTCATTTTGTTTAAAGCAAAATCCTCCGCCGACAGTAGCAATGATGAAATAGTAAATATTTATTGATTTTAAATCGGAGTCGGTAGTTGTATCGGAATTGGGAATTTAGTACGGAGGCAGTCATTATATTGGAATCGGGAAAAATATTGGAATCCGTCCCAACACTAATATCAACCCTTGGTGTATTACTTAATGCTCAATCCTATAAAAATAAACTGTAATTTTTTTTTTTTTATAAGACAGGGGCGTTTTCGAAATTAATTTTCTTTTTAGAGCACAATTGAATTCTGATACTTGACTTTTGTATGTTTAGCTTTAATTCGAGTGATTATGTAAAAATAATTTCATAAAATTAACATTTAATTCTCTGATAAGAATGGGGCGCGTTCAAAATGAATGTTTCTGGTTGAGCCCAACTGAACCATGATAATTGACTTTTACAATTTAACTTTAAGTTAAGCCATTATTTAAAGGTAATTGTATAAAATCAACAGTCGATCCTATACAGTGCAATGCAGACGGCAATGTATTGTGGACTAAGCCATGTGAATCTTTCTCCTAGTGCACTGCGTGAGGGTCCCTCACTAATGTAGGTATGCATATAAGCATATAAATATTGACAATGAATTAATAATACCAGTTAATCATTTATGTAATTGGTCTTTTCGTTTGCTTATGTTTTGTTGTTTTTTTTACGGCATATCTCCCCTTTTCGGTTATTTAATTACGATTTCAGTAATTTTGGAAATGTGTTGATACTTAAAGTCTATTTATATCTCCAAATATCTATTCATGGAGTTTGGTTTAGTTGTTTTGTTGGTAAATTTTTAGATTAGGTCCACCTCCACAATTTTCTTTTAAATGACAACTATTATAGGTTTTCAACTTTGCTGAATACGGAAATCGCATTGAAACTTTGCAGAAATAAGTAGTTATCGAGATATAAAAAGTTGTTTTATGCATTGTATTCTTTGGTGGCCATCTTTGTCACGCGCGTGCGCGCGACATAAACAAATCTACGCGCGTAACAAAGATGGCCGCCACAGAATACAATGCATAAAACAACTTTTTATATCTCGATAACTACTTATTTCTGAAAAGTTTCGATGCGATTTCCGTATTCAGCAAAGTTGTCATTTATAAGAAAATTGTGGAGGTGGACCTAATCTAAAAAAAATACCGTTTTGTTTTATGGCATATCAACTCTAATGCCAAATTCAGTAGCTTCGAGTTCTTTATATTTTTTTAAATATTTATTCATTGTGTTTGGTTTGATTGTTTTGTAGAAGAAAATTGTTTGTTTGTTTGTTTGTTTGTTTGTTTACTTTTATTTTTTCAGGACAGAGTTGAACGTTTACAAAGATTGAGTTTTGAAAAGAGAAAGGAAAATCAATGTTTAGGGCATTTTAGGCCAGGTAGCCAATATCTTCAGACCGTCTGATCTGCTAGCACCACGATTCCATTCCTAAGTAACAAAATTCACACTTTAATTTTTTTCTTGTGGAAAATATTTTCAACGAATGTTTAAAGTAGTAGATAAAATGAGGGTGAAGATAAAATCAAATAAGAAAAAAAAAACTTTCTCGATAAAGCAAGAATGACATATTAAACAATCAATAACCCTAACCCCCCGTCCTTTGCTATGATTCATTCTGCTAAGGCCGATTTCCAGATTATATTTACAGGCGAGGCGGTGCCTTAAATAAGTTCCTAGATTTTCTTTTTTTTTGTACAAGCATTTAAAATTGTCGTAGACCTTTGAAAATTCGATATACATTTTATGAGATGACTGAACATTGTTTTTTTTTTCAGGTTCAAATAAACAGCTACAGCAGGAATCGGAATACATCCTACTCAAGCCTGATTATCACAGCCAGTGAATTTCAAAAATGCAATCTGGATGTGAGGAAACTTTACAAGAATGATATGCAATAAAATTCTGTTTTAATTTTGGAAAAATGCCACAGAAACGTATGAAATGATACAGACAGCTTTTGGGCCATCTTGCATGAATCGAGCAGCGTTTTTTGTTTTGAGTGACAGAAGAGATTAGAGGAAGCTAGGAAGTCTGTAAGTGATGATGAGAGGTGTTGGAGGAGTAAGGAAGTCAGAAAACCAGAGTCGATTGGCCAAATAAAGAATTCCATTGATAAGGACCGTCGTGTGTTTATAGAGGCAATGAGTGCAGAGTTTGATGTCAGTGTGGGAACTGTACACAATTATTCGTGAGGAATGTAAAATGCGAAAGATTTGCGCGAAGTTTCTTCCAATGGTGCCCAGGGAAGATCCATCCTTGAAAAAGGCTATTTGATCAAAATGGGCATCAAGACAGTTCCTCACCCTCCCTATAGTCCAGACTTTGTTCCCTGTGACTTTTGGTTATTCTCTAAGCTAAGGAAAACCTTAGAGATTGTCGTTCTGAGACAATAAAGGAGATTAAAGAGGCTGTGACGAGGGTCATTTTTAACACTCGTGCAAGATGATTTCTTTTGGGCCTTTTAGAAGTTGTTGGAATGTAGGACAAATGCATTGCAGCCGGAGGAGATTAATTCAAAGGAGCTTAGAGTTTCGTGTGTGTGTACTATTGTTGTGTAGCGGAGTCATATCGGGACAACATATAACGAGTACTCAGAACAAAAGATGATAATGATATTTATAAACTGTTTACATCACGACAACGACGACTGTGACGATTCTTGGGGACTTCATATTATTATTAATACGGAGCTGAGAGATATGATGCAACACTGAGTGCATGATGATGATGATGATGATGATGATGATGCCGATGACGACGACGACGACGACGACGACGACGACGACGACGACGACGACGACGACGACGACGATGATGAGCAGTTCTTGTTAACACAGATAGAGGGGATATACATAATTGATGATGGCGGAAGAGACACATAATACTTGAAGGGAGTTATACACAAAGTGCGTTTAAAGATGATGGATAAAACACATTTACCTTTTCCTTTTGATTAAATGGCGACAAACGAAGACAACAGTTTACAAATATAGATGGTGATTTTTGTCATCCATACCAGCTGGATGATTGATGATCGTCAGGGATTTAAGCCTTTACGACTACATTGTCTCCTCTTCCCCGCTTCGCGTCCCAGGGGCATCAGCTCTCACTAAGTCGCTCTCTAACTCTTATCTCTGACTCTGACTGTCTAGCTCTGACTCTGACTCTGATTCTAACTTCGAATCCTTTCTCAATATATTGGGAATCTCCTTTCTTGATGACGTTAGAGGCGTGGTCAAACAATGTGACTCCCTCACATTTCAAATTACACGTGCACTTTTCACATGCATCTACACGCCTCTGATAAACAAAGAAATTCCTAAATTGAATTGTATCGTTTTTAACCTATTTTATTAATCATTATTTCTAAACTCGTATTGTCCATTCTTTTAACTGACATATTCAATATCCAGTTATTTCTAAAAAAATGAACAAACCTAAATTGAATATTTATTACCTTTTTAACACTTGAGGACTGAGTTCGATTCTAACCTTTTCCAAATATCATTTTCAAACGTATCTAGTTTGCCCTTTTACTTACTGGGATCTGTCCGTTTTTACATAACACTATCAATAAAAGTATCCATACGAATAGCCTAGAAATTTATTGAAGGCACCTCGTAAAACGTTAGGTTTGAAGGCATGACTTAAAATCTACAGTGTTGTTATTGTTACCGTTATTTTTTAAATTAATATTTGTTTCCGGTTTCTTGACCAAATTTATTTTTAATTATTATTTTGAGCGTTTGAGGTTACGAATTAATCTGTAAATTGTTTAATTATTTGTGAAAGAAATCAATGAGAAATAAACATGTTTCTTTAAAAAAAAAACAACCTTTTGTCTCTATCAAAAGAAATAACTCATACAGACATAAGAAACGAAAAAGTTATCAAATTATCTCCCTTTTATCGGCTAATTTAAACAAACAATGAAATTGATCTTAATTCCGTTATTGAGATTCTTGGCTACGGTGATTCTGAAGTTCTAATTCAAAAGTCTTCTTTCAAAGAAGACCTACGAACTAGAGTTGTATTATCGAAAGAGGGGGCTATATACCATTTTTTATATATTCTTTGCTGTATTTGTATATATATATATATATATATATATATATATATATATATATATATATATATATATATATATATATATATATTTCTGTAAACATATATATTCTTATAATATATATCAATCCTTATTTAAGAAGCTCAATGTAATTACAGAGCAATATAGAGAATAAATGTCAAAAAGTTATATTCAAAAATTCATAATGTTGACCATCTTATAATTTATTCCTTTAATTCAGTTGACATATACAATTCTTGACAGTATCTGTTTCGTAGTGCAAAATCAATCACTAAATTCTGATATCAATCACTGAATCTATTATGCCCTTCTGACGAGTTAAGGGCATAATAGATTCAGTGATCGATGTAAGAATTAAGCGATTGGTTTTGCGCTGTGAAACTGTCAAGAATTGTATATGTCAACTGAATTAAAGGAATAAATTATAAGATGGCCAATATTATGAATTTTTGAATATAACTTTTTGACATTTATTCTCTATCTCTCTCTCTCTCTCTCTCTCTCTCTATATATATATATATATATATATATATATATATATATATATATATATGAATAAAAATAAAATACGCGATGGTTGACGTTATGCAAATGAGACGGAAAACCTAAAATTAATATATGGTAACCAACGTTCCATCCCTATTTCAGGAAGACATAATCAGGATTTGGTTGAAAAATGCTGAGGAAACAGACTACAGACCACATGCGAGTGAAGAAGGAAAAAGTCCTTTCCTCCTTCACTCACATGTAGTCTGTAACCTGTTTCCTGGGCATTTTCTAACCAAATCCTAATTTTCTAGTCTTATAGAATACTAGAAGGAAATATTCATATGAGACAATCCTAGCCAAATAAATTTGCTCAATATACTAGATAGAGCAAATAAGATTAATTCTTAAATAAGTGCTCAGTGTGGATACAAACTTTAAAATTTTAATTTTAATTTCCACTTCATTTTGAAGCAAGCGTTTGTTAAAAAAAAAAAGCGTTTTTTAAATAACCATCCGCTTAGATTCAAAGGTTTTTTCATTATTCTCCTGTTTTTTTTTTATAAATATCCAATACAAATTATAAATATATAACAACTATATCTTATTTTATTTTTTATCATTGCCTTTGGCTATTTTGAAGTTCAACCTGGTTATCTGCATTTAAAACTTTAAACAAATGAATTTACCTCTACTCTCGGAAACTCTCATTATCGAAACAGATTAATTTTGGCAAAAAAAAAAAATACTGCCTCAGTTTTTACCCACATTTCACCAATCTTCACACATTATGGATTTTTTTTCTACAAGGTGGTCACCACTTATCAAGGCCCGGAAGCCACTCAGGGATAAGGGTTATTGTAAGTACAGTACGTTAGTGTGGATATTTTAAGTGTCTACTTAAGGGGGCGGTTCATCAGGAATTTGTTTACGTTGGACTTGAAGACATCCAAGTTGTAGTCAGGAGGGAAGCAGGCAGACGGAACAGAGTTCCACAGGCGTGCAGTTCTAAGAAAGAAGCTTTGTTCATGGAATCTAAGTTTTGATTTAGGCATAGATAAAGAGTGGGGACAGTTTTTGACAGTGGATTCAGCTAGACGGGTGTTTTTTGTAAAAGATTGGCGAGGGGGGGACCAGAGATTGGAGTTCAGACGAGCACCTGCCATGGAAATAACGATAAAACAAGGATAGGCTTGCAACGTCTCTTCTGTGGGAGAGAGGTTGAAGGGAAGAGAAAAGGGTATCCCCCACTAAGCCACGAAGTCTATTTTGTACTCTGTCAATGCAGGATCTTTATATTTTTTCAAGTATTATTTCTGCATTCGAATACCATTCATCGTGTCCTTTCTTTGCATTCTACATTTATTCCCTTTATCTATGTCACTTAAAGGCATTTCACTTTTAATATTTTTCTTTGTATGTGCCACATAGCAAAATTATTGTAACCAATATTAGTCTTTTGCTAGAAATTTTCCTCTCAGGAGATGTGCTTACATTGAAAACTCATGGGTTAAGGATATTAATTTTAACATTGTATTCATTTTTTTTATATTCAAACAATAAATTTTAAATTTTATTTGAAAATTAATCTTTTTGAATGATATTTGAACATAAATTAGAATATATATATATATATATATATATATATATATATATATATATATATATATATAAACAGGCATTGTTAAAGACAAGAGAAAGCATCTGTTTTGTAATACTTTTATTATTTTTTTTTCAATTTTTTGTATTATCTTTTTTTTGTATATACGTCGAAGGTATGGATGTATGGTCAAAGCATTTTTTCGTCTCAAGTTCTTTTAACTGTAAACTTTTCGTGTACACATTTACAAATCTTCGGGAATTTGTGCGAGAGGGTCGCTGGGAATTATGGGTTGATTCATTCAAATTAGGGTGTGAGCGAAAGTGCAGTGATGGTCAGTGTGTTTACTGGCAGCGGTGGAGGTTAGTATTATGGGGAATGTGAGAGCGTGATAGTTCTAGGGTCGGTGGCAGTATCGGGCTAGGTGTGAGAGGGGTAGTTATCTAAGGCACTTAAGTGTGTTGGTACTATTTCGAAATACGACCTAATTAAGGGTAGGTTTTTGCGTTTTAATATAAACAGTTACAAGGATTTTAAGCTTCTTAACATTTGTTTCGTGGTGTAGTATTTTTCTGTTGCTGATTAAAATTTCTCTGAAATTCGAGTGGGGAGAGCAGTAATGTATTTTATGTAAGTGTTGGAATATGGCACTAGATTCAATTTTGATGTAACTCAGTGGGATTAAATGGAAAATAAAACAAAAACGTGCATGTTTCTTATCGCGTAATTTCACAATACTTTTAAGTATAAAATATTTGGCAATCTCTAACAATTGTGCTCTCGAACAACTATGGCGGAAATTGATACAGTTGATGCAAATGCGAAACGGAAGCTGCAACGCATGGAACGAAACATGAAAACATACAGAAATATCCCATTTCATAAAAATCGACATTAGAACTGGAGTTATTACCGTTCAAAGTATAAGAAAACGTGAGGCTCACTGGACATTTTGCCTTAAGTCAGTCCTATTCAAATGCATATAAGCTTGTGACTGAAAACGGTTGGAAATTTGCACAATTCACAGATTAATCCGTCTTTAAAAAACTGTATCTTCAGATCTTTTTAAAATATAAAATTCTGAACATTATCTCATGAAGGTTCAGTTGGCGTTATTTACGACCATCTCACTTGGTAACTTACAAACTAATTAGCATACTTCAGTTTCATTTTAACAGCTTAAAAACATCATAAAAACATCATAGAAACATCATAAAAACAGCTAAGAAACATTTTTGTTTTTATTGTGACAATACTTGTGTTATCACGAAATAAATAAATAATAAACTTTAATTTTTACATTTCTTTAAAATAAATAAAGTTTTTTTTAGTTTTAACAATAAAAAATATGCGTTTATTTTTTACATTCTTTAAATAAGGATATTATTAGTTTGAACAATAAAAAACAACACAGTTTTATTTTTTACATTTCTCAAAGTGTTTTTGTTTTAACACTTGTATCGTCACGAAATAATAAAAAAATGTTATTAACTACATTTCTATACATGTATTCTGTTTGAAATAATATTATAAACTAGCTGTACCCTGCCGTGCGTTGCTATGGCTCAATTTGGCGCAACGGAAAAAATTCCAAAATGAGAAACTGCTTATATGCTTTCTTTCCCAGTACTTATGGATAAACAATCTTTTGTTGTTCCATTTTCTGAGCAGATATAGAGATTTTCTCGTTTGTTGTTTCTTGAACACGCAACATAAATTGTCCATGTAAGAAACCGTCGGTGTTTACATGTAAGACACAATTGTAAAGATTTTTCCCTGATGTTTTTTGTTGATGGTGATTGCAAACGATAATTGGAGTGGAAAGTGCGATTTCCTAAAGTTTAATGGTGAAATGATAGGAATGTGTGGAATGAAGATATCTTCACCTGTGAAAGGTCCTGTTAAGATTGTTGCTTCTATGATGTGGTTGCTCATTTTTTTTTACTGCAAGCCATGTGCCATTGCAAAGCTTGGGTTAGTTTATGTTTCACAACATGATAATTACTACGCCAATTTTCAATTGCAGTACATGCGATGGCATCCCTTGAATTCAAAAATTCTATTGGATAATTAACCACTTTATCTGCTTTTACAACAGTGTCGATGGATTTGTATGTCTCTACCTCACTTAGAATTTTAAGCTGAATAATATCGTTAAGTTCATGGACGTCTTTGTATTGAGCTGCGAGAATAGCTCGTTCACTCAGCCAACTGGAATTCTTATAATTAATTTGAATATCTGGAAAAACCTTTTTACCAACTCTTTTTTTTTATGTAACTACATTACAGATGTTAAGAGTCAAAAAAATTCGCCCGACGGCACTTTTCTGTAACCAATTTCTCAGAAATGATGCGAAACTTTTTGTGCGGATGGAGCGTTTTGCAACTGGACGCGCATATTTTGAGTTAAGTTTAATGTCTTCACATGGCAAAAAGTAGAGTATTTGAGGCAAGCATTTATTTCATCTGCTGATGTTGATTGGGGAATTACAGGTAACCTTTGTTTGAAATCTCCTGCAAGCAATATTACTGCATTCCAAAATAGTTTGACATTGCCACGCAAATCTTGGAAGGATCGACCAAGAGCCTCGTGATTTTTCGTGTGCCATTGTGCATTAATCCCAAACAATAACTTTGCATTTCTGCAATATTTTTCCATGTTGGATGTTTTGGAGATATTGAACATGGGAGTTTTAAAAAAACGAATGATTAATAGTAATTTCAAAGCAGAATGGGTAGTTCTTCTACCTGGTGGTAAGGTCGCCGCTATTCCGTATACAGCAAGAGCTAAGGCTATGTAATTTTGTCATCGTATGGCTGTCAAAATCAATTTAATTAGAAAAGTTCCTCCTGGTGCTGTTCAAGGTAGCAATAATTTCCAAATAACTTTTACTCTCACAGTAAGTAAATTAGGTGACTAAAACAGGATCTATCAATGTATTGACAATGCCTTATTCACTGTAATCGATTTAGGTGACTAAAATAGGATTGTTTCATATTTAAACAATACCTTATTCACATTAGTTAATTTAGAAGACTAAAATAGGATGAGGCATTAGAGGTGGATAGATAGCGAGGAAGATAGAGATAGAGAAAGAGAAAGAGAGATCGACAGAGAGAGATAGAGGGATTGAGAGATAGATACATAGAGATGGGGAGAGCGACAGAGAAAGAGAAAGAGAAAGAAAGAGAATGGGAGTGAGAAGGAGAAATGGGCTCAAAGAGAGATGGAGAGGGTTTTAAAAGAAACAGAGGGTGAACTACACTTCACCGTTTTTTTTCTCGATCAGTGGAGGAGAAATCTCTTTTGACTGAGGCAATTTTTATTTTTGTTACTATCCAGAGTATCCATTTTTCGGAAGTTGGATTTTTCACACATTAAAAACTGACCGGTACTTCTGCAGAGTTTGAACCAGACGTAACAAACCGGCCGCTGGACTTTGCTCGAGAAATGACATTAACCGCTGGCTTTTGCAGAGCGTCACAAAGCGTCGCTGATTGTCAGAGCATAACAACGTTACTAAAAGAAAATATTGAAGAAATCATGTAAATATAAAAAAAAATCAACAGAAAAAATAAAAATATAACAAAATTAAAAAGAAGCAACGATTAACAATTTCTGTTTTATTTTATTTTTTGCGCACGTGTAAAGTCACAATCGTTTATTTTTTAGCACATTAAAATGGTCAACTTTTGCCGAAAAGAAGCGATGTCGAAAAAAAAGTTTTTGTTTTAATATTGTAATATTTGTTTAAATTCTTAATATATAAAAACACGCTTGCATTAGATGAAAACGCTATCGCAAAATGTCGAGACAATCGCTTAAATATTTTCTTAGATTATCGACAACGAACATACCAAGAGTTTTGTTTATATATATAAATATACAAACACAAGAAGTGATGGCATTGGAATAGTTTTTTTTTAATGGGGTGTTTCTGTATGGTTTCGTATTTCATTTCATACTTAGTGGCTTCCGTTCCGTATTTACGTTGACTGTATCTATTTCCGCCATCTTTGTCTTTGGGACGCAATTGTTAGAGATTGCCCAATATTTAGGGTTGTTCTTTTTTGTGTGTACTTATAAAGAGTGTCTGGTTTGTCCACTCTAGCAAATACAACATATAACATCCACGTGTGTTTATGCAACCCATACAGTTGTAAAAAATTTCACTTAGCTTTGTAAACTAATGCCAAAGTAATATATTTTTAACTCTGCGACGCCAAAGGCATTTTATTCTATTTTTCTAAAAGAAGATATAAAGAATCAGTAAAGTAATATATCGTTATGATTCATAACAACAGATTCAAACTATTATAACAAACATTTGTGCCAAATATAAACACGTATTACATATGTCTAAGTAACTTATTTATATTAAAACAGAAAGTCACGCACCGTAAACGGAACATTGTTATATCAATTTTAGGTTTTCACCTAACACAAATATTTGCAGACACCGATCCGACCTCCTACACTTCTTTCCTTTCTTTCTTTCTCTCTTTCTTTCTTTTCTTTCTTTTTTTTTGTAATGTTAAAGCCTACATTTGTTAATGATATAAACTTTGATACATTAAATAAAATAGTTGAGACAGAAGTCTTTTGTGTGAAAGAAAAAATAACTACGTCTTTATTTTTTATACCATTATTGTTGTTCGTTGTATTTTTCCACTCATACCTTTAATTCCAATTTCTCCCATTTTTATTTTCCAAGTTTTTTCGGGATTGTTCCAAGAGCTCCTATTACTATATGTATTATTTTGATTTTCTTCAACTTCCATATCCCTTTTACAGCAACGTCTACGGTTTGATAGGGCTTTTCTTTCATTCTAATTATTACGACATCCGGTCTTCTTGATTGGATGGGTTTATCAGTTTGTATGTCTATGTCCCATAGGACTTTGTGATTCCCGTTTTCAAGTATTGTTGCCGGCTTATATTTGTACCACTTGTCTGTGCGTTCGAAATGCAGTTGTTTGCATAATTTCCAGTGTACTACCCTTACCACTTGGTCGTGTCTGTTCTTGTATTCCTTTTGGGCCAGTTTGCTGCATTCACTTATTATATGGTTTATCATCTCGTCTCTTTGTCCACAGAGTCTGCATTTGCTGTTTTCTTCTGTTTTGTCAGTCTTTGCTTTGATGTGGTTGGTTCTTATAGAGTTATCTTGTGCTGCAGTTATTAGGGATTTAGTTTCTCGGCTTATGTGTCCTTTTCGCATCCATGTCCGTTTTCGTTATTTTCATCTTTTGTCATCCTTATGAATCTTCCCCGTAGTTGTTTTTCTTTTCACTTTTCTTTTCTTGTCTTATCCTTTGTCTCTTTTCTGTTTTATTGATTTTTTCAGTGTCTCTTGCTGCTATGATTATTCTTTCGATATTTTTCATTATGTATTTTTCTAGTTCATTCTTGTGTCATTCACAGTCTTCTATACAAACCAGTCCCCTCCTGCCGTCTTTACTTTTTACGTAAAGTCGGTCAATATCGTCCCTCGGGTGTAGTGCCTTGTGCATAGTCATGAGTTTCATGGTCTTCTGATCTAGTTGTTTCAGTTCTTCTTTAATCCCCCTATAAACGGTCCAGAGTATCTCACTAGTGATACTGGCCATGTTTTTATGCCTTTTATTAGGTTTCTGCTATATAATTTTATTTTTTTATTACATTTTCACCCCAAACAAGGCATATTGCCACTTTGTTGTAGGGGGCTACTATCAGGTACATAGGCATCAGGGGTACTGTGTAGGGAGATGGGCAGCAAGATTCGGTTCACGTTGCACTTGAACTCCTGCATGTTAGTACAGTTGGGGAAGCAGGGACCCAGCAGGGAATTCCAAAGTCCAGCTGTCCTGGGGAAGAAACTACTGGTGTTAAAGATTCTCTTACATCTAGGGATCTCTACTGTGAAGGGGTGGGATTTAGCTTCTTGTCGGGTTTGTCGGGGGTATTTACGTCGAGGGAGCAAGAGTGCTTGCAGTTCGTCAGAGCATTCACCGTTAAAGTACTTGTAGAAAAGGCAGAGGGATGCAACGTTTCGTCGATGGGACAGGGGCTGAAGTTTAGATGATAGTTTAGGACCTATCAGATTGGCGACTCTCTTTTGAACCTTGTCTAGGAGCGAGAGGCTAGTAGCAGATGCACCAACCCAAATATGACAACAATACTCCATACATGGGCGACTGGTGGCCTTATAGAGGTATAGGATACTTTCAGGTGTTAGTATCTTTCTAGCACGGTAGAGAGAATCTGCCTTCTTCGCAGCGGTCCTGGCGATACTGTCGATGTAATTGTTCCAGCTCATGTTTCCTGAGAGCGTTAGGCCGAGGAGTTTAAAGGATGTACTTTCAGATAAAGAGCCATTAGCCAATCCTATTGGTGGTAGAGAAGGTTTCTTGTAATTATTGAAGGAAACGAGTTTAGTCTTGGCAGCATTGAATGTTACCATTCATTTATGTCCCCATTCCACTACAGATTGGAGGTCATCCTCTAGTGCTTCTGCCATTTCTTTAGATATGTGTTCATTTGTTTTCGTGTCGTGTCTGTTATAGAGTGTGGTGTCGTCAGCATATATACCCATCACACAGGCAATTTTGTCAGGGAGGTCATTTATGAATATTAGGAATAACAAAGGTCCCAGGATAGACCCCTGGGGCACTCCTGCATTTATATCATCATGTTTAGATGTACGACCGTCGAGGACAACCTGGATTTTTCTCTTATCTAAAAAGGATTTAATTATGTCATGTATTCTTCCAGTTATACCAATTTGGTTTCAGGATGTTTTCTTGTTCTCCTGGGTTATTCCTTTCTAATTCTCTCTTTCATTTCTGTTGCTTTGATGGTGTCCACTTCCAGTACTCCTAGGTATTTATAGGCGTCTTGTTCCTTTAGTGCCCTCGTCTCCGTTTGGTTGGGTAGTTACATGCTTTTTGTAATCCGTAGTTTTCCCTTTCTTATCACTAGTAGTGCGCACTTTTCCATACCAAACTCCATTTAGATATCCTGGCTGAAAATCCTAGTGGTATTTATTACTGCCTCTAGTTCACTTTCGATCCTTGAAAAAAGTTTCAAATCGTCCATGTACATCAGTTGGTTCATTTTTTCCTCCGTGTCAGAAAACTTTTATCCGGCTACGCACTTTCTCAATATATTTTTCAGGGGCATCATCATCATCATCATCATCATTATTATTATTATTATTATTATTATTATTATTATTATTATTATTATTATCATTATTTTTATTATTATTATTATTATTATTAATATTATTATTATTATTATTATTATTAATATTATTATTATTATTATTATTATTTTTATTATTATTATTATTATTATTATTATTATTATCATTATTATCATTATCATCATCATTGGCTCACATGGAGCTTTCACACAAGTCAACAAACGATCAGTTTGGAGACCTGTGGTGTTCTCTGGAAGCTGAGTGACAACAAGTCTCCCCAAACTTCCAGCTCTCTCCAACTCCTTCGATAGCATTTGCAAATAAATTTGCGTCATCGCAACAGCCTCATACCATTGATTTCTCCCTGGTAGTGGCCATTGGTTTATACTGGAATTTGAGTGGCATAGCCTCCCCACGATCCCAGTTCTCTTCGCGCTTGTCCAGCGGAGGTCTAGCCAGCGCTCTCTCCTCGGTCTTTCCATCCTCCTCGACCCTTCTCGGCTCTTTAGTATTACTATTCTATTGAGGGGGCACGGTGATGGGACAATGGGGGAGATGCATGATGGTCGTGTAGAACTTGTAGATATGCAGCTTCGGCGTTCTTTATTCCCTGTAACGCTTCTTTGTTATATTGTCTTGTGTTATTCCCCACATTCTAGGGTTTTCCTTAATATTTCAGCCGTTTTCATTATCGTTAGACGTTGTATTTTTGCAGTTATTCCTCTGATTCCAATTTCTGCCATTCTTTTTTCGAAGTTTTTCGGAATTTTTCCTAGTGCTCCTACTATTATCGGTACTATTTTGATTTTCTTCATCATCCAAATCCCTTTTAACTCTCTGACAAGCTCTGTGTATTTGCTTCGTTTCTCTTTTTCTTTCATACTCACCCTGTGGTCAGCTGGGACAGCAAAGTCTACGATTTGACAGGATTTTTCTTTCTTGTTAATTATTACGACATCTAGACTTCTTGCTTTGATGGGTTTATCCGTTTGTATGTCCATGTCCCATAGGATTTTGTGGTTCTCGTTTTCGAGTGCTGTTGTGGGTTTATGCTTGTACCATTTGTCTGTATGCTCAAAATGCAGTCGTTTGCATAATTCCCAGTGCACCGCCCTCCCCACTTGGTCATGCCTGTTTTTGTATTCCTTTTGGGCCAGTTTGCTGCATTCACTTACTATATGGTTTATCGTTTCGTCTCTCTGTCCACAGAGTCTGCATTTTTTGTATTTTATCGATCCTTGCTTTGATATGGTTGTTTTTTATCGAGTTATCTTCTGCTGCAGTTATTAGAGATTCTGTTTCTCGGTTTAGATGTCCTTTTCGCATCCATGTCCAGGTGTTTTAGTTATTCTCATCTTTTGTCATTCTTATGAATCTTCCGTGGAGTTGTTTCTCTTCCCATTTCTCTTTTCTCTTTTTGTCATTTGTCTCTCTGTTTTCTGTTTTGTGGTTTTTTCAGTGTCTGTCGCTGCCATAATTATACTTTCAGTGTTTTGCATTATGTATTTTTCTAGATCTTTTTTCGTGTGCTTCACAATCTTCTATACAGAACAGTCCTCTCCCGCCGTCTTTCCTTTTCACGTAGAGTCTGTCAGTATCCCTCTTTGGGTATAGCGCATTATGCATGGTCATGAGTTTCCTGGTTTTCTGGTCGAGTTGTCTCAGTTCTTCTTTTGTCTACCCTATAAACGGTCCAGAGTATCTTACTAGTGATAATGCCCATGTATTTATACCTTTTATTAGGTTTCTGCTATATAATTTCGTTTCCGGGAGTTTTCTTGTTCTCCTGAGGTATTCCTTTCTTATTTTCTCTTTCATTCATGTTGCTTTGATGGTGTCCGCTTCCAGAATTTCCCTCGTGCCCTCATTTCTGTTTAGTTGGGTAGTTCCATGCCTTCTGTCGTTTCCAGTTTTCCCTTTCTTATAACTAGTTGTGCGCACTTTTCAATTCCAAATTCCATTTGGATATCTTGGCTGAAGATTCTGGTAGTGTTGATTAGTGTCTCTAGCTCCTTTTCGGTCCTTGTATAAAGTTTCAGATCGTCCATGTACATCAGGTGGTTTATTTTTTCCTCTGTATTGGAGAACTTGTATCCGGCTTGGCACTTTCTCAGAATACTGTTCAAGGGCATCATGGCTATGATGAATAGTGAGTCTACTTGAAAGATGCCTCTTTGTATGTTAATTTCTTTTATGTGTTGTCCATCAGCTGTCAATTCCAGTCTCCATGTTTTCATTGCATTTTCTATTACGTTGGTGAACTTGCTTGGTATTTTATACATTTTTAGGCATTCTATTACCCATGCTTGGGGGATCCTGTCGTACGCTTTTTTGTAGTCGATCCATGACATGGCTAAATTCTTTCTCCTCTTTTTTACCTCCTTTAGGATATTTTGATCTATATATAACAGGTCACGGTTAGTCAGGGAGTGATAGATTTGTCCCCTCAGTTGCGCTGTCAGTATCTTCCACATAGTTGGTAAGCACGTGATTGGCCTATAGTTGCTAGGGACGGTTCCTTTCTCCGTGTCCTTCTGTAGCAGTGTGGTTCTACCTTTTGTCATCCAGTCTGGTACGCTTGCTTCCTGTATACATCTTCTCATGTTTTGGGCTAGCCTTTCGTGTAAGGTTGTGAATTTTTTGAACCAGTGTGCATGTATCCCGTCGTGCCCTGGTGCTCTCCAGTTTGCCATTTTTCCTATGGTTTTCTTTAGGGTTTTCATGTTGATTTCATTCACTGTTCCTTCTTGTATTTGTTGTAACTCTTCTTTCATGTCTTTCAGCCATTCGGAATTTCTGTTGTAGTCTTGTCGTTCTTTCCATATCTTATCCAATAGAGTTTTGTTTCTGTCGGATTTGGTTGTTCTGTTTTTTGTTTTTTCCACTGTTCACATTTTGGTAGAATTGGCTTTCATTAGTTTCAAATGTTCTGTTTTGTTTGAATTGTTCAGATTTATATCTATATCGTCTCAATCTCGCTTCTTTTGCTTTTATTTTTTTGGTCCAGTTCTTCATGTTTCTTGTTTAGCCTCTCCCAGTCAGTTACATTTCCAATATTCCGTTTTCTCCACATTGCTTTCTTCCTATTGATCATTTTGGTTTCTTTTTTATTTTTGTGTATTTGGGTTTCTAGTCCTATTTCCCATCTAGGTTTTGTCGGTCCGCTTGTCCTCGGTTGTTTTTTCTGATTTGAGATTCATACTTACCATTTTGACGCCCGCGTAAATTAGGTTGTTTAAGTCTGTGATTGTATCTGTTGGGGTATGTGGGAGGAGCTTGTTAACATTCTCTGTTTCTGTTTTTAGTTTCTTCTGCTCTTGGTTCCTTAAGGATGGGAGCTTTGTTTTTTCCTCGTTTATCAGCTGTATTATTTTATTTCATTTGCTTCATTTTTTTAGTTCTGTTTCGTTGTTCTCGGTTTCCACGTTTATGTACTTCGTTCTCTGTTGGTCCTCGGACTTTGGTGTTTTTACTTGATAATAATTTAATAATGATTGAAAATAAGATGAGGAACATAACTGCATTAGGTGATTGGGTTAGAGAACTACGTAAGAATAGTAAAGAATTTGAATTAAATTGATCAATTGTTGATAAAGCTAGAAAATATAAACCGAGTAAATAAAAAATGTAATTTATTTGAGTCATACGACATCGCGAATTCCAAAGAGGGAATTTTATACAAGAAGTGAGATGTTATACAAAGCTGTCTTCATAGAAATAAAATCCTTTTATCACGCCTAAAACCTGATTAAACTATTATTCATATTAATAATAAAAATAACTTAAGGAACAGATTGAGAGTGAAATGTTAGCATGTTGCGGGAATGTTAAATTTAATACGAAGATAATACGAATGGCACAATAAGTAGATTAATAGACCATTAAATTACCATATAGAAACTAAACTAATTATAACCTAAACGTTGCATCAGCCGGCACAGTTGTTATTTCTAGGTAGGGCAATTAATGGCTGCTTCGGTATGAGGGCATGGTTTTTAACGCCGGTTAATCATAATAATATTTTTAAATTTGCGAGTACTTTTTTATTGTATTTGAAAGATTATAGTTTAAAGTTAATTTCTCAAGGCAACAAGTGTTTGAAATAAAAAGTACATGGAATAATTTTATCTCAAAACTGAAAACCCCTAGATTTCACGTAAAAAATCATCATGACAAAAATCGCGTTTACATTTTTCTGGCAAGAAAAATATGAGCTTTCTAGAATTATTTCCAAGTTAAGTATTAAGTTAAAGTCTTAACATAATGAATTAATACAATAAATGTACTTAACTTTTAAAAAAGTAATAATCATCCAAAAATGTATTACTGGTAGGAACGAGCATTGTTTATCGTATCCATAAAACCTCTGGCGCAAAATTCAAATATGTATGGAAGGACAAATTAGACATAATTTATGTCTTTATTTAACATTATTTCGGCATACAGAGCGACTTTTTTCTTTTTTAGTCGCAGACCCTCCTTCCTTCATTTAAAAATGCATAAAAGTTAATTAAATTCATTAATTATAATACTGACAATTTATTCTTTGAAAAGAAAACGTTATCACCATTATTTATTAATATTAACACAGAATTACAATTGGTTAAGAAAACAATTTATAATCATTGAAAAAAATTACACACTGAAAAAATACAGACTTACGTTAAAATTTATCATAATATTTACATGTAATTTAAAGTTGATAAACACAAACAAGCGGATAGCTGAAAAGAGGAGGAGGGTGGACAAAACAGACTGGTTTTCTTTTCAACTCTGTACATCCGTACTTACCGACATGGAACGTTAGTATAATTTTTGCCATTTTTTAATTAAATTATTTTTCTATGCCCTTGTTTTTCAATTTAATTTTTTTTATTTTATTTTCCAAGATTATATGAACATTATTTGACGTTGATAATTATACGTTCTTGCTTGCAATGGAAATATTAGAATCTTACATGTAAAGATTACGTTAAAAATCTAAGCGTAAAAAAAGTAGAAATAATTTTTGCAATTATATTTTTTTGTGTAAAAATATTAAACAAAAAATGCTTTATTCGATGATAATATTGGTAGTTCGAGAAATAATTTTTTGTTCGAGTTATATCGAATTCATTAATACGGACTTCAGGGGATTTTTTCGTAATGTTCTTGTAACAATTATTTTATTTTTATTTTATTGTTACAAATTACGATGCTTTATTTATATTAAAAAAAAGCAAAAATAAATTCTTGCGTTTTTTATTTACTACTGAAAACCATAACTTTAGTAAAGGTAGTTTTTGTTTAAACAAAATAATACATTTTCACTAAGATTTAAATAAAAAATAATTAGTTCATTATACAGGGTGGCGACAAAGTCACGCACCAATGTTAATATTTATTTTTTATTAATATAATTTTATAATTTTATAATTTTTGTTTTACTACTATAACTTTTTTAATGTTTTAACTTTTTTTAATTAACATTGGTGCGTGACTTTGTGGCCACCCTGTATTCTGCGATCATTATTGGATAAATACTGAAAATCTCATTAAAGTTGGTTAATTTCCTGATTTTTGGTGAATTTTTAAGTAAAGGGAGGGGTCAAAATGTTTATACATTTTGAGCAGTGGCATTCATTTTGCCCGTGCCTTGTTATTTTTAAGAAATAGTAGGTTTTAAAATGTTGTCCCTTAGTTTTGGACGCTACTCTATATATATGTGTGTGTGTGTGTGTGTGTGTGTGTGTGTGTGTGTGTGTGTGTGTGTGTGTGTGTGTGTGTGGTCACATGAACTTGATTCGTACGTATGAAATTTGATGCATGCATGTTACATCTATGTCGCAGCCGTTACTCGCACACAACACATGCGCCTCTCATCGAAGAGCAATGCATCAACATAACATATGTTTGTCTTATGTAGAACTTTATCGCACAATGACAATATTATGCACCAGTGCAAAATATCCGGGGATATTATTTCAAAAGTTGTTTGGGGAGTTAAGGAAAAAAGAGGGGGAGGCGTCAGGGGGCGGGCGTCTACCTCCTTCTTTTTTTCCTAATTTTATTTTAATTTATTTTTTCTTCTTTTTTTTTAATATATATATATATATATATATATTTTGGGTTTTTTTTATTTTGCGCGTTGTTCCATACGCCACTCTGCCCTGAAAAGACACAATTTCGTGAATTTTCAAAGTCGCCGACGAAACCGAGCCAACATCAAAAGGGCAATGTCGACAGGCTAATGTGGCTACCCCCCCCCCCCTCCAAACTGCAGGGGGAATTTCCTCAGGAACCAAGAACACACAACCCCACCAAAAAGAAGAAAAAAATAAAATAAAATAAAAACGATTTTCTAACAAAACGACGAAGGCAAGCGGTTCACATTTCTTTTCGCCATAGAAAAAGAAGTATACAACTGTTGTATATATTCTGGTTTCCTCACACACACACACACACACACACACACACACACACACACACACAGCAAGTTAAACGTAATCAAGAGTGATAACTAATAAATTTAACGAGGTTATTAAGAGTTCTCAATGGGAACCTCCAACCGATTATGCAGAACAAAGCACAAAATCGGTGACGTCAGCACTTGTGTTAACTATACGAAGTTTATAAAAAGTTGGCAACAGCAGAAGCGACTTAATGACTTTTTTTAAAAACCTTTATTTTTATTTTTCAAACTGCAATTAATAATAATTCTTTGACTAATTTTGATGATGAGATGTGGTTACGTTTTAAAAGGAGGTATGCATGAGTATGGGGTGTAGATTTGAGATTAATATTACTAGGGTCAAGAAAAGATCAAATATGGTTTTTGGATTAGTGACTAATTGGAAAATTCGTCGCGTAACTGGGAGCTGGCTTGTGATTTGGCAAGCCAGGATAAAAATGGATTTTTAGCACTGAAAGTCCCGGGGGACGCGAACCAGAATCTTATCAAGGTCACCCATGCTTGGTTTATATTAAGACCAATGGGCTCCATATTTTGGCCAAGTTTCAAAAAAATAATCTAATGGATGAATCAAAAGTTATGGGGCAAAATGTTCATTCTTGGCCACTTCAGGGCATTGTCACGATCTACAGACCGTCGTGGTTTTCTCGTGTGAATATGGAAAGTTATATATATATATATATATATATATATATATATATATATATATATATATATATATATAAATTACAATAAGTTTACCAAGGTAATCAAAATGGTAAACTTAAAATATATTATAAATATTAAAGAGTTAATATTTACAAGTAAAATAAACTCAGCCAGATGTAAAAGCTCAATAAAACCGAAAAGGAAATAGAGCTTATAATATGAACAAATGATTAATAAAACATGTTAAAAGACATCTTGAAAAAGAGTTAAAAACATATTTAATTTTAAAAAAGGAAACACAAGATAAGTGGATAGTCCTTAATCCGCGGAGTTTCGAAGAAATACTCTCCTTCTCATCAGAGGGCAGGAATTAGCAAAATTCAGGATAGGATTTTGCATATAAAAGTATTTAATGAAACTACAAGTAAGTCACAAATCTTACTTGGTTAAAGAAAAAAGGGTGAGGTAAGGGAAACAGGAGGCATGTTTTATTAATCATTTGTTCATATTATATATATATATATATATATATATATATATATATATATATATATATATATATATATATATATATAGTAAGTTATAAAATAACTATGGCGATTAAGCTACACTGAGTATTCCGCGTTTCATCCACTCTAGGATTCTTCAGGCTTATGCGAGAATTTTGTGGTTGTCTCGCGTTTTTATATACGCACCTTCTACTGAGTTTTTTGTTAGCCAATCAGCTTTCTAGTATCCATCGTACCCTTCCTAATCAGCCAATCACCGGGCACTTACAACACAAAGGCCCATTTAACCTCTCGTTGACCCGTTCCTTTGTGTTTGCAATTTAGCGTAGATATCTAGTGTCTTGACCTGTTTTAAATCTAGGTTGATGTTTTTTATTTAATATGTTAGTTTATATATATATATGTGTGTGTGTGTGTGTGTGTGTGTGTGTGTGTGTGTGTGTGTGTGTGTGTGAGAACTTTGTCATTTACAGCTTGATATGTTGACGTAGATAGTCGTGTCATCAGCATAGATGTCAACGAATGATTTAAGTATGTGTTTAGGGACATCATTAATGTAGATCAGGAAGAGAGTTGGGTCCAGGATGGACCCTTGAGGGAATCCAGCATTAATACTGCAGGCCTCTGATTTTTGTTCATCGACCACTACTCTTATGAGCCTATCAGAGAGAAATGATTTAATGATAGGGAAAACATTTCCAGTTATACCGTAGCTGGAAATCTTGTGAAGTAGGCCTTTATGCCATACCTTGTCGAAGGCCTTTGATATGTCAAGAGCAATTGCCCTAAAAAGAAAACCTTTGTCAAGAGATTTACTAATCCTATGAGATATAACCGTTAGCACATCTGCGGTAGATCTTGCAGAACGGAAACCATATTGCGTGTCACTAAGAAGGTTATTTCTACTGAGGTGATTGACTACTTCTATATTTAATATGGATTCCAGCAACTTACTCATGACACACAGGAGACTTATTGGTCTGTATTGAGAGGGAGATGACTTATCACCTGAATTCTTAAATACAGGGCATACTGATGAGGTTTTCCAGGATGTTGGAAAGCACTTCTCCTTAAGGCAACGCTTAAAGAGTTTCGTAAGTATGGGAGAAATTTCTGGTTGAAGTTTTTTGCTCGAACGAAACCGGTCCAGCGATTTGTGTTTATTTGTTTACGCTGTTATGGGTTTATGTTTATGTACGCAAGCGCAACCGGAAGTCGTAAACCGGATGATGGGTTACAACATCCGTTACAAGGTCATTTGAGTTTTATAATTATATATACATATATATATATATATATATATATATATATATATATATATATATATATATATATATATATATATATAAGCAAGAATTATTCTTCAAAATAAAGAGAAAAATAGTGTAACACTTTCTATCGCCGAACTGCAACCTTTCCGATGTTGTCAAAGTATGAGTCCATCAATTTAAAATAAAATATTATTAGGAAGACTGAAATTATTCATAAAGTTTCGCAGTCAAATGACTATAGCATTCTCAGTATTCTCGCTATTTTTTTTTTTTTCTGGTGCATGGAAACTTTCCTGACGAGTGAATGATTTTCGGTTTTAAATGGAGTTGAAATAGCTTGCTAAAAATTATTTTCCTTTAGATGCGAAGTATTTAGGCTTGTATCAAATTTGACAACTGGCAGGTCTTGCGCAAGAGTTTAGGGTCTTTATTTTGAAGAATAGAGGTTGTGTTTAATAAATTCTTCATCATAAATTGTTATTTAAACATGATGCACTTAAAACATTTCTAAATGGATATTTCGCTTAATTTAGCAGTCATCTTTGGAAGACTCCAGAAGCAAACCAGTCCAAGACGGAAAGTGTCACTTTTAATGAGATAAAATAGGGGTTGGGATTACTTTTGGATATAATGCTTACTAAATATTACCAAACATTAGGAAATTATTTACACGCTATATTCTGTTTCAGTAATTGATAATTTGAATTTAATCTCCAAATTAGATTATAACTTTGGAGTTGTGTGCTTACAAAACGTAACCAATCAGAATACATCTTTGATCGTCTTGCTCACAATCAACCAATCGCAATGATTGTAGCATGTGTTATAATCAAGATGGCAGCGTTCAGCTAAATAAAAATATGTAAACAAATATAGCTTTTATATATTTACAAAATGACATCTTACATTTTCTTGCTCATTTTATTTTTTGAACTTTTCTAGACGAGGACCTAATTTATTATAATCAATAAACAGAAAATTACCGAATATCCAGAGACACTGAAATGTGCTAGAATACTTGTTTTCGTTTTAAACAATCGATATCGAAAATGTATGTAAAAATCCGTCATCTGCCCCGAGAAAACGCAATTGTAATAACGTAAAATAAAATAAATAATATTGATCGCTAATTTTCGTAATTTTAATGCTTTTGACTAATAAATTTGTAGATAAACACTCTGTGTTATCCCCCCCCCACCTCTATGATTTTCTAAGTATCGTGAACACATTGTAAAACTTAGCGGAAAGAAAAATATTTTAGAATTTTAGTACGGAGATCATTTTTGTATATAAATGTAACTTAAAATGACCATTCTAATTTTTAAGGAAAACAATTTAATCTGTTCACCACTATCTACAAGTCCGAGTGGCAAAGACAATAAAATGAGATATAATAACCTAAAAAAAAAGAAGTAAAATTTCCTAGAAATGGACAGGCATAATTTGTCTGACATAGCAAAAAAAAAAAAAAAAAAAAAAAAAAACATGTTAGCTGCTCTTAAAACCTAGAACGGTCCAGAGGTGAAATCGCTAAAATATTACTGATTAACTGAAATCGCTAAAATATTACTGATTAACTGAAATCGCTAAAATATTACTGATTAACTGAAATCGCTAAAATATTACTGATTAACTGAAATCGCTAAAATATTACTGATTAACTGAAATCGCTAAAATATTACTGATTAACTGAAATCGCTAAAATATTACTGATTAACTGAAATCGCTAAAATATTACTGATTAACTGAAATCGCTAAAATATTACTGATTAACTGAAATCGCTAAAATATTACTGATTAACTGAAATCGCTAAAATATTACTGATTAACTGAAATCGCTAAAATATTACTGATTAACTGAAATCGCTAAAATATTACTGATTAACTGAAATCGCTAAAATATTACTGATTAACTGAAATCGCTAAAATATTACTGATTAACTGCATAATTTGATTTTCTTTTTGAAAAATAGAATAGAATGATTTTTCCAATTGTTAGAATTTGTTATAATCACGTCGAATACCGCATTTCTCGTCTTCCGTACTTTTGATACGTGAACGTTTATAAGGAATAAGAGTTGTTCGAAAGTATTTGTATTATAATTCGGAATCTGGTTTCAACGTAAATGTGCGTTTGTTTTGCACTGAAAAAAAGTTAAGTAATAGTCCGGGAAGTTAAAATACAATATGTAAGGAAAAGATTATATTTTAGCTAACATATGCGAAATCGCTACTGAGAATCATTTTCTCCAAATTCGGAAATAGTAATCTGTTAATCAAATAACGACTGGTTCTAACGTTAAGATGTTTTCCCGTTGCTGGTTTTTCTCCATTCCGTCATTTTGCTAAGCTATAGAGCAAACGGGAGCGGTCGTTATTTTGTATTTTTTTAGCAGAACGTAATCTGTATGACATCAAAGTGGCATAATTAGCCGGTGTCTTGTAGGTAAGCGAGTATGAATAAAAAACCGGTGATTCGAGGTTTGTGTGAGGAGTAAAAGTAAAGAGGAAAATATTTGCGTGGATTACGTGGATTAGAGGTAAATATTTACGTGGGATTACGTAGCTGAGAGAGTGAGACAAGGAGTGCAAAAATATATTTTTAGAATGAAGACGAAATGTGCGTATTTTTTAACTGAGAAGACGCTGCAGTATTAACCTTGAATGGTGAGTGCAAACTATTTACATAGGAATGGCCTCTTTAGTCCTCTATAGATTTGGAAGTTAGAGAGGAAACAGTGTCGTCATTTTATTGTGTATAGAGAAGATATATATACAGTTATTTAATAAGAATATTTGCAATGCAAGTAAAACGAACCGTAATCGGAAAGTTTAAATAATAATAATTCGAGACGATGTATACAATATTTTTCTTCAAAATCTTAACTAATTATTAAATATTTACTTATGTATTTAGCATACGCTTTATATATAGATAAGTACATCATAAGAAAAGTTATTTTAAAACAGAAGTCAGTAGCAGTGTGTGGAGGTATGTAAGTAGATATGTGCATATATGGGTTTGTACGAGTGCATGTGTTGGTGATTAAGCATGCGTGTGTGTGGGGGGGGGGCTTCATTTTAATTAGTCGCCCAAGATTAGCCGAGGTTATGTAACCGAACTCTATTGCAAGCCAGTTTATGTTTGCTACTTAGAAACATCAGAATTGTTTGAAATCTTTCTTTAACGTCGGCCGCCATGGTGTTTTTTTTTTTTATCTCCTTTGCACTTTCGAAAAAAAAATTGGTCGCACTTAGATTCCTAATGAACAGATTAGTTTTAATGGAATTATAAACGAGTTTTTTCTGAGGGGGTCGTGATTAAGCTTGATAATATTATGGTTGATAGCAATAATAGGCAGATTTTATTGCATGTTTTCAGACAATATATATATATATATATATATATATATATATATATATATATACTAGACGTTTTAACAGTTAAACACGGGTTAACATTAGAATGTGTTCGTGAGTTAGAATGTCAAATTAATAGTTGGATATGGTAAAATTTAGGATAGTTTTTGCACTAAATACTAATCAATATCAACTAGCGTGACAGTTAACTTATACAATTCTTGACAGTATCTGTTTCGTAGCGCAAAATATATCACTTAATTATTATATTAATCAATGAATCTATTATGCCCTGAACTCACCAGAAGAATATATATAGAGAGAGAAAGATGTCTCGTGTTGCGGGGTTCGAATCGTGTTAATCGTGGCACCCGGCACTGAAGATTCCCGAAAGGATGAAACACTAGTGTCTGTAGGTATTTAATTAATATAGTAAAAAAATAATTATATATATATATATATATATATATATATATATATATATATATATATATATAACTTCAGTTCCTTCAGCTATAGTCGAAACCGAAACCAAAGCGTATGAAGAATTCTTGATAAAATTATTTATAAAGAAAATAGATTACTGGAGTGTCATTGGCTAATATCGAAACCGAAACCAAAACTTGAAGAATTCTTGGTAAAAGTATTTATAAAAAATATGGCTTGAGTTCCATCAGTTATAATCAGAACCGAAACCAAAAAAGAATTCTTGGTAAAATTATTTATTATAACAAATGAATGAACGCCCATAACAATTAAACGACAGTCACACGGATGTAAGCGTGACACACAAAATAAATAACACACACGCTATCCTATCAATAGACAGATATTGAAGTGTGCATCAAACAGATACTATAATACGTAGTTCGCTGCTTATCATAACAAAACCCCATAGAAAATCTCAGCCCGAACGACACAGCACATTCGGAGAAAATTTCTAGAGTAAATGTGGTATTGTGATGACTAGTATGTATTGATCTCTACTAATTACAAACTGTGCATCGACTGGATACCATAATACTTAATTCACTGCACATTATCATTAAAAAGATCCATACAAAATTTCAGCCAGATCAGCTTAATAGTTTCCAATAAAATTTCTAAAATAAATGTGGTATTGTGTGACTAATTCATGTTAATCCATAACTGTGGATCGAACAGATACCACAATACTTAGTTTGCTACACCTTATCATAGCTAGGGTTCATACAAAATTTTAGTAAGATCGGCCCAGTGTTTTCAAGAAAAAAGTGGAATGAACAAAAAGACAAACTAAGTAATACACACACACAGACGCACACACATACACACATATATATATATATATATATATATATATATAGTCATTCACATACAGTAATGTTTTACTGTATCGCAGCTCTTCACTGCAGCTAGACTAGTAACTGCCTCAAGCCAGGATCGAAACCTGGCCGCTTTTAACCGTTACGCTCAATTGTTTACACAAAGAGCATCACTTAATACGCTTTGTATGTCAATTCCTAATATGCTCAGCTTTAGATAAGTATATATATATATATATATATATGTGTGTGTGTGTGTGTGTGTGTGTGTGTGTGTGTGTGTGTGTGTGTGTGTGTGTGTTTGCGTAGCGGGAGTTCATATTAGAGACCCAAATAACGGGGACTCCGAACAATGATGTTTATGACATTTGTATCTGTTTACATCACGACAACGACGACTGTGACGATTCTTGGGGGTTTCACATTATTAATACGGTGCTGAGACATTTCTGCAACAGTTCTTGTTAACACGGATAGTGGGGAGATACATTATTGATGATGATGGCGGGGACATTTAATACTTGAGTGAGTTATACAAAGTTCGTTTACAATGATAAACAAAGGATATTTACTTTTTCCTTTTTGGGTGGAATGAGAACACGAAGACAAGCAGTTACAAAATATAGATGGTGATTTCTTTATTCATCAGCCGGCTGATGGATGACTCAGGAATTCAAGCATGTGTGGGTGTCTGGTCTTCTCTTCCCCCCCCCTCGCCTCTAAAGGCATCAGCACCACTAAGTCGCTGTCCGACCCTCGTTTCTAACTGACTCTCTCGTTGTGACTGTGTTTTTCTAACTTCGAACGCTGACTCAATATATTGAGAATCTCCTTTTTATGACGTCAGAGATGTGTTAACCAACGTGACTTTATCACGTTTCAATTTACCCGTGCCCTTTGCACATGTATATACACACTTCTAATAAACAAAAGAAATCCGTAAATTAAATTGTATCATTTAACTTATTTGTGGCATAACATTTTCAACTTTCATTCTTTTAACTTACTTTTTTAATATCCAGTTATTTCTAAAAGAATGGACAATCGCTCTGTCTGTTATATAGGGGTTTCATTGAGAGAGTTTTATTAAGAGAGTTTTAGAGAGTCTTAGTGAGAGTTTGTTGTTGAGTCTTAGAGAGAGATGTTGTAGAGAGATTGTTCGTTTTATGAAGATTCATATATATTAAACGTTTATACTTAGAAGTGTAGATATGAGATGTAGAGTTCACATTGTAGATATGAGACGTGTAGACGTGTATGTAAGGACATTTTATAACACAGACATATAATAACAATTTTCACTTTACCTTTCGGTAGAATCACAACACAAAGACGACGTTTATACAAACACATGATGGGTTTATTTCTTCTCACGACCGGCCGTGGTTTTCATCATCAAGAATTCAAAGCTTCACATATTAAGTTTAAAAAGTGACCGTCTCGCTTCTAGACGTTCGAATCCCAAACTCCAGACTATCGTCTGTCGTCCTAAAACTCCCTCTGACTCTCCCCCAGTTTCCCCTAAGTTTCTAACTATATGTAGAACTTCCCATTTTTCCATGACGTCATACACATGTAAAAAACATGTGTCTTCTTTCACGTGTTCTGGACATGCGTGTCCAAAACTTTTCCTTTTTTTACAAAAGGAATTTTAACCTATATTCTCAGTAACCTATATTTCCAATATGTTAAAAACATGTTTATTAAATTATCTTGTAGCTGCATTCTTTCAATTGAATTTTCATAACAAAATTGACAGTGCACATTCTTTTCTTGAAACTATTTTATCTCTAAGCTAAACAATCGTTTGTTTTACATTCCATTTTCTAATTCTCACACGTAATCTATTTCTAAACCTAAATTACAAGGTTCGAATTTCGTCTATGCTATTTCATTTTCATTTTAACTAAATCTCTCTATTTTTATACTTACATGAAAAGAGGACAGCCCTTATCATGTAACATGTCTCTGACATAAATAATATTAGTTATTTGCGAAAACAATACCAATCGTTCTGCATTCCTAGCATTTCAATCTCTTATTATCTTTTGACACTTTCCTACTGGGTTCGATTCTAGCCTTTTCCTAATATCATTTTCAAACTTATCTAGTTTTGCTTTCTTACTTACTGGGGCATGTCCCCTTCATAACACACACACACACACACACACACACACACACACACATATATATATATATATATATATATATATATATATGTGCATACATATATATATATATAGGTTGCTCGATGAAGGTCATCATTTGACAAAAATAGTTTTGTTGTCGTTTCAAGTTCGTAACCATATAATTTGTTTATCTAAAATAAAATAAAAATATATCTTGCTTAAATCAGTGTTTCTTATGCATACATATATATCTGTGTTTGTATGTGTGTATGTGTGTGTATAGAATGATTTTAAGCGAATTTGTTGCTGCGGACTTTCTTTTTGCCTTACCTGTTAGAAGAAACACTAGTACGACCAGATTTAGTATAGAACTAGAAAGTATATCAAAGCTGTGATTGGAAACCAGAAGGCCATCTGATTCATACGATGATGCTGATAATGGTGATGATGATCATCATCATCATCATCATTATCAGCATCATTACAATTCTCATATGTAAACTCATGATGATGATCATGATGATCATCATCATCATGATCCTGATCATGAGTTTAAGTATGAGAATTATAATGAGGATGATGATGCTGATGATGCTGATGCTGCTGCTGCTGCTGCTGCTGATGATGATGATGATCATCATCATGAGTTTACGTATGAGAATACAAACTGATTTTTTTTTAAAAGAACAACATTTATTGTCGTTCTTTCGGCCTTTTTCAGTGCATTGAGAATGGTTGGAGAGGAAAAGAAATGCTTATATATGATTGTGTGTCCACCCCATTACTTTCTTACTTAGAGTAAAGTAATGTGTGTTTTCTTTGTTATGGACATTTGCGAGCCATAAAATATTAAAGCATACATTATATATATATATATATATATATATATATATATATGTATATATATGTATATGTATATGTATATATATATATATATATATATATTGTTTTAACAAAAACCAAGACACTAATGATTGAATTGATAGCAACAAATAGTGTATTTTATTATTTTATCGTTAGTTACAATTGTTTCAAGACTATTCTGACAAATTCAAACATTATGTCATTTGAAAATTTTCATAAGAACAGCCCTTCGTCAGACTTATGAATAAGCTTTGAAATAAAGAGGATTTATATATGAATAACTTTGATTATTTTATTTTCCATGTTTAGCATGCTCTCGTTTCGTTGCGTTGCAATTGTATTTTAAGTGTCGCCTTTCTGTGCAGATTTTCGCGATCAACATAAAGATTCCCGAGTTGTACAAGAGATATCTGAAAAAAAAAAATCCGTTGTTACATCGATCGAAACGTTGTAAAGGTGGGAACAGCAATAATATGAATTATCTTTCTTCGTTTATTTTATGTTCTCTCTTTTTTTTTTTTTAACAAAATAAGTTTAATTTTTTCAGTATTTGTTAATATATTTATATGTTTGTGATTTTTATTGCTGAATTTCATGAGTTCTTTTTCGGTCGCTCACCCTCCTGAAAAAATTTCCCCCGTCTCCTATGATACTGTTTTGTTTTTTTGTTTGTTTGTTTGTTTTTTGCCATGATCAGCGTAGTAATTGTGTTATGCTGTGCCAGGCAATGTCAAAGCTCTGAACGATTATTATTATTATTATTATTATTATTATTATTATTATTATTATTATTGTTAGTAGTAGTAGTAGTAGTACTATTATTCTTCTTATTCTTCTTCTTATTATTATTATTAGTTTTTTAACTGTTATGTTGACAGAAATATGCAAAGAGAATGTTTTAAAAGAAAGGAATGTTGAGCTAACATTTTTATGTTAAAAATCTAACAGAGGAACAATAAAATATCACATATATATTTATATATTATATTTTATTTAGGAATTCAATTTTATGAACAATAAACAATGGAATTAACCTAGTAACAAAGAAAGGGTGGGTTTTGATATATAAACTAGAGATAAGAGAATCGACGGGTGGTGCCGTTCACGAAAGGAAGTTTACTGTATCAGTCGTAGAATTATTCGTCTAAGCTAAGAGACGATGTAAAGAATATAAAAGGGAGAGAAGCGGAGTAAATCTCAGAGGGAAACACATAACTATGAAAAGATGAATAAACGAGGAAAAACAAAAAGAAGTCATATTGTTACTGCTTCAAAGTGAAATGTTTTCATGCGGTGTCCAAGAGTCGAAGGGAGCCACAACCTAAGGTGAGTAGTCCGTTAACAAATGGCCATTGTGGACTTATGTCATGTTCGTTGAACCCGTCCCGAACTAATAATTATCCATGTTACGTGAACTTTGTCTGAATATGTGTAAACACGCACAGTCACACCAACAACGAACATTTGTAAACACTAGACGATACGAGCATCGGTTTCATACGCACTGATATTTAATATGTAAACTAGACGCGCATGAATGCACGTATATACACTCGTTATATACAACCTCATTATCCAATACTTATCGATATAAAGTCACCTTCATTATTGTTTGGGGGCTTCTCAACGTCTAAAGGCCTTTCATTTTTTAAGCCCCAAACTCAGAGATGGCAAGCGATAGACGAGGAGGCGGGAGTCAGTCTCTATATTCTTTCTTATCTTTTTTAAGTAATGATGACATTTAATTCGTTACATGATGCGGGAAGAATTAGTTTAATATTCTTAGCAGTTGCCCTTGGGAGCGCGCAATAATTGCCGCGTCTTCTATGAACAATATGTCCCCGAGGACAACTTGCCGCACTTTGTTTAAACATTGTGCAAGTGAGATGACGAAATATAGTTTCATCTTATTTATTACACACGCATATATATTTATACATATATATATATATATATATATATATATATATATATGTATATATATATGTCTGCATGTATGTGTGTATATATATGTCTGTATGTATGTATATATGTATATATATATATATATATATATATATTCCTTTCTCTCTTGTAAGAAATTGCTCTTTTCATCACAACAAAGTAAATCCCAAAGAGAGTTCAGGCTAGCACATCTCGTCGTGTCTTACTGTATTGTTTTTTAAGTTTTCTGCGAAAGCATCTTTAACGTTAATGAAACTTTACATGCACATGTCAAAAAACTTAATCAACCTAAGATTCAGGTCATTAAGTGAAACCCACGTCCAAGTATTAGGTTGGTGCAAAAATAATGTCGTTTTTAACGTTCAACTCCAAGTAAAATAAAAAAACGACATTATTTTTGCGCTAACCTTTTAACAAGAGTACATGGATCCCTCTATGCTTTACTGTTAGTCCTGGATTGAGACTCAATACCTGGTAACTCCTAAAAACATTCACTGCGAGAACTCGCATAATTACAACTACCGAAAATATTTTGTTGACATCTCTCTACTGTGTCGTTTTGTTCATGGTAAATGCTAGATTAAGCTCCAACTCTGATCCCCCTTGTAAAACATAAACAGAAAGAACTCGTCTAGCTACAACAATATGTAACATATGTATGGTACAACTGTAACATATGTATAGTACAACTGTAACATATGTATGATACAAATGTAACATATATATGGTACAACTGCAACATATGTAGGTACAACTGTAACATATTTATGGTACAACTGTAGCATATGTATGATACAAATGTAACATATGTATGATACAACTGTAGCATATGTATGATACAGCTGTAACATATGTATGGTACAACTGTAGCAAATGTATGGTACAACTGAGCATATGTATGGTACAACTGTAGCATATGTATGATACAACTGTAACATATGTATGATACAGTGTAAACTATTTATGGTACAACTGTAACATATGTATGGTACAACTGTAACATATGTATGGTACAGCTGTACCATATTTATGGTACAACTGCAACATATGTATGGTAAAACTGTAACATATATATGATACAGCTGTAACATATTTATGGTACAACTGTAACATATGTATGGTACAGCTGTAACATATCTCTCTCTCCCTCTCTTTTTCTCAAGAACCAAAGGAACCTCCATGAATAAAGTTTCTTTCCTTAGAACATCTAATTTGTAGAACAAGATGCCGCGAGTCTTCTTTATGAACGACTACAACATGGTCGTCTTCAAGTCTAATGTGAACAAATACTTGTTGAGGGCCTCTGGATGATTAGTTTCGCTTAAGTAATCGTCTGCCCATCCTACTAATTGTTTCCGCTTAAAAACGACACGGGTCCAATAATTGCAATTTTTTTTTTCGGTCGTTGTTTTACATATATAAAATTGACGTTGCCTGTCTGTGTGAGAAACGGTTTATACGTTAAACTCGATACAGTGCCAACTATATCTTATCCATCTGAAGATAGCTCAAATGGTAACAACTGAGGGTGGAAAGCTATATGCTTTGTTTTCGATTCTAGCGGATGGTACACAAGTCATTATTTTTATTACTTAAAAAAAATCTCTGCTACACATTGGATACAATATAATAATCAATAGGTAATTGCATTAATTAAAATATCATATTTGAGCATATTTTACGACCGAGAAATGCCGTGCGCCAAGCTAGTAAATTATAATTGTGTTTGAGGAAAAATCTCCCTAATCCTATAGCTATAAATATATATGCATGTGTTTATATATATGTCTGTCCGTACTACTACTACTACTACTACTACTACTACTACTACTACTACTACTACTCTTGTCGCTTCGACCATTATCATCGTGACGTCCCTTAACAGGAAAGTGGAAGATTCCAAATGGCTAATAAAACAAACAAAAATACGTATCGCTGATAACCATAATTTATGAGAGACGAACTACCTCCCTTTATGGTAACTAATTTTCAAAACCAAAAAATAACAAAAACCTCAGTCTTTTTACGGTTTTAAATTGGCTTTTTTTTATTTCATAATTAAAAATTAAAGTCATGCTGAGAGGAGACTAATATCCTTTTACTCCAATGATAAGAAATAGTTTTCTAAATAATTTCGTTATTTTTTTTTAGCACGGTTCGTTTTAAATTCGTCGTTTTTTTGTTTCGTTATGTTTTTTATTCATTTTATTTTATGTTTTATTAAAAAAAACATTTCCTTTGTTTGTCTATCGAAAACAGTTTTGTTAAAAACATTAAATTAATTATTTGCTTATATTTCTATATAATAATATATAATTTCTCGACTTAACTAGTAAGATTCCTGGTAAATTCATTTTATCGTAAAAGAATCGTACTTAGTTGACTTTTGGATAATTATCAGCTTCTTGCCATAAACAGAAAATATTTGATCCTGAGTAAGTTTTTAACTTTTTCTGTTCTTACATTATTTTAACAAGAATTCCTTATTTTTTTTAAATTAATTTTTATTTATTTCGGACTATTATCCTCATCTTTTTTTGTTGTCGTTGTTGTTTTTTGTTCTTGTTTTAAATAAGAAAAAGTTTTTAATCGAAATTCTAAAATTCTAAGCAATTAATTTTCAATTTCGCCCTATTTTTCAGGATTTGGGCCAATGTGCATTGGTTGTCTAACCTGCAAATGGTGTTTATTTCGAAAGCCGTTCTTAACACGAGAAAGTTGAAAATGCCTTTCATAATAAACACTTTCCCATGTTAAAAACGGCTTTCGGAATAAACACCCTTTGCAGGTTGGACGTCTAGTGCATATTGACCAGGATTTGCTTATTTTTTAAGAATTTATAATTTAATCCCTGATATTTTTTCATTTATGAGTTAATAATTTGAAAATTGTTCACGTGAATTTTCCGTGCCCCCTTATAATGTTTTTTCGTCCTTTTATCAACTATTTCTGTCCCCTATATTATTATTATTATTATTATTATTATTATTATTATTATTATTATTTTAAGGGACATATATATATATATATATATATATATATATATATATATATATATATATATATATATATATATACTGTTTAAAATTCATCCACTAAATAAATAAATGCATGCCGCTCCCCATATAGGGATGCCAAATTGGTTAAAAGGGAAAATTATTCCCAACTCGCATTTAGGTCAAAATGCACTTTCCTAAATAATTGAACTCATTCAAAACGTATCGCAAAAACAAAAACAAATAACACACACACACACACACACACACACACACACACACACACACACACATATATATATATATATATATATATATATATATATATATATATATATATATATATATATATAGGGTGACCAAAACAAACAGAGGATATTCAATTGTTTTTCTAAGCATTTTACAGTCAACGGAGAAAAAAAGGGCAAAGACCGTAGTGTTTTGATGTGATGTTTTGAATATAATAAACTAGTTATGACCAAAGTTTCATTTCATTCGGACAAAACACTAAGAAACGGGGCATAATTAGAGTTGGGACCCATTTTGGGGGCGTCACTCTGTATATACAGGGTGACCCAAAAAACGGGCCCCGTGTACACTTTATGTGATATCTCCATTATTTATTCACCGATTGCCCTTATTTTACCGGACATGGCAGAATCAACGACCGTGAGTACACCAAGACCCCAGCGGGAGCTGGGACAAAGAATACACTGTGTTAAATTTTACTACAAGACAGGCTCGTTTAAGAAAACCCAGGACAGTTGCATGCGTCAGTTCGAATGTGAAAAGGCTCCATCCAAAAGCAAAATTCAGAACTGGGTGGACCACTTTGAGAAGTATGGGACCGTGGAGAATCTCAACGCTGCCAGAGAGAACCGTCCAAGTCACTCGGGACGTCCCAAGAAGCGAACAGCCGAGCTGGTCGAAAGAGTGAGAGAGTCTCTCCAGCAGAGTCCGAAACGCTCTGTGCGTAAGCGAAGTCAGTCCCTCGGTATGTCCCGTGAGACTTGCAGGAGAGTGCTGGTGAACGATATCAGGGCTTACCCATACAGAATACAGATGCTGCAGACCCTTACAGCCTTAGACAAGAAGCAGAGGAGGGCTATGGCAGTCAAGATGCTCGAAAAGATCAAGGAGATACCAAGTTTTCTTAACCTCCTTTTGACCTCAGATTAAGCCCACTTCCATCTTGATGGAAAGGCGAACTCCAAGATAAATGCCTTCTGGGGGTCCTCCAGACCCAATGAAGTAGCCACCAAGCCCATGCACTCTCCTAAGTACACGGTGTGAGCTGCAATCTCGGCCAGAGGCATCATCGGGCCAATCTTCATCGAAGAATCTGGCGCAGCAGTGACAGTCACCAAGGAGCGGTATGTGGAGGTCCTCAAAACCTTCAAGAGTGAGCTCCAAACCATCTACCCGTCGCTCATGAGCAAGTTCTGGTTCTAGCAGGACGTAGAAAGTTCTCACACCTAAAACCTGTCCCGAGATTGGCTGAAAGAGAACTTCGGAGGCCGAGTGATCAGTCTCAAGACGGATTTTGAGTGGGCATTCCATAGCCCCGACCTAAGCCTCCCCCACCCCAGATATTTTTCTTTGGGGACTATTTTAAGGACAGAGTCTACGCAGGGAAACTCAGAACCATCACGGAACTCAAGGAAGCCATCAGGGAGGAGATGAGAGCTATTACAAATTCGGACTGTAAGAACGTCATGGACAACTTTGTGTTGCGCCTCAAGAAATGCACGGAGCTAAATGGAGGCCATCTAGAACATATGCTGTAGAACGGAGAAAAAAGGCCAACGACTCTAGTATTTTGATGTGATGTTTTGAATATAATAAACTAGTTATGACCAGAGTTTCATTTCATTCGAACAAACAAAACACTAAGAAACGGGAACTAATTAGAGTTGGACCCGTTTTTGTTTGGGCCACCCTGTATATATATATATATATATATATATATATATATATATATATATATATATATTCGTCTGTTTGTACGCGTGCGGAAGGAGTGGGTGATTGTTCCATGTGTTATTTAAAACGAAGTAACGTTACTGCCTCGGACAGAAGTAGATGAAATACAATAAGAATTCGATGGAAATATTTATCTCTCAATTATCTTTTCAGAAATTCCAAGAAAAATGGCGCCCAGCGGAATTTGAAAGAGTTCATCATTGTAAGAAATGATTACTTTGTTGGGATTTCTGTTTTTGGTAAGGTGGGATAGTAAAGTGTGGGGTGAGAGGAGGAAGAGTGACGGTAGAAGTACATGTTCTTTTCAACCACTCTTCCACCATTCGTTGCGTTTGGTGCCAGTGCGTCAACGCGTGGGAGAGGGCACTACCCCCCTCCCATATGTAGGGTTATGATAAGGGGTGAATTTTATTTAGATTGATTGCTTTACTGTCTCTTTTGATTTTCTCTCTCATCTATCTTTTTCTTCCTCCACCCCCACTTTTTCTTCTTACTACCTCCTAATTTTTCTCCCTTCCCTTTCTCGACTCTCTTCTCTTTTCCTATCTTTCTTTTGCTCTCTCTCTCTCTCGCACTCTCTCTCTTTCTCTCGCTCTCTCTCTCTTTATCTCTATCGTCGTTTGTGCCGACAACCCAACGCATGTAACCGCGCAGCACATTCACCGGTAGATTCACTAATATAATACACTACCAGGACCCTTTAATCGGCGTTGCCCGGTGGAAACATGCTTCCCCCCTCTCGTAAAAAAATAAACGACGGTTGTTGTTGGTGGCGAATCCCCAACGTCCTAATGTTAAGAACCGTATTCGGAATAGATACACCCAACCACCTCATGTTAAGAACGACTTATGAAATAGACATCCCCAATCTCGCCATGGTAAAAACGACTTTCGGAATAGACACCCCATTTTATAAGAGGGCTGTCAACGTATTTGTCCCATATTTAATCTTGATATTAATTATCAGCATACCCACCCGCAAATACTATAAACCAAAAACTAAATCAGGGGTGGCAGTGTCAGACGGAGAGAAATAGATTTGTTTATCGTGTGTGCGTACAAATCTGGCGGTCACTGAATTACAGTGCATGATGCATGTTTTTATATCGCGAAAACTACTTGTTTCTGCTAAAGTTAAAAGAGATTGTCTCATTTAGCATAGTCGAAAACATATAAAAGTCGTCATTTTAAAGGAAATTGTGTAGGTGGAGCTAAGGTAAAAAAATTACCTAAAAATGTTAATATCTGAGCAGTGTCGATAATGAGTTCGGAAATGAGAAGTAAACAAAAACAAATATATAATAAATAAGTATTTCCGTAGGCAACGTAATTTAGGGTAAATTTATAGTTTAGCGGCGTGAATTATTTGACAGACACAAAAACTATGAAAACTATTTATTAGATCCAAAGGCTGTTATAAAACTAGAAAAAAAATTCAGTGTTATTATTTTTTCATTATTTTTATTCGGCTAAATGTACGACAGTGAAGGTTTCCGTAGTGATTTAAAAATTTGGCCTTTCTAAAGATTGGCAAATTGGCTTTTTTAAGGACAAATTTGGCATTTTTTACGCTCTTTCATAGAACCATGTTTAAATTAAGACCGTACAGAAGGCCAAATTTTGGCTATGAAAATGTCAATCTGTTAAACTTTAGAAACGCCAAATTATAAAAGCAACATAGCGATCTCGACTAGCGTAAATTTAGTCAAATAAAAACTTATGAAAAATGATTTTTTTTTCTGGTTTTATTTCAGGCTTTGGGTCTAATAATGTGTTTTATATAAAAATAAAAAGGATTTGATAATTTGTCTGCTCACAAACGAAAAGAAAACAAAAAACAACAATATCAAATACGGGTTGTAAACAGTTGACACGAAGTAACATGATTGAAGGCTAGGTAAGCGTAGGTAAATATGTAAGCAAGTAAACTCATCTGCAGTAATAGTAAATGTTTTTAAAAAAATAATTTAAAATAAAGTGAAAAACGCCTCCCCCCACCCCCACCCCCAAAAAAATAACGAAACAAAACAAAAACCGAATATAGGATCGTGTAAAGGTTGAAAAGACGCCCCAAAATCGAAAATAAATAATAGTTCCCGTACGTTCGTTTTTTGGAACTTATGCATTTATGTAACCGTGCTAAAATAATAACGCTATTATTTAGAAAGCCATTCTTAACATGAGGAAGGGAAATAGTTTTGTAACTATTTTGTACTTTCACCCAACAATGTGATAAAAAGATATCGTAAAACTCAAATTTAACTTGTAAATACGATTTTTAAAATTATGACGGTAGCATATGTACATTCTGGAATGATAGAAGTGGTTGGTCTCAGCCAATCAAGTGGGCGGATTTTGAGAAAGGGAGAATTTATTATCTTTTAATCGGTTAAGGGAAAGGTTGTGTCATGTGTATGTAGCTGATTAGTTTCGATTAGTGCAATGTAAGTATCGTGGGATAATGTAAAATAGGTCCCGGTGTTAACTGATAGCAATGGGCGGGGGTTAAATATTTTTAGAGAAAAATAGGGACTCCTTCCTCTATATATGTCGCGATTGTGATATTGTTGCTCCTAGGATGCAATGTCGCATTTTCTTTTAATGATTTAATGTGTCTATAATTGTGGTCGAAAATTACATAAGATAATGGCTAATAGCCTAGACCTAATGAATTAGTATGTGGCATCTGTTATTGAAAACCTACGATACTTTGGCCCAGAAGGAAATTTCTGCAGTCAAAATATTATATATGGTATATATATGTGTGTATGTGTGTGTGCGTGTGTATTGTTGTAGTAGTAGTAGTAGTAGTAGTAGTAGTAGTAGTAGTAGTAGTTTTCACAATTAAAAACCGACCTTGTGTCTATCTTTGCCATTGTAAGGAGGCAAGTAAATAGAATTTGTCTTACAGTTGCTGCGGAAACTAAAAAATAATAAAACAAACATTTTATTTAGAAAAATTAATTTAGTTTTAACATTTTTTTTTTGTGTTCATGAAACAACAAAAGGCACTTGTGCAGTATGCTGATGGCGGTCATCTTTTCTTGGTGCGTTTTACTAAACTGTCGTCAGGTGGCGCTTCTCGATTAAAAAAAAAACATTTAAATTTTTAACTTGTTGTTAACCCTTCATAGTTGCTTTAATTCATAAAATGTTTCGTTTAATTTTTTTACACAGACGGCCAAAAGAAAGTCCGCACAAATAATAAGACCAGTAAAGAAAAAAAACTAATAAAATACATAAAAACTTGATCAAGAAAGCAGCAATATAAATGACACTAAGCTTTTTGATTAATGCACAAAATGAAATTCTATATTTTAATAATTGTATAATATAACGCCAGGAAAACAGATTGATTTAATTTATGATAAAACAACGCCTGGCGTTGATTCAACCGTATGTCTTTTTGGAAAATATAACCGCTATATATATACTAGCTGCTAATCTATATATGTTATTGTATTTTTTCAGGCGTGCCTCTTATGTGGAGTATTATGGAAAAGGCCCACAACCTGTCCTTCTAAATGAGAAGGGCTGCATCAAGGTAAATATAATGTAACGTATGTTATATTTTGTGTTAAGACAAAATATAATCATTAAATACTAATAATGAAAACTCTGAATGGAAATAAGAAAATTAATAACAAATGCCAAAGAAAGATCGAATAACTATGTAGATACCATCCCTAGATTTTAAAACTAGTTATTACGACCATGAAAAAACACTCAATAAAAAATGCCAAATAAAAATAGCACTAGCAACCACTCACTGAGGTCTTAAAGAAAGCAGACAAGTGGAAAATAGTATGACTGGTCAGTAAAATTAGAAATTTAGTCGATCACTGTGAATTATGTCTGAATGATAAATTTGGAATTATAAACTTTCAAGATCCGAAAACCTATTAAAATGTAGAAGTGAAATAGTGAATAATCAATATTATTTTTTATAACAATACTACAGAAAAAGTTAAAGAACTAAACTGAACCAACATTTAAATAGAAATATTACTCCAAACGCACACGTATTGAAATAAGGTCACCTATTAACTCGACGCATTCACAGCAGTATATAGGTATCTCCAATAGAAGGTTAAAAGGAACCCTTTCAAAGCATCAGAAAATTAAATATCCAATTTTAATAAATTGTTAGGTATATGTAATAAATTCTATCGGGGATTTTATTGAGAATCGTTTCTCTAAATGTTATCATCGTTAGTTTTTCCTTCATACATAAACCCCATCCTCTTCTCTCAATAAAAATGCTGCTTTTCATAATGAATTTAATGCAAAAATGATTTCGCATTTTTTCAAACGTCTCGGGATGATACAGTTTGAAAAAATGGAGACAGACAGAGAGACAAACAGACACAGTGAGTTTTATAAATTAGATTTGGTAATCGGTTTGCAATGAACAAATACTATTTCTCTGATAAATCTACAAAGTAGCTGTTGATGGATCGATGTCTGATGCGCATGGAATTATTGTAGGTAACGGCATAACCAGGAAGAACCAATGGGGGTTCCAAACGTTCGTAGCAAAAATTTTACAAAAATATAATGTTTCCTTCGTTTCGTTTCGGGTTAGTAAAGTTTCGTTTCGTTCGTTTTTTTTTTTTATGATTAGGGCAACCTAAAAATTGCAATTAATACTCATTGAATGTTCTTATAACGTGAAATTTAAATATTTTGATTGATTTATGAATTTATTATATAATTACTTTGTCAAATTAATCAACCTGATTAATAAATGCAATTTTGGGTGGCCCTAATTATAACGTTTTTGTTAAGCCTTGTTAATTTTGCAACATTTTGGTTGTAATTAATTTCTTGTAGATGTATAAAGCAAAACGATAAATGAAAGAAACGAAACAATGCGAAAGGTTTTGTTTCGTTTCGTTTTCGTATAAAAAAATGAAAATAGATTAGTAAATATTTTGAACGAAACGGAACGATCAAATTTCTCTTTTTTTCAGTGGTGGCACTGCAAAATAACTTTACTTGCTTCCTCTGTACAGTAGACCCCAGGATACGGTATTAAGAATTAGTAACACAATACAGTACGTTATATAATACACATGTGTATAATCAAATACCATTATAAATAACGCCGTAAGGCGGGGCAAATACCGTAACCAGGGGGCGGTAAAAACATCGTATTCCACATCATAACCTGAAACAACCGTATAACCTAAGGCCACCGTATCCCGGGCTTCTACTGTATATTTAAAATCAAACGGAACTTCCATGAATAGTAAATTCATATCGGTGGAACACAATACCACAGAAATGCTTTACTATTCGCTACAACATGATCGTTTTCAATTTCGATGTCATCTAATACTTTTCGACTCTTCTTTTGAAATAATCAAAATTTGCCCTTAATACCCAATGTTGTGACTAAATTGAAGAGTTACATTTTTTTATTATTATGCCGAAAAAAAGAAACAAATGCGGAAGTTTATTGAACAAAATAAAGCGAACTTATTTTTTGCCAACAATCTTATTTCCGCAATATATTTCTTTTTATAACATTCCGTTTACTTGGGTTGGGAACAGATCATAATATAAAAGACGCTATTATTTGGAAGCTAAACACTTCAATATATAAATATATATGATATGCGTCCGTACTTCGCCACGGTACATTCATTTTGGCGATGGGTCCCAGTGCCTGCTATTTTAATGGACCTAAGTGGCTCCCACTAACAACCGTAGTTTATTTCCTTCTATTTTTATGTATTCCACCAGGCAACGCCGGTACACGAGTCTTGCTTGTTAATAATAATTGTAACAACATTCATGTTCATGTTTTTTTTTTTTTTTTTTTTTTTTTTTCTGGAAAGAAAATAAGTTATAACAAATTGAATCGTACACGTGAAACTGAAAAAAATAATCTTGTCATTTACTTTAAACATGGCCGATATAAACAAATAGGTACACATTCTCAGGTGACTGGATGTACCTCTGCTGTAATCACACAGAAATACTCGCAGTTGCTCTGCCAGACGCACAATCTTATGCATGACATGAACGAAACTGGAATCATAGGAAAATCTCCCTCATTCCAGTAATGATAGGGGCATCCAGACTCATAAAAATGCATTTAAAAAACTAGCTGACAAATATACCCGGTGAACCAACTTTAAGAGATACAAACAATTGAAATTTAAAAAATGGTTAGAATCATAAAAAGAGCTCTAGGCTAGAATGTATGAAATAGTGAGTGAATATCTGGCATTCTGGGAAAAAAACACAAGTATATAAATATTCCCGCATAAGGACATACATACATACATACATACATACATACATACATACATACATACATACATTCATACATACAGGGCGAGAAAGGATAGTAAAGAATTCCACCCACAGCTTGTCAACACGCATGTAAAAGCGCCAGCTACTAGGTAAAAAGTGTCCACCCCTTCGTCTCGTCTTTCCTCGAGATGGCCGAAGAGTCCGCCCCTCCACTCGCGGACCCCAGCTGCCGATTTTCCTCTCGCTTTCTTTCGTTCTTTTTGTTTTCATTTTTGTTGTTTTTGTTTTTTAGGTCCCGCCCGATCTCAGGAGTGGTAAGGTAGTATGAAGAGTGAGTAGCGTCGACTGAAAGTGTTTTATTGCTACGTGATGGCGTCTGGTTGCAAAGTCGCGCAACGGGGATTGGATCTACAAAGGCTTTCGTGGTGAAACGGGGATTGGGGGAGATCAGAGTGTTAGATTCGATCAGTATTTGATGAGGTGGGGGAGAAGAGGATGGGCGATCGTAGTTACTTAATTGGTTAAGGAAAAAACGTTGCAGAAACGAAAATAGAATCTTGCGAGAAAGAGAGGTAACGAGGTGATATATATATATATATATATATATATATATATATATATATATATATATATATATATATATATATATATATATATTCAACCAAATATTATTAAATGCAACGGATACACTCTGCTTTATAATTCTGTTGTTTTTTTTTAATTTTTCGATTTTCCATATAATCTTTTTTGTATCAAAATCAAAAATATTAATAAAAGTTCCATAGTTGTTGCTGTCATGAGTCCGAAGTCGATTAAAAATATAGGTAGATTATAATTCGAGTATTAAAACAAGCAAGTTCGTGGACACCGTTAACAAAGTCCGTCCAATACGAACTACTCAAGACATTTTAGAACGTTACTGCTTTTCTCGAATGCGATATAGTATAGTGGGTTAAAGTGTTCTAATATATGATGCTTCAAGAATTTTTAATCTTTTATATTATTTTCATGTTGTATAATTTTTATGTTGTCAACAAGGACCTTTCTAAGATTGGAGGGGGACAGTTATGGTCTTTTATCAAATGTTTATATATATAGAACTAGTATTATTTAGATGCATGGTTATTTGCCGGGAGAATGTTGTTGTTGTTGTATGTCCAATGTATGTATTGTTTTCGGAGTTACATTCTACCATAGAGCATTTGAATTTATACACTACATTGGTCTGTTCCAACGTTTTTATAGCCGGTGATGAATTGTTTCTAACCACAAGGTTTTGTGTTCTAAACTTCTTGTAGGAAATAATAAATTTAACTTTAGAATTACTGTCAAAAGGCGTCAAGTACCTACGTACGATATTTTTAATTGCGTTTTCTTCGATTCTGAAGTAAGGTGTCACTTGATTTTGATAAAATATATTAATGGAGATTGCATTGCGGTGTTGGATAATATTATCATTAGAGTTTTCAAGGGATTGTAGCATTCGTTTTATTTTTTCCTCAATTAGAAAAATGATTATTGATGAGTACTTGTTTAATGATTTTTATTCCAATTAGTAAATTTTTTTTGTGTGTGGGTGATATCATATAAGCGCGATTTAATAAATTTTGCATTATGACTATTTTGTACCTTTGACCTTTGTGGGCACGCACTTTTTAAATTCAGGAGGCTGGAGTTTATGGTCGCTGTTTTTTTATATACAGAAGTATTAACAGTATTATTGGGCGTGTCAGTAAGGATATCAAGAAATGAAATTTTAATATTATTATTATTATTATTATTATTATTATTATTATTATTATTATTATTATTATTATTATTATTATTATTACTATTTAACTCTACTGTAAATTTAAGAATTGATTTTTTTTTTGAAAAAGGTACTGTAGGTTGTATATCTTTTCATTATTTTGAGCTAAAATAAGAATGTCGTCCACCTAGCGTACATATAAGGGGGGGGGACTTTATATTATTTATAAATATTTTGTTCCTTAAATCAGCCATAAAGAATTCACTTAGGGTTGATCCAAAGACTGGTCCCAGTGCCACTCCGTCTATTTGAGTATATATGTTGCCGTTGGGGGTCACAGAAGGATCCTTTTGTAGTGCAGATGAATAGTAATTTTTTAATACTTTTTTATTAATTTTAAGTGGGGGGGGGGTGACGGATTATTATAGATGTTCTTGATAATTATATATATTGTTTCTACTACAAGTACATTAGTGAATAAACTTTCAACACCAAGAGAAGCAATTATTTTGCTTTCTGGTTGCATTGATTTTAATATTTGCATTAGTTCGTGTGTGGACTTAACACTATATTTGCTCGGAATATATGGACTTATTTATAATATCTATATATATATATATATATATATATATATATATATCATTTGCAAGAGTCGATATACATATATATATATATATATCATCAGCAAAAGTCAATATACATGCATACATACATACATATATATATATGTATATATCATTAGTAAGAGTGGATACATACACACACACACACACACACACACATATATATATGCATATATATATATCATCAGCAAGAGTCAATATACATACATACATACATACATATATATATGTATATATCATTAGCAAGAGTCGATACATACACACATACACACACACATATATATATATATATATAAGCAACATAAAATGTTATAAGGAAATATATTATTTCACGTATCGATATGGGGTAGTTATATTAACGTTAATTTTAAATGTTATATAATATACATATATATATACATATATATACATATATCTATATTATTTTTATACATATATACATATATATTTTGTACACACACATGCACAACCCACACACATATCTATAATATAAAGCTGAATGTGTGTGTGTGTGTGTGTGTGTGTGTGTGTGTGTGTGTGTGTGTGTGGTCACGAATAGGCTCCTATATGGTTGACTATTTTAAAAAAACTCATTACATATAATGATAGAAGATGTATCGAGACACAGGAATGGGTATGTTTGATCTGGCAGAACGGTAGTTTATTAAAATTGTGGGGTCTGCGTTCGCGCTTGGTCCACAAGGTATAGAAATAAAAAATTTAAGAATTAAAAAAAAAACGTTTACAAGTGTTTTTGATATAGATGTACATAAGAATACTTTGATAAGTTTGTTTTAACTTAAATAGGGATGGTATAATAAAATTGTGGAGTCTGCGTTCGCGCCTGGCCTCCAGAGAATAGAAATAGCACAAACTTTTATAAAGACTTCTATGTCTATCTGCGTAAGTATACTTTGATAATTATGTTTCAGTTTGTAGAAATATGGTATAATAAAATTATGAGGGTGTTCGTTCGCACCTGACCTCCATATAATGGAAATATGTCACAAAGTTTAACAAGGTTTTTTAATATAGATCCAAAGAATATTGTGATAAGTGTTTCAGTGTGAACAGGTATGGTATAATAAATTATGGGGTTTATCTATTTTATTTTTACTTTCATCATATTTTGCTTCGGTTTTGATACCCCCAAATTCGAAGCTATCTCTTTACAACCCTTCCTTTTCATAACCTATCATACTTTCATAAATCAGAGTCCATTTTGTGTAAGCTGTTTTTTAACCCAGTCAACGACGGGTACTTTTGCTAGTATATATATATATATATATATATATATATATATATATATATATATATATATATATATATATATATACTAGCATTTCAACCCGGCGTTGCCCGGGTGATTGGAGGTGTATGTTGAGCTAAAAAAGAAAAAAAGGGTCAATTTTTTTAACTTTGACCTCTATTATAACCTCTTAACATTTATTGTTATGGGCTCAAATTAAATTATTAAGTTAGATCCATGTCCAAGAAATCTATATCTAAAATTTCAAGTGTTTAGACCGAATATTGGCGGAGGAGTTTTGTAGAGTTCCCAAAAGTCAAATCGTTGAACTGTGACCGTTTAACAGCCAAATTTCTGGCCGAAAACCAATTACAAAGATTTTCCCAAATTTCACTACCCTGTATATCAAATTTCCAATCTGTAGACCGAAAATTAACAGAGTTATTGCGTAAGGAAATGGACACAGACACAGACACACACAGGCACGTTCACTTTTATATATATATATATATATATATATATATGTGTGTGTGTGTGTGTGTGTGTGTGTGTGTGTGTGTTGAAATTCGACTGAACACATGGAAATAAATAACTACAACACAAAAGTAAAATATAACAGATATATTGAGAGCAAGAAACTATATACATTATTTACATAGAGTCCATTGGAATAGTCATGGGGAGACGTCCCTGGATAAACGTCAGCTGGGTATTCGTGGCCTCTCGATCTCGTTGTCTCTCTGAGTCTCTTTTGGGGTCTCTCTTTGGGTATATATAGTCTAGGTAAACAAATTTACTTGGGCTTCAGGAATTTATCATAAGCAATAGATTCGTGTAAGATCGTTCCTGAGAAACAGGCGTCTTCATTTTTTTGCGTAAGTTCTTTGCCGTCATCATTTTGTGCGTAAGTCAAAGTATGTTAATTGTCAAAATCGTCAAAAAATAAATAATGGAAGTAACATCTTTTTACTATTGTTTTGTTAGATTTTGATATCTGCACAAATATTATATTTATCCAAAAATAGGAATTTCTATTAAAAAATATCTATGTATTTATTTGGTGGTTGGATTGGTATTTTTCATATATAATAAATACGTGGATTCAAACACTTAACAGATCACAATGTTTTATCTTGTGCAAACATATAAATAACTAGGTACGTGCAGAATAAATAGCCGATGCTCAAAATGAACAAAAAATCACCAGAAAATTCAGGAAATTAACCAATTTTAATGAAATTTTCAGGTGCCCGGAAAACTCGTTCACGGAAGACTCGCCTATGGAAAACTCGTCCATTTTTGCCCGGTAGGAAAACTGTTCCATTATTGGATAAATATCGATTAAAAACACATTTTATGACCGTTCTTGAAGGAGATATTGTTTTTAAGGAGAATACACGCCCACTAATCTTTGTAAAAATATTTTTACTTGTTTGCTGTTGTGTTTAAAAGAATGAAATTGATTTTTTTAAGTGTTCATTTTCGGCAATATCCAAGATCAGTGCTCGGAAAAAAATCAAGCTACTAGAAGTGGATACGGTTGATTATGTAACGCAACCGCACGGAGTCACGGAGGCAAGACACAGAAAAACGAAACAATATATATATATATATATATATATATATATATATATATGGGGGGAAGATGTGGTTGGTTACCTTTAATGCATCTAAAACCAAACTGCTATCCTTACATCATCAACGCTCTGATCCCCATCTGGCATCAATTGGGATGGATGGCTCTCGTCTGGGTGAGGCGCCGTGTTTTGACAAGCTTCTGGGTTTGACCTTTACTCCTGATCTGAAATGGAACACGTACATCAAGTCTGTTGCCAAGGTCGCTGGAAAGATGGTGGGATCCTTCTACCGCTCTAGAAGATATCTCACTACTGATGCAATTCTCTATCTATATAAAAGCCAAGTACGTCCAAGGATGGAATACTACTGACATATCTGGGCAGGAGCTGCTAAAAACAGCCTATCCTGCCTTGACAGAGTACAAAATAGACTTCGTGGCTTAGTGGGGGATGCCCTTTTCTCTACCCTGCAACCTCTCTCCCACAGAAGAGACGTTGCGAGCCTATCCTTGTTTTATCGTTATTTCCATGGCAGGTGCTCGTCTGAACTCCAATCTCTGGTCCCCCTTCGCCAATCTTTCACGAAAAACACCCGTCCAGCTGAATCCACTGTGAAAAATTTCCCCCCACTCTACATCTGTGCCTAAATTAAAACGCGGATTCCATGAACAAAGCTTCTTTCTTAGAACTGCACGCCTGTGGAACTCTGTTCCGTCTGCCTGCTTCCCACCGGACTACAACTTGGATGTGTTCAAGTTCACCGTTAACAAATTCCTAATGAACCGCCCCCTTAAGTAAACACTTCATCAAATCTCCACACTAACGTAATGTACTTGCAATAACCCTTATCCCTGAGTGGCTTCCGGGCCTTGATAAGTGGTGATCACTGTGTAAAAAACAAATATATATACGTTAGTTTAAACACTTAGAAAGCATTTCTTGTATTATCAAATAATATAAAAGAAATATTTTATTCAGAAAAAAACTTCTTGTATTATCAAATAATAAAACAAATATTTTATTTAAAATAATTAATTTAGTTTTAACACTAACATAATAATTTAATAAATTATTTTATATAATAATTTAATATTTGAAATTTCATTTTATATAATAGTTAGGGCTATGGCAAGAGAAAATTCGTTCTATTATTTTGACGCTCGAGTATATTTCAGTTAATATCTTATATATGATTTTAGATAGTGTAATGTGCTTCTCGATTGATTAACTGTGCCTAACTGCGTCGGATATATACTCGAGAGCCAAAACAATGAAAAGAATATTCTATTGCCATAGCCCTAATAATAATTTAATATTTGAATATTAATACAAGAAGTGTTTTCTTCTTTTTTTGTTTCGTAATAAAAGAAGTGTTAAAACTAAAGGAATTATAAAAGTGATAACATAATAAGTGTAAAAATAGCAGAAGCAGCAATATATATATATATATATATAAATATATATATATATATATTTATATATTTATATATATATTTATATATATATATATATATATATAAATATATAAATATATATATATATATTTATATATATATATAGTGATGAAATTATATATATATATATATATATTTATATATATATATATATATATATATATATATATATATATATATTTATATATATATAAATATGCAGAAAATAGTAAATATGCAGAAATAGTAAAAAAAAAAAATTTTTTAAGTGGAATTTTCAAACAAATGTAAAAATATATTATTTCAAAAAGACTATTTAAAGAAATGTACAAGTTGAACATTTTTGTTTTATTATGCATGCTACCAGAAGTGTTTTATTTATTTTCGTTTCGTGATAACACAAGAAGTGTTAAAATCAAATTAATTTTTCCGAATAAAATATTTGTTTTATTATTTGATAATACAAGTAATGTTGTTGTTGTTGTTGTTGTTGTTGTTGTTGTTGTTGTTGTTGTTGTTGTTGTTGTTGTTGTTGTTGTTGTTGTTGTTGTTGTTGTTGTTGTTGTTGTTGTTGTTGTTGTTGTTGTTGTTGTTGTTGTTGTTGTTGTTGTTGTTGTTGTTGTTGTTGTTGTTGTTGTTGTTGTTGTTGTTGTTGTTGTTGTTGTTGTTGTTGTTGTTGTTGTTGTTGTTGTTGTTGTTGTTGTTGTTGTTGTTTCGTAATAACACAATACGCGTTAAAACTAAAGTCATTTTTTTAATAAATATATGGTTTCGTTTTTTTGTGCCTTGACTCCACAACTCTGTTCTGTTCGGTTACGTTACATAACCAACCGTATCCACTTCTGTTCTGGTAGCTTGATCTTGGACATTGCCGAAAACGAACTCTTAGAAGAATCATTTTTTTTTCTATGTAATTCGTGATTTTCCCAGGCTTTGCTTTGTAATAATATTTTCTTCTTTGTGCTCAAACTCATCTTTTTTTATTAATATGAATGCTGAATAATATTTATGAAAGAATTTATTTTTAAAAATACTATGAGAGAATGTGTTTTTCAAATATTTACTGTTAAATACTTTTCAAAGAAATCACTTTTATGTTTTCTTGAAGTTCAATCAATTTTCCTATAAATCTCAATAAATAATGATTTTTTAGGTAAAACCAACCGCAGAAGCAGCAAGATATATATATATATATATATATATATATATATATATATATATATATAAAGTGGAATTTTCAAACAAATATTTGAAACAAACTAAAAGACTGGCGTTGAAAATCCGTTTCCTTAATTAAACCAGTGAAATATAAAAATTTAAATTGACACGTATTTTTTTATTTGAATAATTATTAAAATAACTTTCTCCAGTTTAAATTTTAAATAATCAATTCAGAAATAAGCAGATAGAAGAAAGTAAATTATATTTGAACAAATCTTGAAAACCTTTTGCCCCATAATCATAGACAGAAGTAATGAACGGCTATATTGTGATCAAGTTTGTGTGTGTGTGTGTATATATATATATATATATATATATATACACTTGTGCCCGATATTATTCATACCCCCCCTTGAAAATTGAGTTTATTAGGTGTAACTTTGTAAGAATTTATTGTTTACGTCCATATTGATACATATTCTTAATAAACCTCTTCTGATCATTTTCGTCATTTTAAAATCTCGGGATACTTGTAATAAAAGAAATATACAGCTATTTATAAAATCTGCAATGTTCAAAAATAATCATACCCCCTTATTTTTTCAGTATAAATCGAGTTTCTGACTGTTTGTTTCCTGTTTGATTCTTATTTTGAATGCTTTTATACAATCTGTGATTAATTTCATTTCATTTTTTGCATTTTTCAGAAATTAAAATGATATCAACTGAAAACCAATAAAAGAATAAAAATTATTAGAATGGGGAAGAAAAAGAGCTGAGTAATTATCTTAGGACTAAAATTGTGAATTCACATAAGGATGGTTTAGGTTACAAGTCAATTTCCAAGAAATTTGAGGTCCCTACAGCAACAGTACAGAGTATCATCAAAAAATTCCAGAGCGACCACACAACAAACAACTTGATTGGTAGAGGAAGGAAAAGGAAACTGCCTGCTAGAGCCACCAGGAATATTGTAAGAAGTGTTAATGCAAATCCAACCACCACTACTAAGGACATTTTAGAAAATCTGGAGTCTTTTGGCATAAAAATATGAAGGCAAACATTGCAAAGGACTCTGCATGAAAATGGTCTGAAAGGAAGAAGACCAAGAAGGACTCCGTTGCACACCGAAAAACACCTTGCAGCACGTCTAAAGTTTGCTAGGACCCATGTGAATTCTCTAGAGTCCGTTTTCTCAAGTATTTTGTGGACTGACGAAACAAAAATTGAATTGTTTGGCCATATGGATGCTTCTTACGTTTGGAGGAAGAAAGGAGAAGCTTACAACCCAAAGAACACCATACCCACGTTGAAACATGGTGGTGGTAGCCTAATGTTTTGGGGCTCCTTTTCGGCTAGTGGTCCAGGTAGTTTAGTCAAGATAGATTGAACCATGAAGAAGGAGCAATATTTGGAGATACTCCAGAAAAACATTAGACAGGGTGCGGAGAAGCTCCATTTAGGACCAAACTGGGTCCTTCAACAGGATAATGATCCAAAACATACTGCAAAAATAGTCAAGAAATGGTTTGAGGATAATCAAATTAATGTTTTGGAATGGCCTAGCCAGAGTCCTGACCTGAACCCTATCGAAAACCTCTGGCACATAATGAAAACTGACGTTAAAAAGCGGAAACCTAGAAATTTGAGGGATTTGGAGAACTACTGCATTGAAGAATGGTCAAAAATCAGTGTTGATGCTTGTAAAAACCTTGTTGATAAATATCCAAAACGGTTACAGGCAGTTATTAAGAATAAAAGGCATGCTATTGACTTTTAGTAAGAGAGGTATGAATAATTTTGAACTAGTGCCATTATTGTTTTTCTTTGTATAATGTTTCAAACTTGCATAATTTATTTATTTGTTGAGTTTAAATTAAATGCTTATGCTTGATTTATTGTTTGAAATCCCTTTAATATTGTCTACCTTCTGGTTTGAGCAATATTCTTATAGAAATCTCAAAGATCCGAGGGGTATGAATAATATCGGGCACAAGTGTATATATATATATATATATATATATATATATATATATATATATATATATATATATATATATATATATGGATATTAGTAATGATTCTTTTATGCGAAGATTCCCAATATTGCGTTCTGTGGTTAAAATATCGACTTTAATAGATGTATTAGTGTTTCTGTAGGTGTTGAGGTGTTTGCGGGATGATGATGATGATGATGATATATATATATATATATATATATATATATATATAAGTGAAAGTGTCTGTCTGTCTGTCTGTCTGTCTGTGTACATTTCCCTACAGACTCGAAATTTGATATATATTTATATTGAGAAAATCTTTGTAATCCGTTTTCAAACAGAAATTTGGCTGTTAAGCGGTCAAAGTTCAACGATTTGACCTTTGAGAACTCTGGCAGACTCCTCCGACAATTTTTGGTCTAACCACTTGAAATTTTAGATATAGGTTCCTTGGACATTAATCTAACTTAATAACTTGATTTTAGCCCAAAACAATAAATGTTAAGGGGTCATAATAGGGGTCAAAGTAAAAAAAAATTGATCGCTTCGGTCTTTACCAAATTACTCGGACAATTTCTGATCTAAACATTTGAAATTTTACAAAAATGGTATTCAGAGATAGGACAAGCTTTTTAATCGGTTTGGGTCGAAAATTTTAGTTACCAATATATAAATGTATGTATGTATGCATATGTATGTATGTATGTATGTATGTATGTATGTATGCATATCTGCCTAAAACTTTCGATAGAGGCGACGGATTTTTACACGATCAGTATCGTTTTGAAGTTCGACCTTTCAGGCGATAAATATCGAAAAATTGGCTAAAAACATTAATGTCTTCACCTTCAACTGGGCCTTTTCTATAGGGGTGGTCGCTTTTTTTGCCGATATATTCGAAAGTCATCCTCTCCTTTCGATTGTCTAACCTTAATTAAAACCTACGTCACTTCCGGTTTGCAGTGATCGTAACAGCAAAGACCTAAGATCCCCACCCCCGTATTTTTTCTCCTTTGCGGTACGGGTTCGAGCCTGCTTTCCAACTACAATTTTTTTTTTTTTTGCTCAACACACACCTCCAAACACCCGGGCAACTCCGGCCACCCATGCTAGTATATCTATAAAAGTGAAAGTGTCTGTCTGTCTGCCTATCTGTCTGTCTGTCTGTCTGTCTGTGTGTCAGTGTACATTTTCCTATGCAATAACTATGTCAATGTTCGGTCTACAGGCTCGAAATTTGGCGTAACGGGTATTGAGATTTGGGAAAATCGTTTCGATCGGTTTTCAGCCAGTAATTTGCTTGTCAAGAGGTCAATTTTTGGTCTAAACACTTGAAATTTTAAATATACGTTATAACTTTATAATTTGATTTGAGCTCAACAAATTAAATGTTAAGGGTTCAAAATTGAGGTCCAAGTTAAAAAAAAAAAAATTGACCATTGCGGTCTCTACTAAATTACTCAGCAAATTTCTGGTCTAAACCTTTGCCATTTTTCATAAAGGGTGTTCAGAGATAGGGCAAGCTTTTTGATCGGCTCGTGTCGAAAATTTGAGCTGCCAAGGGGGCAAAGTTCAAAAGATTTGACCTTTGCAGTGTCTAGCAAACTACTCAGCCAATTTTGTGCCTAAACACTTTAAATTTTATATAACAGGTATTCAGACATGCATCAAGCACTTTAATATGTTTTGGGGAAAAGATTTTGCATCTAAAAGGTCAAAGCTGGAAGAGTTGACCTTTTTAGATTTTACCAAACTCCTCCGCCAATTTTGGTGTAAACACTTGAAATTTTAAATGTAGGTAACTTGGACATGGGACAAACATTTTATTTTGATTTCAAACAAAAACAATAAATGTTAAGGGGTCAAATTTAAAAAAAAATTACCTCTCATGTCTGTACGAAATTTGGTCTAAACGTTTGAAATTTTACATAAAAAGTATATTTAACGCATAGGGCAAGTTATGAACAGTACATAGGGCTTTTTTTTACAAGGTGGTCACCACTTATCAAGACCCGGAAGCCACTCAGGGATAAGGGTTATTGCATGTACAGTACGTTAGTGTGGGGATTTAATAAAAGTGTCTACTTAAGGAGACGGTTCATCAGGAATTTGTTTACGTTAGACTTGAAGACATCCAGGTTGTAGTCAAGTGAGAAGCAGGCAGACGGAACAGAGTTCCACAGGCGTGCAGTTCTAAGAAAGAAGCTTTGTTCATGGAATCTACGTTTTGATTTAGGCACAGATAAATAGTGGAGAAAATTTTTTTGACAGTGGTTTCAGCTAGACGTGTATTTTTCGTAAAAGATTAGCGATGGGGGGACTAGAGTTTGGAGCTCAGACGAGCACCTGCCATGGAAATAACGATAAAACAAAGATAGACTCGCAACGTCTCTTCTGTGGGAGAGAGGTTGCAGGGAAGAGAAAAAGGTATACCTCACTAAGCCACGGCTCCAGCAAAGTCGGGCAAAAATGCGAATAGGTTGGTTTTGAGAGTAATAGTAGATTAATAGTAAATAATTTTGGATTTGTAAATAAAGAGTAATTAAGTTTAGTGAATAACGAGTAATTAAGATTAGAGTTTAGAGTAATAGTAAATAAGTAGCAAATAATTTTGGGTTTGAGATTAATAGTGAATTATAAGTAAATTAGTTTGGATCTGAGAACAATAGTAGATAAATAGCAAATAATATTGGGTTTAAGATTAATAATGAATTAGTCTATCTATCTATCTATCCATCTATCTATCTATAAAAGTGAAAATGTCTGCGTGTGTGTTTGTGTGTCTGTGAACATTTCCCTACCAAATCCCTCCGTCAATTTTCGGTTTAGAAACTCGAGATTTGAAATCAAGGGTATTGAGATTTGGGAAAATCTTTTTTGATCGGGGTTCGGCCAGAAATTTTGCTGTCGAGGGGTCAAAGTTCAAAGTTTTGACCTTTGAAAACACTACCAAACTCCTTCGCCAATTTTGGGTCTAAACACTTGAAATTTTAAATGTCGGTTACTTGGGCATGGATCAAACATTTTAATTGGATTTAAGACCCCAAAAATAAATGTTATGGGGGTCACAATTGGGGTCAATTTTTTTTTAAATTGACCTCTGCGGTCTCTACCAAATTACTCAGCCAATTTTTGGTCTAAACATTTGATATTTTTAATAAAGGCTGTTCAGACATAGAGCTAGCTTTTTAATCAATTTGGGTAGAAACTTTGATCTGCCAAGGGTTCAAAGTTCAAAATATTTGAGCTTCTGCGGTTTCTAGCAAACTACTCAGCCAATTTTGGGTCTAAGCATTTGAAATTTATACATAACGGGTATTCAGACATGCGGCAAGCATTTCAATCAGATTTGGGGCGACAATTTGACTAATAAAGGTCAAAGTTGAAAGAATTTACCTTTGCAGATTCTACCAAATTCCTCCGTCAATTTTGCGTCTAAAGACTTGAAATTTTAGATGTAGGTAACTTAGATATGGTTAAAACTTTGTATTTCGATTTAAGAATAAAATTATAAATGTTAAGGGGTCAAAATTGGGTTCAATGAAAAAAAAAGGGATTTCTGTTGTCTCTACGAAATTATTCAAACAAATTTTGGTCTAAACATTTGAAATCTTATATAAAGTGCATTCACACATAGGACAAGTTATGGACAGGACAAATGGTCCGAGAAAAACCGGGCAGTAAATGCATGTAGTAAATAAGTTTGGAGTTTAGAGTAATAATAAATTAATAGCAAATAATTTGGGGTTTGAGATTAATAGTTAATTAATAGTAAATAAGTTTTGTAGTTAAGAACAATAGTAAATTAATAGCAAATAATTTTGTGCTTGCCATTTTTAGTGAATTAACAGTAAATAAGTTTGCATTTAAGAATAAGTGTAAATTAGTAGCAAATATCTTTCGTGTATGAGATTAATTGTTAATTAATCTATCTATTATATCTATTAAAGTAGTATTGTATGTGTGTGTTTACATTTCCCTAACAAACTAATCTGTCAATTTTTAGTCGACAGACTCGGGATTTGACAAAAGGTTTATTGAGATTTGGGAAAATCTTTTAAATTGGGTTTTAGCCAGAAATTTGGCTGTGAAGAAGGGGTCAAAGTTCAACGATTAGAGCT